>NC_029778.3:27570124-27570656 GCF_000817695.3 Arachis duranensis | reverse complement strand
TTCCAGGATTCTTTTAAGTTCTCTATTAGAGACTTCAGCTTGCCCATTTGTCTGTGGATGATATGGAGTGGCCACCCTGTGGCTAACTCCATTACGAACCAAAGCAGAGTAAAGCTGTTTATTGCAGAAATGAGTGCCCCCATCACTGATTAGTACTCTAAAGATACCAAATCTGCTGAAGATGTATTTCTGGAGGAATTTCAGCACTGTCTTAGTATCATTAGTGGGTGTTGCAATAGCTTCCACCCATTTGGATACATAATCCAATGCCACCAGAATATAAGTGTTTGAGTATGATGGTGGGAAAGGCCCCATGAAGTCAATACCCCATACATCAAATAACTCAATCTCCAAGATCTCTTGTTGAGGCATGGCATAACTGTAAGGCAAATTGCCAGATCTTTGGCAACTGTCACAATTAAGAACAAACACTCGGGAGTCTTTATAGAGAGTAGGCCAGTAGAAGCCACATTGGAGGACTCTTGTGGCTGTTCGCTCACTTCCAAAATGTCCTCCATACTGTGATCCATGG
>NC_029778.3:27568246-27570003 GCF_000817695.3 Arachis duranensis | reverse complement strand
CCAAAGATAGTACTTTGCATCTGTGATCAATTTCTTTGATTGCTGCCTACTGTACTCTTTGGGTATGAATCTCACTGTCTTATAGTTTGCAATGTCTGCAAACCATGGCACTTCTTGGATGGTAAAGAGTTGCTCATCCAGAAAGTTTTTAGAGATCTCAGTAAGAGGGAGGGACGCCCCTTCTACTAGTTCTATTCGGGACAGGTGATCTGCTACTTGGTTCTCTGTCCCTTTTCTATCTCTTATTTCTATATCAAACTCTTACAGAAGCAACACCCATCTGATAAGTCTGGGTTTTGAATCCTGCTTTGTGAGTAGATATTTAAGAGCAGCATGGTCAGTATACACAATCACTTTTGATCCTACTAAATAAGATCTGAACTTGTCAATGGCGTAAATCACTGCAAGTAACTCTTTTTCTATGGTTGTATAGTTCTTCTGTGCATCATTTAGAACACGACTGGCATAGTAAATGACGTGCAGAAGCTTGTCATGCCTTTGTCCCAACACTGCACCAATGGCATGGTCACTGGCATCACACATCAGTTCAAATGGTAATGTCCAGTCTAGTGTAGAGATGACTGGTGCTGTGACTAGTTTAGCTTTTAGAGTCTCAAACGCCTGTAGACATTCCTTATCAAAGATAAATGGCGTGTCAGCAGCTAGCAAATTACTCAGAGGTTTGGTGATTTTTTGAAAAATCTTTTATAAACCTCCTATAGAATCCTGCATGCCCCAGAAAGCTTCTGATTGCCTTAACATTAGCAGGTGGTGGTAATTTTTCAATTACCTCTACCTTAGCTTGATCCACCTCTATTTTATTGTTCGAAATTTTGTGGCCAAGGACAATTCCTTCAGTCACCATAAAGTGATATTTCTCCCAGTTTAAAACCAGGTTGGTCTCTTGGCACCTCTTTAGAACAAGTGCTAGATGGTCAAGGCAGGAGCTGAATGAGTCTCCAAATACTGAAAAGTCATCCATAAAGACTTCCAAAAATTTTCCACCATATCAGAGAAAATAGAGAGCATGCACCTTTGAAAGGTTGCAGGTGCATTGCACAAACCAAATGGCATCCTTCTGTATGCAAATACTCCGGATGGACATGTGAATGCTGTTTTCTCTTGATCCTGGGGATCTACTACAATTTGATTATAACCTGAATATCTGATGGACGAAATTGTGATCTATTATTTTTCCCATGATGTTGGCAGCTATAATTAAATACCCCAAAGAGATCATGGTATGATGAATTAGGATCTTAATAATCCCTGGTAATGGCACCAACAGCTTAGTGTTATTGTTGGACCAAAAGAGTTACAGGCACTGTTAGAGAATCTCACAACTCCGTTCAACTAACCAGCAAGTGAACTGGGTCGTCCAAGTAATACCTTATGTGAGTAAGGGTCGATCCCACGGAGATTGTTGGTATGAAGCAAGCTATGGTCACCTTGTAAATCTCAGTTAGGCAGATTAAATGGTTTATGATAAGTTCGAAAATAAATAATAAACAGAAAATAAAATAGTAAATAGTTACTCATATAATTCCATGGTGGGAATTTCAGATAGGCATATGGAGATGCTGTGCTCCTCTCGAATCTCTACTTTCTTATTACATTCATCCAATTTCTTCTTACTCATTTCCATGGCAAGCTATATGTAGGGCATCACCATCATCGGTGGCTACTTTCAATCCTCTCGGGAAAATGATCCTATGCGCTGTCACTGCACGGCTAATCGTCTGGAGGCATCACCCTTG
>NC_029778.3:27566798-27567269 GCF_000817695.3 Arachis duranensis | reverse complement strand
TTGAACACATCTACTTTTATGAGTCTTGGCCGTGGCCCTAAGCACTTTGTTTTCCAGTATTACCACCGGATACATAAATGCCATAGACACATGACTGGGTGAACCTTTTCAGACTGTGACTTAGCTTTGCTAGAGTCCCCAGTTAGAGGTGTCCAGAGCTCTTAAGCACACTCTTTTTGCTTTGGATCACGACTTTAACCACTCAGTCTCAAGCTTTTCACTTGGACCTGCATGACACAAGCACATGGTTAGGGACAACTTGGTTTAGCCGCTCAGGCCTGGATTTTATTTCCTTGGGCCCTCCTATCCATTGA
Organism: Arachis duranensis; assembly: GCF_000817695.3. Taxonomy (NCBI): domain Eukaryota; kingdom Viridiplantae; phylum Streptophyta; class Magnoliopsida; order Fabales; family Fabaceae; genus Arachis; species Arachis duranensis. The sequence continues at coordinate 27,566,955 of NC_029778.3, read as the reverse complement.
TGCTCAAAGCCTTGGATCCTTTTTACCCTTGCCTTTTGGTTTTAAGGGCTATTGGCTTTTTCTACTTGCTTTTTCTTTTTCTTTCTTTTTTTTTCGCAAGCCTTTGCTTTTTCACTGCTTTTTCTTGCTTCAAGAATCAATTTCATGACTTTTCAAG
>NC_029778.3:27565570-27566595 GCF_000817695.3 Arachis duranensis | reverse complement strand
AATTCAAGGATAAATTCGAAATTCATGTACTTCTTGTTCCTTTGAATTAAAACATTTTTCTTTTAAGAGAGGTGAAGGATTGATGGATTTTACTCATAGCTTTAAGACATAGTTACTACGTACTAATGATCATGAAGTAGAGACACAAAACATAGATAAACATAACATAAAAACCGAAAAAAAAAGCAGGAAGAAATAAGAACAAGGAATGAATCCACCTTAGTGGCGTCTTCTTCTTGAAGGACCAACAATGTCCTTAAGCTCTTCTATGTCCCTACCTTGCCTTTGTTGCTCCTCCCTCATTGCTCTTTGATCTTCTCTTATTTCATGGAGAATGGTGGAGTGCTCATGATGTTCCACCCTTAATTGTTCCATATTGTAGCTCAAATCTTCTAAGGAAGTGTTGAGTTATTCCCAATAATCGTTGGGAGGAAAGTGCATCCCTTGAGGCATCTCAAGGATTTCTTGATGATGAGCTTCCTCATGCATCTCTTGAGATCCGTGGAGGGTCTCTCTTGCTTGCTCCATCCTCTTCTTGGTGATGGGCTTATCCTCCTCAATGGAGATGTCTCCTTCTATGATAACTCCAGCTGAGTAACATAGATGGCAAATAAGGTGAGAAAAAGCTAGCCTTGCCATGGTGGAGGGCTTTTCGGCTATTTTTTAGAATTCATGGGAGATGACTTCATGAACTTCTACTTCCTCTCCAATCAATGACCTCATGAACTTCTACTTCCTCTCCAATCATGATGCTATGAATCCTGATGGCCCGATCCACAGTAACTTCAGATCAGTTGCTAGTGGGAATGATGGAGCGTTGAATGAACTCCAACCATCCTCTAGCAACAGGCTTTGAGGTCCAGTCTTCTTAGTTGAACTGGCTTGCCTTTGGAGTCTCTTTTCCATTGAGCTCCTTCCACACATATGTCCATTAGGACTTGGTCCAACCTTTGATTAAAGTTGACCCTTCTAGTGTAGGGGCGTATATTTCCTTGCATCATGGGCAAGTGGAACGCCAACCTCAT
>NC_029778.3:27564980-27565322 GCF_000817695.3 Arachis duranensis | reverse complement strand
ACTTGAGCTTGAAAGGGACCTCAGGGATCACCTTCTTCTTTGCCACAACATCATAGAAGTGGTCTTGATGGCTTTTGGAGGTGAATCTTTCCATCTCCCATGACTCGGAGGTGGAAGCTTTTGTCTTCCCTTTTCCTTTTCTAGAGGATTCTCCGGCCTTAGGTGCCATTGATGGTAATGGAAAAACAAAAATCTTATGCTTTTACCACACCAAACTTAAAATATTGCTCGCCCTCTAGCAAGAGAAGAAAGAAAAGAAGAAAGAAAAGAAGAAGAAGAAGAAGAAAATATGGAGGAGAGGGGGAGAGGTGTATTCGGCCAAGAAGGAGAAGAGAGGTGTGT
>NC_029778.3:27563155-27564826 GCF_000817695.3 Arachis duranensis | reverse complement strand
TGGGGAAGAGTGGATGGATGTGAGTGGTGAAGGGGGTAATTGGGAAGAGAGATTGAAGTTGTTGGGAAGTGTGATATGGGGAAGAGTGTTATAAGATTAGGAGGTAAGGTGAGAATATGTTAGGTGGGGATCCTGTGGGGTCCACAGATCCTGAGATGATCCTGTGGGGTCCACAGATCTTGAGGTGTCAAGGATTTACATCCCTGCACCAATTAGGCATGTAGAATGCCTTTGCACACCATTCTGGCGTTTAAACGCCGAGATGATGCACACTCTGGGCGTTCAACGCCCATGTGTAGCATGTTTCTAGCGTTGAACGCCAGTTCCATGCTTGTTACTGGCGTTCAGCACCAGCTTTCCTCAAGGCACATTCCTGGCGTTCAAACGCCAGAATGTTGCTTGTTTCTGGCGTTCAGCGCCAGATTCATGCTCTGTTCTGGCGTTGAATGCCAGCCAGATGCTCCTTACTGGCGTTGAACGCCAGTCTGTTCTGACTCCAGGGTGTGATTTTTCTTCTGCTGTTTTTGATTCTGTTTTTAATTTTTATATTTTTTTTGTGACTTAACATGATCATGTACCTAATAAAACACAAAATAACAATAAAATAAAATTAAAATTAGATAAATAAAAATTGGGTTGCCTCCCATCAAGCGCTCTTTTAATGTCATTAGCTTGACAGTGGGCTCTCATGGAGCCTCAAGGTGATCAGGTCAATGTTGTATAGTCCCAACACCAAACTTAGAGTTTGGATATGGGGTCTTAACACCAAACTTGGTGTTTGGTTGTGGCCTCCCAAAACCAAACTTAGAGTTTGACTGTGGGGGCTCTTCTTGACTCTGAACTGAGAGAAGCTCTTTGTGCTCACTCTCTTTTGTCACAGAGGGATGACCATGTGCCTTAAACACAAGGTAGTCCCCATTCAATTGAAGGACTAATTCACTTCTGTTGACATCTATCACAGCTTCTGCTGTGGCTAGGAAAGGTCTTCCAAGGATGATACACTCATCCTCTTCCTTCCCAGTGTCTAAGATTATGAAGTCAGCAGGGATGTAAAGGCTTTCAACCTTTACTAACACGTCCTCTACTACTCCATAAGCTTGTCTTAATGACTTGTCTGCCAATTGTAATGAGAACAAGGCAGGTTGTACCTCAATGATCCCCAGCTTCTCCATTACAGATAGTGGCATAAGATTTATCCCTGACCCCAGATCACATAGAGCTTTTTCAAAGGTCATGGTGCCTATGGTACAAGGTATTAAGAACTTGCCAGGATCTTGTCTCTTTTGAGGTAAAATCTGCTGAATCCAGGTATCTAGTTCATTAATGAGCAAGGGAGGTGATGTTTGGATTTTTGACGATTTAGAATTTCACTAATGAAATCTCGTTGTAAAGTATAGTTTCTAAACCAAACAATAATCCTTTCATACAAAAAGTTGTTTGTCACTAGTACAAACCCCTAAAATTTATAAACCGAAGTATTGGACCTCGGGTCGTTCTCCCTAGGAATTGTAATGAAGTGTCTTGTTATTGGTTGTGAGTTATATTTGGGGTTTTTAAGATTTAAGACAAGAAATATAAATGGCAAAAAAAATAAACTAACAACTAGAAAAGCTCTTGGCAAGATATGAGAACTAGAAGTCCTATCCTAGTTATCCTCCTCAATTGTGATGA
>NC_029778.3:27552548-27562580 GCF_000817695.3 Arachis duranensis | reverse complement strand
AGCGCCTTGTGCGCGTGCGCGTGCTTGGCCGAGATCAATTCTTTGTCTTTTGTGTTTCTCTCCACTTGCATGCTTCTTTCCTTGCTCCTTTGATCTATGTCTAGCCTGTTTCAACCTGAGATTACTAGCAAACATATCAAGGCATCTTATGGAATCAAAGAGGAATTAGAATTCATCAAAATAAGGCTCAAAAAGCATGTTTTTACACTTAAGCATAAATATGGGAGAGATAACAAAACCATGCTAATTCATAGGCTAAATGTGACAAAAGGTTATCAAAATACTCTAAATTCAATACAAGATAAACTGTCAAATTGGGGTTTATCAACCTCCCCACACTTAGACCTTAGCATGTCCTCATGCTAAAATAAGAAGGAACTAAGGGGTGTGACATTTATTGAATGCAACTAAACTACATGAGTCCTATCTAAATGCAATTATCTAAAGCAAGTGGGAATGCTTAGTTCAAACAAATCAATTCCCAAGAGAACATGTGTAAGCACAATAGTTAGGGCAATAGGAGTTAAGTCCAAACCACAATTGTATTGAATTGTCAAAAGAAATTCATGCTTGCAAGAATATAGATAATATGAATGAACACATGTGATTGAACTTTTGAACCCTCACCGGATGTGTATCCGCTCTATTTACTCAAGTGGTTAAGGGTTAATTCACTCAATTCTCTTCTAATCAAGCTTACCGAAATTTGATTTTCTTCTAACAATCAACACTTATTCAATGCATGCATACATTCATCATGAGGTCTTTCATTTAGGTTGTAATGGGGTTAGGGTCAAGGTATGATGCATATATGGTTAAGTGAGCTCGAGATTTGAATCCTTGATAAGCTTAAACTTCCCACCTAACCTATGACATCCTATACAATTAAGTTCTAACCTAACTACCCATTCCTCACTTTTCCACATACTCGTGCATTTCCTTTTCATTTCACAACACTTATGCATTGATCTTTATTGAGCTTCACTTTGCTTTGGGGCATTTTGTCCCCTTGTTATTGCTTTTTCTTTTTTTTCTCTTTTTTTTATTTTCTATATTTTTTTTTGTTTTCCTCATTTTTTCCCTATATACAAGAGCATCAATGCATAAGGTCTTATACATTCAATCAATACATGAATATATTCCCAATTCTAAAATATGAAAGTGTACTACCCCTTTTTATTCCATCTAATGTTCCCAAGCCTCACCAATTTTGAATAATAAAACTCTCACTAGCCTAGGCTAATCAAAGATCCAAACAAGGACTTTCATTGGTTTTCCGCCTTGGTCTTGTAATGTGCTAGAATGAGAATAAGTTGGTTAAGCATAGGCTCAAAATTGGCTAACAATGGAGAGTAAAAGGTGGGCTATTTGGGTAAGTGGGCTAATGAAATAGTGGCCTCAATCATACAAATGCATGAATACACGAAATAGATGGACATATAGAATCAAACAAATCAAGGATCACAATCATAGATAGAGAACAATTTCACACAAGAATGGAAAATAAGTGGTTATAAAATGTAACCACATCAATAGGCTCAAGTCTCACAAGCTTGTGTTCTTAGTTCAATACATGCTTCACAAAGTATGAATTCAAGCAAGTTTCACCAAGAATTTTCTTCAATCAATTGGGTTGGTGCCCTATAATTAAATTTCTTGAAAAATCTCAATATTTGACTAAGCATTATTGTGATTGAGAAATTTCAAAAATTTCCTTAGTTTACCCTTTTCCTTTTCCGCTTAAAACCAATTTCTTATGCAAAAAGGGTGACTAAGTTTTTTGCCATTCAAAGTATGATTTCTAATCACAACCCAAACTAAAAAGAAAAATATGCAAAAAATGTATAAAGACAAATCCAACTAAAAGTATGGAATCTATCATCCAAAACATCTAAAAATATCCAAAAGCATCAAAATATCTAAAATCCAAAATAAGCAGTAAAGGTATCCAAAACGAACCAAAATAGCAAGAGTATCTAAAATGAGCTCAAAATGCATCAAATATATACAAAAAGGTATGCAAAATAAGATAACTAGGAGAGTGGCCAAAATTTTCACCGGTCCTCTAATGATGGTGCTACCGGTGACCTCCCCACACTTAAGATCAAGCATCGTCCTCGATGCTAAACCGAAGGGTCAGTGGAAGGTACAACGGTAGGCTCTGGCTCTGGCTGTGGGACCGGCTCCTCATGGGTCTGTGGTGTCTCTGTGGTGTCTGGGGCAGCTGGAGGGGCATCCTGCTGAGTCGGCGCCTCCGCATCCTCCTCCTGATGATCCTGCTCATCGGAGGCCAGAGAGTCTGGAAGCGGAGGTAACTCAGCGCCAAGAGAGATGAGCGCCTGGTCCATCCAATCCAATCGGCGTCTGACATGGAGCCTCTCGCGCTCTAAAAACCAAAATAGACGCTGGACCAGTAAGTAAGTAGGCTCAGGTACTGAAGGTGGAGCTGTCGATGAAGATGGAGCTCCTGCTGTAGAAGAGGATGTGGCTGCTGTCGAGGCTGAAGGTCCGGCTGCCCCTACCACCGCTCTAGCTCTAGATCGGCGTCTAGCCGGGGGTCTCTCAGTCACCCAAGTGCCCCAAGGAATAGTGACCTCCTTAGCACCGTCCACTGGCGGCGGTGGTATCACATCATCATCATGGCTAGGAACATCCGCCAGTGATGCCATGCTGGTAATCAGGACAGGAAAAGGCAGGAGGCCACGAATATGGGCTCGCCACATGCTCTGTCAGATCAATCGGGGAAAATAAACTTCCTTTCCCTCCATAACACAACCAATCAAGAGTAGCATCTCCATAGGGATCTCAAAAAAGTGAGTGGTGGGCAAGACGTAGTGAGCGAAGATCATCTGCCAAGTCTTGGCCTCCTTGTTCAAGTGTGCAAAGAGCATCCCTTTGGGCTTTGTGTTTCCTGAGTCCATGACCCAAGTGGCATCTGGTAACCCAATCACGCGCCTCAGTGCCTCATAGTCAAAGGTCATGGTATGGATAGCCATCTTTGCCTGCTGATGGGCACACATGTCATCAGTAATGTGCCGACACTGTAATGCCTCCTCTATAGTAGTCTCAGTGATCATAACCTCTCTACCCCTCACCTGAACTGAATCCAAAGTAGGACGGAAGAAGTTGCAATAGAATTCCTTAACCCAAGAAATGTTGATATCTCCCAAATCTCTATCAACAAAGTCCATACCCAACTCTAGGATGCGACTAGTAAAGGCTCGCCTCACATCATTAGGTAGTTGTAATTTCTTCTCAGTATTCAGCTTCGTTGTTCGATATTTTTGGAAGCGAAGCTCACAGTAAAGATTGGGAAACTTGGTTGGATTGGTAGAAGGTAACAACTGATTTTCCTTTTCTTCATCATTTAACGGATTCTTAGCATAATTCTTGTAAATGGAGGGAATAGAGGGTGTAGAATGTTTTCTTTTCTTGGAGGTAGTGGCTATAGCTTTTCCTTTATCCGACATCCTGAAAAAGACAATTATGATAGCAATTAAACATGTAGCATATAGCAATTAAAAGCAACTTCAAGATGCAAGAGGAATGACAAGCAAACATAATGTGTATTGAAAACTTGGTGTGCAAAGAAGCATAAGTGGAAGCATAAACCAAAAAAAATCAATACATCCAACAATGTACACAATTCTTAAAGAATAGGCATATTCATCATCACAACTCAAAAGAATGGTTAATGAGCTAAGTAAAGAAAACTGAAGTCAGTAGGTTAAACAAGTTAGCAAGTAAGAGATGAGATTGATACTTAGTGTTATGATGAAAGAAAGCTTGCCTAACAAAAGGATTCACAAAATGCATACAATGAGGTGTAATTATTGATGATGAAAATGAAATTGCAACGGGGTGCAATGAATTGAAAGGAAATCATCAATGTTATGGTCACTAAAGTCAACAACTCTTACTCATTAAGCAATAAAATCATCATACCTTTGAAAGAATGGTTAAAGAGGGTTAAATGTGAGTAAATGTCAAATGGTTAAAGAAATTAGTAAGTTAGAAAAGTGGATTAGTGGCATGATGATATTTAGGCTCAAAGAAAAGACAAGTTGCGGTTCATGTTCACAATGATTGATGCAAATCCGGGAAGTTGAAAGGAAACGGAAATTAGCCCAAATTACAATAGAGACTCAAATGAAAATAGATTTCTTGAAAATTGGGCAGCATTCCGGCTTAAAATTGGACGTTCCTGGATAGCAAAGTAGCGAAAACAGTAGGATTACAACATCAATTAAGCACAGCAGTAGTGGTGTAGCATGCAGGCAACACAATTTGCACAAAATATCAACCCAAAATCAACATACAGTACCCAAGGAAACAAACAGCAAATATGCACATACGGAGCACTTATCAGGCCTAAAATCCTCTATCCAATCCTAGCTACCTAACCGTAAATATTTCTAACTAACCTAACATGCAACATTTGAATTCAAACTAACTAACAGAAAGTTACAGAAGCTAACAAAATTGAACAATTAAAAACAAATAGAGTATGAACAGGAACCTGGGAGCGGGGGAACAACGGAGAATGGGATGGGAATTATGAGAGGGGCAGCAGAATCAGAAGTTGCGCCGCCATGGACGGTGGCGTGTAGGATGACGGTGACTGCAGCGGCGTGTGGGTTGTGCGAGAGAGTAGAGAGCAGAGTGAGTGGACAAGAGAGAGAGAGGGGGCGAGAGGGGTTGATGGTGAGAGAAGGAGGTTGGCCGTGCGGTGGCAGCGATGGCGCCGCTGTGACGGCAGTTGAGGTGAGAAGAAGAAGATGGAAATGGTGAGGGAAAAAGGAGTGCACGACTGTGCAACACTCTCTGCGTCTTAGGGTTATCCCTTTTTTTTGAATCGACGCGAGCGCGCACCTTGCGCGTCCGCGTACATTGAGAAAACTTGGGACCCACGCGTGAGCGTGCAGTGCGCTCAAGCGTGGATTGGCAGATTATGCAACGGCGCGTGCGCGTACAGCGTGCGTACGCGTACATGTGGTTGGGCCTGAGGCTTAGAGTGGGCTTGACGCATGCCCAACTCTCTGGGCAAAGGCCTGGAGCGGTATCATATAAGGGACGCGCGCGCGGCAAGCGCGCGTCCGCGTATATTGAGAATTTGTCGAAAGGCGTGCTAGCGCAATGTGTTTGCTCGCGTCTATTCCTCCTTTAGGCATATGGGCGCGCACGCGGCGTGTGCGCGTCCGCGCAGATTGAGTTGGGCTAGGGGCTTAAAGTTGGCCCAGATCCAGCATAACTCTCTGGGGATTGGCTCAAAATTTTGCAGCAGCAGATCGACGCGGACGCGGCAGGTGCGCGTCCGCGTACATGTCCTTTTTCGCATGATCGGCGCGCACGCACGTAGTGCGCGTCAGCGTGGATTGTGTTGGGCTCAGGGCATAGTGTTTTCCCAAGAGAGGCCCAACTCTCTGGAATGTGGGTAATGATGCATCCGCTTAGGGACGCTTGCGCATACATCGTGCGCGCGCGTCCACCCCCTCTCTGCTTTTTTTTTATATCAGAAAAATTATGCTGGGTGCTCCCCATACTGCTCACAACATCTTTATTCAATTAACCATCATACAATTCACAAAAATGGAATTTGATATTATTCATCTACTACTAAACACAACATACACGCGACTAAGCTAACAATTAAGTTGTACAAACAAATTTATATGAAACATCTACCTACAATGGTAACTCAAATCACTTATTAAGCAAATTTAAAAGAGAGTGGAAAGAGTTTACCATGGTGGGGTGTCTCCCACCTAGCACTTTTAGTTTAAGTCCTTAAGTTGGACATTTTGAGGCGCTTATTGTCATGGTGGCTTATGTTTGTACTCATCCTTAAATCTCCAAGGATCCTTGCCTCTCAATTGGTTGACAGAATTTCCAACCATTTTCATCAAGCTTGGGCAAAGTTCTCCCCAAGATATGAATCCCCATAGTTGGTCTTCACATAGCGAACCGGGATCCCATATCTTATCTTCACACCCATCCGTTAGTTGAGTTTCATGATTTTTCTGTACGGGTGGTTGGCATGCTTGTAGTTGGCATATAGAATTCTCTTTATTCCACCAATGCTTCCTTCTAAACCCATATACGGTGATTCTTGTCCCATCATAATCCCTATACCTTGAAGCTTTAACCTTAGTGAGTTTTATACCCAATTTCCAACCACTACACAATTCTCTTTTTCCTTTAAGTCCACAAAGAGCTCTAAGTTGTCCATCATTTTCAATCAAACCATGTTCAAGTGAAAAATTAAAGCTTATAGATAAGAATTCTACCCACTTGAATGTTGTGTTGGATGGTGACTCGGGAAGGGAGACCTCCCCACACTTAGACAATGCAAGGTCCACTTCTTTAGGCTCTTCTTTAGTTGTTTCCACCTCTTCGCAAGCTTCTTCAATTTCAACCTTTCCCCTTTCATCATTTGGCTTGGTGTTGTCTTCAAGAACTTCATCTTGTCTAATGGGAGGTGATTCAATTTTGGATAGGAATTCATTGATGAATGAATTCATCTCTTGATCAAACTCTTCATTTTCTTCAATTTCAATATACACCATGCCATTTTCGTTTTCCTTGGGAGGTTGTGCATACTCTTTTATAATTTCAACTTCATGTCCAATGGGAGAGGATTCCATTGTAGAGAGAAATTCATCCATGATTGAATCTATCTCTTGATAAACCTCTTCTAAGTCTTCAACTATGACATGCCTTGGAGGTTGCGCACCCTCTTCAACATCAATTTCAAGCTTCTTGGAAGAGTTCTCCATGATGCTACATTCCCATGGACTTCCAATATCTCCTAAATCTTCAACCGCTTCTTCCTTTTCTTCAATAATCATGGCTTCTTCTAGTTGCTCCAATACAAAATGGCATCCCTCATCCCCCACCGAATTTTTTAATTTCTCCTTCATGCTTTGCTCTTTTTTTGACCTTTCACATGTGGTCACGGAATTACCTTGAGTCTTCAAACATTGGTGGGCTAAAGTATGCACCACCTTGGTCAAATTGGTCACAAACTCAAGTGTATCCCGCTTCATGGCTTCTTATCCTTGAAGTAACAAAGTGAGAGGATCGTCTATTGGGGTTTGGGGTGAGTAAGAAGGTTCATTATTTTGGAGAGAGGGTTCATGGTAGGAAGGTGGTTCTTCTTGGTAAGGGTATAGAGATTGTGTGTATTGAGGTGGTTCTTGGGAGTAATCTTGATAGGGTTGTGGTGGTTCTATAGGTTCTTGCTCATAATGATCACAAGGATGTGGTATGGGTGATTGGTTATATGATGGATAAGGGTCATAGGAAGGTGCTTGATGTGGAAAGGCTTGTGAGTATGGTTGAGGTCCATGTTGAGGATAAGATTCATAGGCATATGATGGTGGTTGTTGAGTGTCACAAAAAGAGTCATCATAGCCGTTAAATTGACATGCATTAGGATGGAAATTATACCTATAAGTATCCGGAGGTTGTTGCCAATAGGAGTGATCAATTCCTTGAGGCTCCTCCCATCTTTGATGGTTCAATCCATGGTACATGTTGCCATTTAAGTCCACATTTCCTACAACACAATTAGAACCAAACTCAAAGCCAAAGTGAGAATTCATAGCGAGAGAACAAAATAAAACTAACAAAAATTATTCGTTCTCCCTAGGAATTGTAATGAAGTGTCTTGTTATTGGTTGTGAGTTATATTTGGGGTTTTTAAGATTTTAGACAAGAAATATAAATGGCAAAGAAAATAAACTAACAACTAGCAAAGCTCTTGGCAAGATATGAGAACTAGAAGTCCTATCCTAGTTATCCTCCTCAATTGTGATGACAAATTGTCCATTGCTCCCACTTAGTTAACCTCTAACCATGGAGGAAAGTCAAGTGGATGAATCAATTTGATTCCTCAAGTCCTAATCAACTCCTAAAGGAAAGACTAGCTTTAGAGGCATTCAAATCAATTAGCAACTTCTAATTATCAATCAACAAAGGAATTAGAAAACTTAAGAGTCACTAGTCACTCTACCAAAGCCAAGAGGAACAAAATCTATACTAAAATCCAACCAAGCATTTCATCAAACACTTGGAAGGCACAAAAGAAAGCATAGTAAATCAATAACAAGAATGAAATCTAACAACAATTATTGCAAAGAATTAACAACAATAATCAAGGAAATCATAAATATCATGAATTACCTCAAATTGCATTATTGAAAGAAAATAAAAGGACAACAATCTATCCAAAACAAAATGAAGAATTACAATTATTAAAGCACATAACTAGAAAGAGGAGGAGGAGAAGATTAAGAATTGGTGAATGAAAAGTGAATCAAAGCATGAATTAAACCTAGATCTAAGAAGAGAGATTAACCTAAACCTAATCCTAATTCTAGAGAGAGGTGAGAGCTTCTTTCTCTAAAACTAACTCTAAACTAATCCTAATTATGCTATATGCTAGATTCATTCCCTCGTATCAGCATTTGGCGCCAAAATAGGTTCAGAAACCCTCTCAAATCGCCATGCACGTGTTGCTTTAATGAGGTCATGTGCGGTCATCGACGCGTGCGCGCATGGTACGCATGCGCGTCCCTGGTCGATTCTGCAATGTGCGCGCGGGCGCGTGTATGGCTGACCTTGCTTCTTTGACTTTTTATGCTTCTCTCCACTTGTATGCTTCCTTCCTTGCTACCTTTGATCCATGCCTAGCCTATTTCAATCCTGGAATTACTAGCAAATACATCAAGGCATCTTATGGAATCAAGGAGAAATTAGAATTCATCAAAATAAGGCTCAAAAAATATGTTTTTACACTTAAGCATAAATATGGGAGAGAGAACAAAACCATGCTAATTCATAGGCTAAATGTGACAAAAGGTTATCAAAATCCTCTAAATTCAATACAAGATAAACCGTCAAATTGGGGTTTATCAAGAGGTTCACTTTCCCAAGTCTCATTACCAAACAACTTGGCATTCAGCTTCATGATAGCTCCTAAATATTGAGCAACTTGCTTTCTAGTCACATCTTCATCCTCTTCAGAGGAAGAATAGTATTCAGAGCTCATGAATGGCAGAAGGAGATTTAATGGAATCTCTATGGGCTCTATATGAGCCTCAGATTCCTTTAGGTCCTCAATGGGGAACTCCTTCTTGTTTGAGAGACGTCCCAGGAGGTCTTTCTCACTAGGATTTTCGTCCTTCTCCTCCCTTGTGCATTCGGCCATATTGATCACATCAATGGCCTTGCACTCTCCTTTTGGATTCTCTTTAGTATTTCTTGGGAGAATACTGGGAGGAGTTTTAATGACTTTCTTACTCAGCTAGCCCACTTGTGCCTCCAGATTTCTGATGGAGGATCTTGTTTAACTCATGAAACTGAAAGTGGCTTTTGACAGATCAGAGACTAGATTGGCTAAATTTGAAGTGCTTTGTTCAGAATTCTCTATCTGTTGCTGAGAAGATGATGGAAAATGCTTGTTATTGCTCAGCCTATTGCGTCCACTATTGTTAAAGCCTTGTTGAGGCTTTTGTTGATCCTTCCATGAGAAATTTGGATGATTTCTCCATGATGAATTATAGGTGTTTCCATAAGGTTCACCCATGTAATTAACCTCTGCCATTGCAAGGTTCTCAAGATCATAAGCTTCTTCAAAAGCTGCCTCTTTAGTACTGTTGGATGCATGTTGCCATCCATTCAGATTTTGAGAGATCATGTTGACCTGTTGAGTCAACACTTTGTTCTGAGCCAATATGGCATTCAAAGCATCAATTTCAAGAACTCCCTTCCTCTGAGGCGTCCCATTATTCACGGAATTCCTCTCAGAAGTGTACATGAATTGATTATTTGCAACCATGTCAATAAGTTCTTGAGTCTCTTCAGGCGTTTTCTTTAGGTGAATAGATCCATCTGCAGAATGGTCCAATGACATTTTCGAAAATTCAGATAGACCATAATAGAATATATCTAATATGGTCCATTCTGAAAACATGTCAGATGGACACCTTTGGTCAGCTGCTTGTATCTTTCCCAAGCTTCATAGAGGGA
>NC_029778.3:27526679-27552512 GCF_000817695.3 Arachis duranensis | reverse complement strand
TTCACCATCTTTTTGTTTGAAGGTCTGAACATCCACTCTAAGCTTGCTCAGCTTTTGAGGAGGAAAAAATTTATCCAAGAAAGCCATGACCAGCTTATCCCAGGAGTCCAGGCTATCTTTAGGTTGTGAGTCCAACCATATTCTAGCCATGTCTCTTACAACAAAAGGGAAAAGCATGAGCCTGTAGACTTCAGGATCTACTCCATTTGTCTTAACAGTCTCACAAATCTGCAAGAACTCAGTTAAAAACTAGTAAGGATCTTTAGATGGAAGTCCATAAAACTTGCAGTTCTATTGCATTAAAGTAACTAGTTGAGGCTTAAACTCAAAATTGTTGGCTCCAATGGCAGGAATGGAGATGCTTCTTCCATCAAATTTGGACGTTGGTTTTGTGAAGTCACCAAGCATTCTCCTTGCATTATTGTTGTTGGGTTCGGCTGGCATCTCCTTCTCTTGTTCGAAAATTTCTAAAAGGTTGTTTCTGGATTGTTGTAATTTAGCTTCTCTTAATTTCCTCTTCAGAGTCCTTTCAGGTTCTGGATCAATTTCAACAAGAGTGCCTTTTTCCTTGTTCCTACTCATATGAAAGAGAAGAAAACAAGAAAAAAAGAGGAATCCTCTATGTCACAGTATAGAGATTCCTTTATGTTAGTTGAAGAAGAAAGGGGAGAAGAGTGAAGAAGAATGGGTTCGGATTTTTAGATGAAGAGAGGTGAAGAGAAGTGTTAGTAAATAAATAATTAAATAGAAGAAGAGGAGAGATAGAGGATTTCGAAAATAATTTTGAAAAAGTAGTTAGTGATTTTCGAAAATTAAAGATAAGATATAATTAAAATTAAAATTTAAAAAATTAATTAATTAAAAAGAATTTTTGAAAAAGGGATGAGATATTTTCGAAAATTAGAGAGGGAAAAGTAGTTAGGTGGTTTTGAAAAAGATAAGAAACAAACAAAAAGTTAATTAGTTGGTTGAAAAAGATATTAAAGTCAAATTGAAAAGATAAGAAGATAGGAAGTTAGATAAGATATTTTGAAATCAAATTTTTGAAAAAGATAATATTTTGAAAGAGATATGTGATATAAAGATAAGAAAAAGATTTTGAAAATATTTTGAAAAAGATTTTTGAAATTTTTGAAAAATAGAAAAAAAATGAAAAAGATATGATTTTTGAAAAAGATTTTTAAAAAGATAAGATTTTTAAATTTTTGAAAATTTGACTTGACTTGTAAGAAATAACTAATTTTAAAAAATTTTGACTAAGTCAACTCAAATTTTCGAAAATTATGAGAAAAATAAGGAAAAGATATTTTTTTATTTTTGAATATTTTAATTATGATAAAGAAAAACACAAAAATGACCCAAAACATAAAAATTTTGGATCAAACACATAATGCATGCAAGAACACTATGAATGTCAAGATGAACACCAAGAACACTTTGAAGATCATGATGAACATCAAGAACATATTTTTGAAAAAAATTTTATGCAAAGAAAACATGCAAGACACCAAACTTAGAAATCTTTAATGCATGGATTCTAACAAACGAAAAATGCATATGAAAAACAACAACCAACACAAAACAAGAAAATATTAAGATCAAACAAGAAGACTTGTCAAGAACAACTTGAAGATCATGAAGAACACTGTGAATGCATGAATTTTTGAAAAATGCAAGAAAAAATTTTTAAAGCATGCAATTGACACCAAACTTAAAAATTGACTCAAGATTCAAACAAGAAACACAAAATATTTTTTATTTTTATGGTTTTATGATTTTTTTGGATTTTTATTAATTTTTTCGAAAATATTTTTGGAAAAACGAAAAAGAAAAGAAAATTTTGAAAAAGATTTTTGAAAAATTTTTGAAAAGAAAATTACCTAATCTGAGTAACAAGATGAACCGTCAGTTGTCCATACTCGAACAATCCCTGCCAACGGCGCCAAAAACTTGGTGGACGAAATTGTGATCTATTATTTTTCCCATGATGTTGGCAGCTATAATTAAATACCCCAAAGAGATCATGGTATGATGAATTGGGATCTTAATAATCCCTGGTAATGGCACCAACAGCTTAGTGTTATTGTTGGACCAAAAGAGTTACAGGCACTGTTAGAGAAGCTCACAACTCCGTTCAACTTAACCAGCAAGTGTACTAGGTCATCAAAGTAATACCTTACGTGAGTAAGGGTCGATCCCACAGAGATTGTTGGTATGAAGCAAGCTATGGTCACCTTGTAAATCTCAGTTAGGCAGATTAAATGGTTTATGATAAGTTCGAAAATAAATAATAAACAGAAAATAAAATAGTAAATAGTTACTCATATAATTCCATAGTGGGAATTTCAGATAGGCATATGGAGATGCTGTGCTCCTCTCGAATCTCTACTTTCTTATTACATTCATCCAATCCTTCTTACTCCTTTCCATGGCAAGCTGTATGTAGGGCATCACCGTTGTCAATGGCTACATCCCATCCTCTCAGTGAAAATGGTCCTATGCTCTGTCACAGCACGGCTAATCATCTGTCGGTTCTCAATCAGGTTGGAATAGAATCCCTTGATTCTTTTGCGTCTGTCACTAACGCCCAGCCTTCAGGAGTTTGAAGCTTGTCACAGTCATTCAATCCCAGAATCCTACTCGGAATACCACAGACAATGTTACACTTTCCGGATTCTCGGAATCCTACTCGGAATACCACAGACAAGGTTAGACTTTCGGATTCCCATGAATGCCGCCATCTATCTAGCTTATACCACGAAGATTTTGTTGGGGAATCTAAGAGATATGCGCCCGGCCTAAGGTAGAACGGAAGTGGTTGTCAGTCACTCGCGTTCATAGGTGAGAATGATGATGAGTATCATGGATCATCACATTCATCAAGTTGAAGTGCAACGTATATCTTGGAATAAGAATAAGGAGAATTGAATAGAAAGTAGTAGTAATTGCATTGAAACTTGAGGTACAGCAAAGCTCCACACCCTTAATCTATAGTGTGTAGAAACTCCACCGTTGAAAATACATAAGTGAAAGGTTCAGGCATGGCCAAATGGCCAGCCCCCATGATCTGAGAACTAATCGTCCAAAGATGTCTAATACACTGGTAAAAGGTTCTATTTATGATAAACTAGCTACTAGGGTTTACAGAAGTAAGTAATTGATGCATAAATCCACTTCCAGGGCCCACTTGGTGTATGTTTGGGCTGAGCTTAATCTATCCACGAGCTGAGGCTTTTATTGGAGTTGAACGCCAAGTTGTAACGTGTTTTGGGCGTTCAACTCCGGGTTGTGACGTGTTTCTGGCGTTTGACTCCAGACAGCAGCATGTACTTGGCGTTGAGCGCCACTTTACGTCGTCAATTCCCAAATAAAGTATGAACTATTATATATTGCTGGAAAGATCTGGATGTCTACTTTCTAACGCCATTGAGAGCGCGCCATTTGGAGTTCTGTAGCTCCAGAAAATCCATTTCGAGTGCAGGGAGGTCAGAATCCAACAGCATCAGCAGTCCTTTTGTCAGCCTCCTATCAGAGTTTTGCTCAAGTCCCTCAATTTCAGCCAGAATTTACCTGAAATTACAGAAAAACACACAAACACATATTAAAGTCCAGAAATGTGAATTTAACATAAAAACTAATGAAAACATCCCTAAAAGTAGCTTGAACTTACTAAAAACTACCTAAAAATAATGCCAAAAAGCGTATAAATTATCCGCTCATCAATATCCATCCAGGAAGCAGTAGTATTCATGACCTGCCAGTCTTTCTAGCATCTGGTCTATGAATGGTAAAGGAAAATGATCCTTTCTGGTAGTTGTATTGAGCCTTCTATAATCAATACACATACGCCATCCTGTAACTTTTCTTGTAGGAACCAGTTCATTTTTTTCATTATGAACCACTGTCATGCCACCCTTCTTAGGGACGACTTGGACAGGACTTACCCAGGGGCTATCAGAAATAGGATAAATAATCCCAGCTTCTAGTAATTTAGTGACCTCCTTCTGCACCACCTCCTTCATGACTGGATTCAGCCGCCTCTATGGTTAAACCACTGGATTAGCGTCACCCTCCAACAGGATCTTGTGCATATATCTGGCTGGGCTAATGCCCTTAAGATCATTGATGGACCACCCCCAAGAGCTATCTTGTGTGTCCTTAGCACTTGAATTAGTGCTTCCTCTTCCTGTGGCTCTAAGCTAGAGCTTATGATTACAGGAAAGGTATCACCTTCTCCCAGAAATGCATATTTCAGGGATGGTGGTAATGGTTTGAGCTCGGGTTTGGGAGGTTTCTCCTTTTCTGAGGGATTCTCAGAGGTTCTATTATTCTCTCTGGTTCCTCCAGATCAGGCTGAGCATCTTTAAAGATATTTTCTAGCTCTGATTCGAGACTCTCAGTCATATTGACTTCTTTTACCAGGGAGTCAATAATATCAATACTCATGCAGTCGTTTGGGGTGTCTGGATGCTGCATAGCTTTGACAACATTCAACTTAAACTCGTCCTCATTGACTCTTAGGGTTACTTCCCCTTTTTGGACGTCGATGAGGGTTCGTCCAGTTGCTAGAAAAGTCTTCTTAGAATGAGAGTTACACTCTTGTGCTCCTCCATTTCCAGCACCACAAAGTCAGTGGGAAAGGCAAAGGCCCAACCTTGACAATCATGTCTTCAATCATGCCTGATGGGTATTTAATGGAGCCATCAGCAAGTTGGAGACATATCCAGGTTGGTTTGACTTCTTCAGTCAAACCAAGCTTTCTGATAGTAGATATAGGTATTAGGTTGATACTTGTCCCAAGATCACATAGAGCTTGCTTGGTACTAGTACCCTCTAATATGCATGGTATCATAAAGCTTCCGGGATTTTTAAGCTTTTTTGGTAAGCTTTTCAGAATGACTGCATTGCATTCTTCAGTGAGGTAAATTTTTTCAGTTTCTCTCCAATCCTTCTTATGACTTAAGATTTCTTTCATGAACTTAGCATAAGAGGGAATTTGCTCAAGTGCCTCTGCAAATGGAATCTTTATTTCAAGAGTCCTGAGATAGTGTGCAAAGCGGGCAAATTGCTTATCCTGTTCTGCTTGGCGAAGTTTCTGAGGATAAGGCATTTTGGCTTTGTATTCCTCAACCTTAGTTGCTGCAGGTTTATTGCCTACAGATGTGGGTTGAGAAGCCTTCTTAGAGGGGTTGCTATCAGCACTTGTATGTGTCTGATCCCCCACTGGCGTTTGAATGCCAGGGGTGAAAGCTGGAGTGGCGTTAGACACCAACTCCTTACCTGTTTCTGGCGTCTGAATGCCAGAACTAAGCTTCTTTTGGGCATTCAACGCCAACTTCTTGCCTGTTTCTGGCGTTTGAACGCCAGAATTGATCATGGGTTGGGCGTTTAACGCCAGCCCTTCACCCCTTTTTGGCATTTGAATGCCAGAACTGTTCCTCTCTGGGCTCTTACTGTCCTCAGAGGGATTTTGGGTAGCAGTTTGTTCATTTCTTGGCTTCCTGCTGCCTTGAAGTGAGGTATTTAATGTTCTCCCACTTCTTAATTGAACTGCTTGGCACTCTTCTGTTATTTGTTTTGATAACTGCTATTCTGTTTGCTTCAACTGCACTTCCGTATTCATATTAGTCATTCTTGTTTCTTGTAATATCTCCTTGAATTCGGCTAGCTGTTTTGTTAGAAAATCTAATTGCTTATTGAATTCAGTAACGTGTTCTGCAGGACTGAGTTCATCAGTTACTATTTTAGCCTCTTCTTTCATGGAAGATTCACTGCTTAGGTACAGATGCTTATTTCTGGCAACTGTATCAATGAGCTCTTGAGCTTCTTCAATTGTCTTTCTCATATGTATAGATCCACCAGCTGAGTGGTCTAGAGAAATCTGAGCTTTCTCTGTAAGCCCATAATAGAAGATGTCTAACTGCACCCATTCTGAAAACATTTCAGAAGGGCATTTTCTTAGCATCTCTATGTATCTCTCCTAGGCATCATAAAGAGATTTATTATCTCCTTGTTTAAAGTCTTGGATGTTTAGCCTTAGCTGTGTCATCCGTTTTGGAGGGAAGTATTGATTTAGGAATTTTTCTGACAACTGTTTTCATGTCCTTATGCTAGCCTTAGGTTGGTTATTTAACCACCTCTTAGCTTGGTCTTTTATAGCAAATGAAAACAGTAATAATCTGTAGACATTCTGATCTACTTCTTTATCATGTACTGTGTCAACAATTTGTAAAAATTGTGCCAGAAACTCTGTAGGTTCTTCCTGTGGAAGACCGAAATACTGGCAACTTTGTTGCACCATGATAATGAGCTGAAGATTCAACTCAAAGCTACTAACTCCAATGGAGGGTATACAGATACTACTCCCATATGAAGCAGTAGTGGGGTTAGCATACGACCCCAGAGTCCTTCTGGACTGTTCACTTCCACTTAGGTCCATGATGGAGAAAGGGAGATGATATGTAGAAAAAAATATTTTTTATTTTTGAATTTTATTATGAAAGAGAAAAACACACAAAAGATACAAGACTTAAAATTTTTAAATCCAATGCTCCTTGTTTTCAAAAATTTTGGAGGGAAAACACCAAGGCACACCAAACTTAAAAATTTTAAGATCAAAACACAAAGAAGACTCGAGAACACCTTGAAGACTCACAAGAACAACAAGAACAAAAGAAAGAACACCAAACTTAAAGTTTGGCACAAGATTTAATCAAAGAAAAATTTTTTTTGAAAAAGATTTAAAAAAAAAGATACCAAATTACCAAGAACACAAACTAACGCTCTAGCCAATTGAGCTATAAATGTAATGTGTTTTAAAGATGTATTTTTAATAAATAAAAATATTTTTTGAAAACTAATATTTTGAAAAAGCACAAGAAAAATAAGAAAAGACACAAAACAAGACAAACCAAGGATCAAACAAGAAAAATTGACAAGAATAATTGAAGATCAAGGAAGAACAAAGAACATGCAATTCGAAAATTGAAGGACAAAGAAAAGCATGCAATTGACACCAAACTTAAAATATGAAACTAAACTCAAACAAAAGATTCCAAGAAAAATTAAAAACTGATAAAGAAAAATAATATTTTTGAAAGATTTTTAAAAAAGGAATAATAGAAGATGTAATCCTAGTGATTCTAAACAAAAAGACAAATTTTTCCTAATCTAAGTAACAAGATTCACCGTCAGTTGTTCAAACTCAAACAATCCCCGGCAACGGCGCCAAAAACTTGTTGCACGAAAATTATACTCACACTATGTAATTCCGCACAACTAACCAGCAAGTGCACTGGGTCGTCCAAGTAATATCTTACGTGAGTAAGGGTCGAATCCCACGGAGATTGTTGGCTTGAAGCAAGCTATGGTTATCTTATTATTCTTAGTCAGGATACCAATAGGGTTCTTTAGTTTCAATTGTAAAAAGTGAAAGGGCATAAAATAAGTAATTGTTACTCAATAATAGAGAATATGTTGGAGTTTTGGAGATGCCTTGTCTTCTGAATCCCTGCAACATAATACTTTCTTACTTTCAAACATGCAAGGCTCCTTCCATGGCAAGCTGTATGCAGGGCGTCACCGTTGTCAATGGCTACTTCCCATCCTCTCAGTGAAAATGGTCCAAATGCTTTGTCACAGCACGGCTAATCATCTGTCGGTTCTCGATCATGTCGGAATAGGATCCATTGATCCTTTTGTGTCTGTCACTACGCCCAACACTCACGAGTTTGAAGTTCGTCACAGTAATCCAATCCCTGAATCCTACTCGGAATACCACAGACAAGGTTTAGACTTTCCAGATTCTCAAGGATGCTGCCAATGGATTCTAGCTTATACCACGAAGACTTTGATTAAAGAATCCAAGAGATATTCATTCAATCGAAGGTAAAATGGAGGTGGTTGTCAAGCACGCGTTCATAGGTTGAGAATGGTGATGAGTGTCATGGATCATCACCTTCTTCATATTGAAGTGCGAATGAACATCTTAAATAGGAACAAGCGTGTTTGAATAGAAAACAGAAATAATTGCATTAATTCATCGAGACGCTGCAGAGCTCCTCACCCACAAAAATGGAGTTTAGAGACTCATGCCATCAATGAGTACAAAGTTCAGATCTAAAATGTCATGAGATGTAAAATAAATCTAAAGTTGTTTAAATACTAAGCTAGTAACCTATGTTTACAGAAAATGAGTAAACTAAGATGGATAGTGCAAAAATCCACTTCTGGGGCTCACTTGGTGTGTGCTGGGGCTGAGACTTGAGCTTCTCACATGCCTGGACTGTTTCTAGAGTTAAACATCAGGTTGTAACCAGTTTCTGGCGTTCAACTCTAACTCGTAACCTGTTTCTAGCGTTCAACGCCAGAATGCAACATGAAACTGGCGTTAAACGCCAGTTTACATCATTTATCTTCGCGCAAAGTATAGACTATTATATATTGCTGGAAAGCCCTGGATGTCTACTTTCCAACCCAATTGAGAGCGCACCAACTGGACTCTTGTAGCTCCAAAAAATCTATTACGAGTGCAAGGAGGTCAAAATCCAATAGCATCAGCAGTCCTTTTTCAGCCTGAATCGGATTTTTGCTCAGCTCCCTCAATTTCAGCCAGAAAATACTTGAAATCACAGAAAAACACACAAACTCATAGTAAAGTCCAGAAATATAAATTTTACCTAAAAACTAATAAAAATATACTAAAAACTAACTAAAACATACTAAAAACTATATGAAATTACCCCCAAAAAGCGTATAAAATATCCGCTCATCACTTACCTTGCATTTATTCCTTGAAATTGCATGCTTTTGTGAATTTTTTCATAATTATGCTTAATTATTAAAAACATACTTTTATGTTTTAAATTACCAAATTTAATTCACTTTTATCACATTCGATGCCTTGATATGTTTGTTTGAGTGATTCAAAGGTTAGAAGGCAAGAATGGCTTGGAAGGATGAAGAAAAAGCATGCAAAAATGAAGAATTCATGAAGAAATGAAGATGGGACATTTTTAGGTTGTGCGTATGCATGTCTTATGCGTATGCACGACTCGCAGCACATGATTCACTTAAGTTAACGCATGACTCACGATTTCAAACCCATTTTGAATCCAATCCAACTCATTTGTGAAACATTTAAAGCAAAAATTCAAAGGAGATCAAGCAAGTAGTGTAGAAGAAGTGTAGAGTAGTTTAATCTGATGCTTTACTCCAACTTCTCTCTAGAATTTAGGTTTTCTTAGTTTAATTTCTCTTTATATTTAGGTTTTGATTTTGTTTTAGTATAGTTTTCTTTACATTTTTATGTTCTAGTATCCTAATTCATTTATTTTTTTCTTGTTAGTTTCTCTATTTTTAGAAAATTTGATATAAATACTTGTTGAATTCTAATTTTTTTAATGCAATTTGATGTTTTTATATTTAATGATGCTTGCTTAAGTTGTTATTATTGCCTTCTTGTATTGGGTAGCTGTAGATTTTATTACTTCTTGCAATTTGTCATGTTTTACTTTTATGCACACCTAGTGTTTGATAAAATATTTGGACTAGTTATAGAGTAGATTTTTCTCTTTGCTTGGAATTGAGAACTTAGGTGTGATCTTGAGTCATTGATGTCCGATATTGATAGGTGATTTAGGGTTGTTAGTTGATTTTATTTCCACTGACGTTATCCTTTCACTAAGTCTAATTAGTGAGTTAGTTAGAATTTGTGGATTAAGATCAATTATGCATATTTGACTTTTTTCTGATGTTTAGGAGATGATAAAGTGGAATTAACTCTTCACAATTGTCATGTTCGTGGTTAATGACAAGGATAGGAACCCTTGACTCTCAACCTTTTCCAAAATCTTTTTTTGCACTTGAATTTCCTTTTCTTTGCCTTAATTGTTTTAGTTTAATTTCTTGCATGCTTCTTTACTTTTTTGTCATTTAAATTCTTGTTTAATGCTATCAAAATCTAAATCTCTCATAGCCAATGACTTGTACACCCGATTGCAATTCCGTGGAAGAACAACCCGAGATTTAAAACTCCCGACTATTTAATTTGTAACTTTTGACATCTTTTAAACTTTGATATAGTTATTTGTTGGTTTATGATTATGCTTACAATGAATTCGAATTTTTACCTTGTGAAATTTTAAATCGGTATCTAGCCTTCATCAGCGACTTTGTAGAATTTTAACTTGAACTAATACACTTCTTAATGCCTAACAAACTTTTGTGCAGGAAATACTATCCCTCATTGATAACAAAAAGGAGAATGAGTTTGAAAAATAAATTGTTAAGATGTTTAATTCATGAACAATTAGTACTGCTGTTTTTAGCATAAATTATTTGAGAATTATTTGATACTAATTGGTTGAGACTGCTGTTTTAAAAATATTAATTGATTGCACCTCTATTTTTTTAATTAATACTTGATTTATGATTGGTTGATGCTGAATGGCGATTAATAGCTTGTAAAATTTTTTGAAAAACAAGCTATCAGGCTGGTTCAAAAGATATGGCAGGTTGGATTGTTTTAATAATTAATATTACTTGTAAGTATATTTTTTGCATTGAAATTGCTTAAATAATTATCACATGTTGAAGCAAAACTCACATTTAGGGGAGCAAATAGAATGAAAGAAAGAGAGTTCAAATTGAAAATTGAATCAACAAAGGGAAGTTCATTAAACTCTTCTCATTTTTTTATTTACAATTCATTTTTTAATGTTCGTCATCGAAAGGGAGATTATTGAGTTTAAAAAATAATAACAAATTAGCTCCATCTACTCATAAACCGCAACAACCAACAGCGGATTCAAGAGACTGGATTTTGTTGAGTGTAAACCGCAAAAGGTGTAAAGATTTATGCTTTAGGAGAGTTTGAACATAAACTGTCGGCAAATATGTAGCGGTTTGCATAGATACATAATTGCACATAGATGTAATAGATTTTTAATTGTTGTATTCATGTAATTTTAAGATCTATTTGTTTTATTTATGTAAATTGCCTAAGAAAAAAAATTAACCCCAATCAACTACTCATATAAAGATATAATCATGTTACGTGTATATTAAAAATTAGATATTAAATCAGTTATTGATATAAATATATGTTACAATATAAAATATATATTAAAAATAAGCTAAACAAAATATATATTTAAAGAAATAGTATAGCGATACATATATAAATATAGAACGACTATATATTCACTTTTGACTTCAAGCTAAGCCTCAAAGTGGTCCCTAAAGTTACACTCGTGTCTCATAGTAGTCTCTGAACTTAATAGTTACTCATATTCGTCCCTGAAGTTGCACTTCGGAACTCAGACTCGTCCTTCGGGCATATTCTGCACATCTGGCGCAATCGAAAAGTTCATCTGGACTAGAGGGTGACACGCTGGCGAAACTAAAACGACATAGTATTAGTGGTGGCACGTAAATGCCATAAAACGACGTCGTTTCACTCTAAAATTTATTTTGAAGAATCCTCCCTCAAACTTCAGGGACCATTTTGTTTGAACTTTGGAAGGCGAGTGTAATGGTGCGAGGGGGAATAAAAAATCGCAAGATGAGGAAGGAAGACACATTGAAGTTTATTAGCACTGAGGGGTTTCAAATTCGTTGTTTATAAGGAAGCTGCTATGGTTTCACAGACCATACACAACATGCTTACCTCTCCAGGTTGCTCTTATTTCCATCCTGGTTAATAATTCTTCCATTTGCGCTGTAAAATTAGGGTTCCGCTCATTTCACTCTTCTGATCGTATTGATAGGGAGTTTCGCTGAGAAGCAGCACGGCGAGGTTACCTTCCCTGAGATCAGCACCACCATTCTCGAGAAGATTTGCCAGTATTTTTACTGGCATCTCTAATTCGTGAGGTATTTACTCCTTTTTTGAGAGGCATGTGTTCAAGACTTCATGAAATCTAATGTGAATTCTATTGTATGAGAGGTTTTCGTGAATTTTGTGGTTGTGTATCCGAAGCTACCTATATTCGAAAATTTTGTATATGCTATGGATTTTTAAATCTGTGATCCTTGGTTTTATCGTTGAAAAATGTCAACGCAGGGTTTTGAGGGAGGGGGATTTATGTTATTAGGGAATTCAAATTATTAACACTCCCTTTACATGACCAGCTAAACTGTGATTTTGTTATCTTGGTTCTAGTAGGGAATTTGATTTTTTCTTGGTGCCTATCACTGTGTGATCCTTCTGTTAAGTAGGATGGATTCTTGACGAGCAAGGAGGTTTTTATTATGTTTAACTATTTGATTCTTTTAAGCGGCCATTTGAGTTTCATTTCTACTTCTTGGGTTTCAGATTGGATTCTTCATGTGTTAAAGTCTGGGGTTTCGCTGAATTCAGTGCTCCATCAAAGAGAGATTTTTTTACATGGTTTTATGTATCATGTGGTTGCACTTTTCATTGTGTGCCCTTCTTTTATCATTTTACTTTCTCTTGTCATCTGTTTCAAATGACAAGAGAAAACTACTGGACAACTTGAAAATTTGAGATACTACTGAAAAATTGCATTACTAATTGAGTTGGCCCCTTTTTTCTAACTGATATTTTGGCCTCCTGCCCCCCTTTCTCTACTCTAACGAGCATCATTGTTAGTCTTTCTTATGTGTTGCAATGTAAGCTATACTTTCCTTTAGGAAGTAATTGAAAGCTCTGTAGCTTTGATCCGAAATCTCTTACTTCATGCGATGTTATTTTCATCAAAATAGTTCTATTAACTTGAATAGTGAAAATCTTGCTGTTGTTAGTAAGAAAGAGACAGAGTTTCTTATTGAATCTGAATTAACTTTGGAGCTAATGATGGCTGCCAATTACCTCCATACATGAGCATTTTCTAAGGGCAGTTGCTCTCCATTCTCATTGTAAGCCTTCATTATTCTCTTGAATTTAACAAGTTTATTATCGATAGTGGTTATTTTTACCATTGGAGACAGTATCTTTGCAGGAACTATAGTATGTATGTAATATGTGTAATCTAATGGTCATAAGACTCAACTTGAAAAAGTTGCATATGAGTGGCTGTTAGATGCTTAATGTCAATGATGCCATACACTGTGTACATGAACTTATTCAAAGAAAATGTTAATTCAAAGTGAGCATTACTATCTCCAAATAATAGAAAAAAGTGAGCATTACTATCAACAAGCACACCAGCTGCCACCACCCAACCAGCCAACACCCCATCTGCAAGCACATCATCTACAAGTACTCTACCAGCAAGCACTAATCCACCTAATCGAATATAAGATGCAACACAGGAACTGTAGACTTGCAAGCATAATGAGATTTGTGCCTAATCTTGGATTCAAGCCACCTAGAACCAAGAATTAATAACTTAGATTATTATGTTTAAGGACATATGGTGTCTTTGTTTATCTGTTTAGGTGAAGTAATTTACTTTGTATGCTTTCTTAATTAGGATCATAGTGTTGGAAACTTATGAGGTATATATTTTAACAACTCTAATATACTTGGTGACTATTATTCTGACTCTATAATACCTTCTTTGGATGTATTTTTTACATTATGAATATGAATTATGACTTTCTTGAATTTATCTGTGTCAGATTTTGGGTTTTATTTTACCAGATACAATTGACCAAATTGTCTATCCAATTTTAAGAGAAGAATAGCTACTGTAATTAGCAGCATAAATACAAACACCAAAATTTCACCTACTTTTAGAACCCTAGCTTCAGACTCTAATCTTTCAAGTTTTCAAACAATCTTCATCTTCCATTTTTCATTGTCAACTGAAGGGTTTGTTCTACTATCACATGTTATCACATCTTCTTTCAAAATTTTATCTACCCACAGAAACAACCATACCACCTTTTACCTACAGTCTGCACCCAAGAAAGTGAATCAGCCAAGTTTATATCCAGAAATACAGCAAACAACAACCACTTACATTGTAGTTTGGGCAACCGAAGAACGGTCTCTCTGGATTAGAATCCGTCCCTGACCATCGCAAAACTGGTCTCGTCCCGCACCCACACTATTCTGGCAAACGCGAATCTTTGTTTTTGGTCATTCTCCTCATAATGCTTCCAAAATATCGTAGGTTGTTCGAGCTCCCAGTTGCATTGCTCGTGATAGCCATTACCGTCTGGCTTTGAAGATGCTGAAGCCAACATAAGAGAATCCAAGGGAAGAGACGAGAAGATAAGAGAGTGGGCACTGCAGACTAATCTTCAAATTTGGGAATTAGGGTTTTTAACTTCAATTTAGGGACCAAATTGAATCAACAAAGTTTACTCATCTACGTCAGCTAGCCTTTAGCTTCGCTAGCGTATCACCCTCTAGTCCAGATCAGCATTCCGGCGGCGTCAGATGGGCAGAATGTGTCGAAAGGATGAGTCTGAGTCCCGGAATGCAACTTCAAGGACAAATATGGGTAACTATTAAGTTCAATGAGTACTATGAAGCACGAGTGTAACTTTAGAGACCACTTTGAGGCTTAGCTCTCTAACTTCTGTACTCAAACTTTATATACAATATAGTCAAAATACAACCGGATTTAATTCTCACTAAGTAAGGATTGGATATTTCTTACTATTCACAAAAAATGCCATTATTTGGAGTTAAAAACAATCTATATATCTCAAGAAGTGAATGATTTAGAATTTGTTTTGTTATTTATTTTTTGTTTGATCTACGAGATATGTTGTTAAAATAGACAAAAATAATATTTATTCGACTTTTTAAATAAGTATGAGAAGATTATATTATTTAAACTATAATTTGTTGACATATTTACCCTTAATATATATTATGAATCCTTACAGAAAAAATAACATAATATAAACACAAATTAAGATAGATATAAAATTAAGATCAATTAATTGAATTTTAAACTAACATTTAACATATTAAAATCTTAACAATATTAAAGTCCAGTTTAAATAAATAATTTAATTAAATTATTTTTAAACAATAAATATTTATATTAAAAATAATTTATATGACTATTTATTTCTCTCACGGTCACTAGTCCATTTTATAAGGCGCGTAACATGAGAATAAAGTTGTTTCAATCAATTTGATTCCACCGTTAAATCAATTTAATCAAAAGTGAATCTAATCCCTCTCATCCATAGACTCACACTCAACATCTCTCTCTCGAACTCACGCGTGCCGGCGTCTCGCCGTGGTTCGCGTGTCGCTGCCTTCCCTTGGCTCGTCGTCGCCGGCGGCAGAAGCAACGCAACCAGCAGCTAGCCCTCGCCATCTTCTTCCTTCGTTGCCCTCCCTGGGCTCGTCCTCGCTCGTCATCTTTTGGCTTCGGGGCCTCTCCGTCGCTTCCTTCTCGCCGGTCTCGTCGCCGAGTCTCCGTGGACCGTGGTGGCTGGTGAGTCCTCTTAACCCCTGTTCTCTCTTTTCCAGTTTCCCCTATTCTAATTGGATCAGTAAAATACATTTTTTCTTTTTCTAAATCCTATGTTTATGTTTTTTGCTTTGAAGGGAGTTAGATTTTGTTATCTATGAGGCTAGGAAATATGGTACAAAGCTGATACTGAATACATATAGGCTGATTTCTAAATTCAACAAATTAGTTGAGTTTATAAATTGTTGCTATTTTGATGGACTGTTCTCTTATATTAGTTGAATTTATGTAAACTCAGCGATATTAGGAGTCCTTGTTTTGAACAAAGAGATTCTAGATGTTTACTCTGCAATCTTTTATATTAATTTTTTAATGGTGAATTACTGATGGTGCTGACTTGGATGTCTAAATCTGAGTCTTGCTCTACCTTTAAAAGGAGAAGCTGTAGTCTTATTTTTGAACAATTTTTTTCCCTTTTGGTCACGTATGGGATATTGCCTCCATTTTGATCGCAAATCACATTCGAAGAAATTTATAAATTTCATGTATGTGAAACATGTCCCCAGGCATCAAAAGACAACAGAAAATATAATGGATAATGACTTGGGATTAAAAAGATCAGAACAGATAAGGTTAATATAGCATATATAACGAGATTTATAAATTAGTTGAATTTATGTTTTGCTATAGTTGATTTTAGTACTTGATTGTTTCAATTAGTTTGTTAATTTTTTCTAGAGTTGTTAATCAAGATGAAGACAATGTTGGTTAGGCTCCAAATTTGTCCGATAAAGATATAGATGTTGACTTTGAGATTGCCTCTTGGACTTGATTTATCGATTGTGCTATCTTTTGTTCTCTAGTTCATTTAAATTGGAAAAAAAAAATTTACTAGTAACTAGTTTATTATCTATTTTTGTATCATTAGTTATGTCTAAAAATTGATATTTGATTGTTATTAATGTGTTTATAAAGGCATGCATTTTAACTTTTAATTTTAATTTTATTTTTTATAATTTTATATTTTTATTTAAATGTGGCTGGTTCAACTTGTGAACTATTAGTTGAACCAGTAACTGGTGACCCAGTTATATGACCAGTTCAATTCTGATAACTATGCTTAACTTTATAAAGAGTTGCAAACTCCAGTACACAACACATTTGGCAGAGACACGATTAACAGTGTTTCATTCCCGTTTGTCGAAATCTCAGCTTCTAAATGGTTCGGAAGCGATTTCAGGCACAGGAACCCAAAACAGGTAGCTTTTCTAGCAACACAAATTGTATAACTAGATCTCTCATATTCTTGAACCATTTCAATTTCGGTTGACCATTTATCATAGTATCGAACCTTGCACACAAGTTGTTCGATGAAATGTTTCACACAAGAATCTTAGAGCTTTCTGTTATTTTCTTTTAATTTACAATTACATCATCAATAACTAGAATACATTTAAGACTAGTTAATCTAGTTTGAGCAAATCAGTTTATTATTTAGTTTTTTAATTTATTATTTGTATGACTTACCCAACCACTTGAATCAGTCTAGAAAGAGCTTTCTTTCATCTTTTTATTGAAGTTTGATTGCGTTTCTTTACTGTTTTAAATGCAGGTCTATACTATGCTCAGAACTTCCTAAAGAAAATTGGGTTAGGAAAAGAGAACTATTACTTCTGGAAACAAATCGGTAAGGCTTTGCTTTGCACCTACGCAATTGCAGGCGCAGTGTGGCTATACAACGAGACATCGCCACTAGGGTGGTGGACGCTGAAGCCGCGACCAAAAGAAGAGTGGGAACTAGCTCACTTGTATGAGTACCGACAGTTCCCATACCCTGGAGATGAGGAAGCAATGCAGGAGTTCATTGCAAAGGGTGGAATGATTGGAACAACCATTGGTCCTAAAGGGACTATTGAGACTGATAAGGATGCATTAAATTACCAGAAACAGTTACAGGACAAGAAGTTTGAGCAAGAAGCTCTGAAAATGTGGATGAGGATGAGGAATGAGGTCATTGGTGAGCTTCAGGAACAAGGCTTTGATTTAGAATGACTCTAGTAAAACTTGATAATTAGATAATATGAACTTTTTGTGTGGCTAAAGAACACAATGTTGGAAAAACACCTTCATGGTAGTAAATAGATTTTGCATTATTAAAGGATTGCAGTTTTATAATCTCAAAAAATAGACTTGGTATAAGTGTGAAAGGCTAATCATTCAGTTCTTTGATGATGAGTAACGTGTCTTCCCCTGCAATTTACCTTCTTGTATAGGGCATCCTTTTTGTTTATAAGTTCTTTTTTACAATGTTCATGCAGTAGAAATGCAATAGAATAATCAAATGGATAATTGCGGCTTTTGTAAAGCTTTTATCTTTCAAAATAATAATAAGCAAAAACAAAACGAACATTCTAAAATGTGATTAGGAAATACAAATGGTGGGACTCAACCTATAGTTTTTTTATGTGCCGTTGGATTCACCAGTGACTTCTATTCCTGCCCCTATACCGTAAATGTGAATGCTATGGTACCTAAAACATGATATCTAACTTATTAAAAAATGAAAAAATAATATTTAATAAACCTTAAATATTTTATTTTTATTTTATATATTTTATTTTTTACTTATAAAAGTAAGTTAGATAATTTAGGCATAACAATAAAAGGCATCATAGAATTTACCTACGGTAAATGCTGTATAATTGGTAGAGTAAAGAAGAAGCAATTGGTATGCAAATTCATAGTGAAGCAATATTACTAGCCGTGTATGGATGACTTAAACGGTTAAACCAAATAGAAAAAAGGTACACTTGGTTGTTATGAACGTTTTTCTTGAAAGATCGAGTGAATTTATAGTAAAATATTCACTTACTTTTACTCCACTTGCCCCCACTACCCATTATAAATATCAAGTGTTTGATTGAAGGTAAGCAGGATGCACAATTTCATTTATAATTTTACACATCAAAACCAAACATGTCCTAAGTGCTGGATGTTTCCATTAATCTGAATAATTGTGATAAACTTACAAGTTACAGACTTACAGCCTTTTAGCTCATACATCAGCAAGTTATAAACATTATGAAGTGAAATATCATTGCAGTATTTGAGGTATCCTATTACCAGTTCATACAATTTCATACAACAAAATATAACATTTATTTTGTTTCTGTTACCAAAATCATTAGTAAATTTGCAACTGAATCATTGTAATCATTGTAGTTCATCTCTTGACAACAATAATTACATCTATATATTTTTCTACAACCAGATACACATCCAAACAATACAACTTTAGAATACACTTCTGGATATTTGTTGCAAATCCTTGAGGCTACTACTCTTGCCAGACTTGCTTCTTCTATAGCTCTTCAAAGGTGTCAAATAGAACCTTAACAAGCCATTGTCAAGATTATTCGGTGACGGCGAGTGCCGAACACTGCGGTTCCTCTGAACCATAAAATCTTGTCTTCCATTCAACACATTTATGTTCCCTTTAGTCTCGGTACCCCACAAGCTGCTAATCACACCAGCCATGCTACATTGGCTTCTACAACTTACACTATAGCTTCGAGTAAGCTTCTGGCTAACACTCTCACTACCTTGCACATTAAGTTTCACCTTGTCTTCTTCCCTCCTCTGCACGATTGAGCCGAACTTGCTCCACACTCGACGCCACTTGTGGTCCTTCTTGGAACCCTTATGATTGCCAGTGCCAGCCCCATCGACATCATTATTAAGGTCATCATCCTTGGATGCAGAACCCATCACACATTCACCTTTAAAGTCACTCAAGGATTTCACATTTTCATTCCCCAAATCCAAATCTTTCTTCTCACTGATGAGTAACTTGGCACCATAGAACAACTCATTGGTGGCAGGGGATACCTTGGCATTAGATACCATTCTCAATTCATTAACCTCTGCCGTTGATTGTCTCCTACGAGAGCTCGACCTATCGAAACTCCTCCTACCCTTGTAGTAACCCTTGGCCTCAGATGACCCACCGGGAGTAGGAGCAGGACTGGAACCAGCAATGCCGTTCCCTTCAATTAGAACCCTGTCCACTGGGGAAAGCCTCTCACATTGTTTTCCATCCCAAGATGCATCAAACTTCGCTTGCAAATCACTATCCACTGAGATTCGGCCCGTGTCAACCAATAACCTTCTGTAGGCATCTGGAAACTGTGAATTATTATCCACTGAGATTCTACCTTCGTCAACATATAACCTCGAATCGCACGAGAGCCGAGGATAATTATCCACTGACATTCGGCCTGCATCAATAGAGAACCTTGGATCAGTGTCACAAGATCTTCTCCCCGAACAGTATTCTCCGATTTCAGATTGAGTTTCCCTATATTTCCTCCCTTTAGGCTCCTGAACAAACCGCATAACATTAAAATCAACAACACCATTTCCATTTCCATTTCTGTTTCTGTTACCGTTACCGCCAAAACTGCGTCGTCTCTTCAACTTGTGCTTCCATTTCCACTTCCTTAGTTTCTCACTGAAGGCAGAAGCAGCTTCCCAGAAACTCTTCAAGTCTCTGGCTCCGTTCTTCTTGTTCCGAATCTCGAGATCTATGAACTCCTTCATCGTCTTCGTTTCTTCGGGTTTTTCGTTGTCCCTTGGGTCGCAAACCCGAACCGCTTCTTCTCCATTGTGTTCCTCTTTTCGTATTTCAAAACCTAAATACTCCGAATCGAGGTAAGTCTTCTGAACCAGCTTCCCCTTGCCGCCATCGACGGTGAAGAGATCCGAGAGTGTGCTCCGGGCGCGGACCTCGCAGGAGCGGCGGCGGGGCTGGAGAGAGGCGGATATGGAAGTGTGGTGACGGTTGGCGGAGAAGGACTTGGTACGGCGGAGGTGGGGCGGAGGATGGGAATGTGGAGAAGGGGAGGAGGAGGGGGATTGGATTCCTTTGAGGCGTTCGCGGAGGCAGGAGGCGCAGAAGCTATTGACGGGAATGGTAGGGTGACGGTGACAAGAGGAAAGGCGGTGAGGTTTGGAAGTCATGTTTTGAGTGCCAACATGTTATGTTAGAGTTGAATCTTGAAAGGGTATGACTATGGGGGTGAGTGAGAGTGAGCACTGAGAAATGTGTGAATTGAGTGAGCTCCAAGTAGCAGTAGTAGACACTTGATAGAAGTACCAGCTAGCTACTTCAGACACACGGTAGCACCACGTGTGGGGAACAGAAATGTTGGTGCCCCTTTTTTCGCTTTTCGTTTTTTATTTTCTTTTTTCTTTTCTTGATACTATTCTTAAAACTTAAATTTAGAATATTTATTTATTTTCATCCTCAAAAAATTTTGGGTTAGGCATTTTAATTTTTAATTAAAATTAATTATTCGATTAGTCTTTAATAATTAATTCTATCAGTCACTTAAGTTTTTGACTCCGTCAACTCTAACAAAAGACAAAATAGTCCCTAACAATTCTAATAAGAAACAAAATGATCATTGATAACTCTAACAGAGAACAAAATGATCCCTAATCCCTTTGTTCGAAAATAACACTGTTCTTCTCTAATTTTTTTCATATCTCGCATAATTCTAACATTCATACTCTCCTTCATCTTCACATTCTTCTTTTTCATCTTTTCCTTCCTCCTCTTCAACTCCAAGATCAAGTCATGGTGTAACTACTACGCATTTCGCACCTATCTCAACATGTCATGGACCACACACTTCTTAAATCTCTGTGACTGATATATCTACCTCCTCTGTATTTAATGGACCCCAAGTGCTTCATTCCTTCTTTCCCGGAGTCCAAGTTGGCAGACAGTTTCGACCTCGCATCCAATCAGTACATCGAGCAATGTCGTCGCTGCCGCTCTTATGGAAATTGAAGCGAAAACTGAATATTGGTTCGGAGAAGAAGTTGAAGGAAGCGATCGAAGTGGTGGACAATGTGGTCATGGAGATGATAGGTCAGAGGAGGAAGGAGATGGCGATGACGACGACAGGTCTAACAAATCAGACTTGCTATCTAGATTCAATCGGATTCATCGAAGACGACAAGTACTTGAGAGACATAGTCATTAGTTTTCTGAGTATGTGACAAACCCCATTTTGAGGGTTTATCTTGTGCTAATTTCAAAGGGTTTATCAATGATTTCACACATTTTCTGCATGAAAATATAAGGATTTGCATTCTTTTCCTAGTTTTGCCTCATAAAGGAAAACATGCTTATTTTGCACTAAATTAGACACACTTCTAATCTCTCCTTGATGCCATTCGATGCCGTGACTCGTGTGCTAAGTGGTTTCAGGACATAGACTAGGAATGGACAGGAAAAGATAAGGAAGAAGGGTGCAAGGAAAGGAAGCATGAGAATTGAAGCTTTGGGAATCTCTGCATGGGCGCGTGCGCGCACCTGACGCGCCCGCGCGGATGAGCGCAATGTGAAGCCGAAGCTAAGAGCCAAGCCACGAGCCGACTAGCGTAGCGGCTAAGCCAGAATCTTCATGGACGCGTACGCGTACACTCCGCTTCCGCGCATACTCCAGAGCCGCATCAAGGGCGCGCACGCGTATCTTGCGCGTGCGCGCCGATGTTCGAAAATGATTTTTTTTAAAGTCACGTGACTTAGGCGTGGAGTTGGTTGGAGATCCCAACTTTTGAGGAGTGCTTTGGCGGGAAAAGACTTAAGAGGACCAGGGGAGCAAGTGTGAAAGACACTTAGTTCATTTTTTAGTTTTTGAGATATTTTTGGGAGTTAGTTACATTGTTAGAGAGAGAAACTCCAACTTCTCTCTAGATTCATCCACTTCTCTCAAGCTTCCACTAGGGTTCTTCCTCATCACAATTTTGGATTTTCATCCATTCTTTGGTGAGATCCATTACAACTTTCATTTCACTTTGTTCATGTAATAGATTTTCTCTCCCAATTCCAAATTGTAGTTATAATTGTTGACATTCCTTGGATCTAGGATTCAATCTTATGATTTTTGGATTCCATTGATATTTTGAGATTTTGATTCTCATTGTTGTTCCTTGATAACTTGTTGTTAGTTTCTAGTGTTGCAATATTACTAATTTTACTTTTCTCTTCATTTCACTATGACTTTCCTTTTTGCTCATCACATGTTCGATAAAATGTCAATGTTAGCCATGGAGTAGAACTTTTATACTTGGCATGGGGTTTGGTCATTGGAATGAATTGAATAGTTATATCAAGGGTTGATTTGGAGTTAGAGCTTGCCAATTGCCTTAGAGTGCACTAAAACTAGATTCCCATGAGGTGAAGCTAGAACTTGTGACTCAAGTTAATTGTTTTCATTTGACTTTTCTCTATACTTAGGGGGTGACTAAATGAAGTAAGTCCTAATTGTTGTCAACCTTGAGTAAACTATAATGATAAAGATTTCTAATGCCAACCCTAAGTCAAGTCCTTTTGATAATTGATTGTTTGTTTCTCATTGCTTGTTGCATTCCATTGTGAATAGTTCAAGTAACTAACCCCTCATTCATTACGATGAATTCCATTCTCCCTTCATTGCATGACGCGTTCACAACCAAATCCGAGCTTAGTCCCTTTTGATCCGGAAATAGAACGAACTTTGCTTCATATTAGACAAGCTCAACCACCTTACTAGAAGTGAACATTGAACCGTCACTCAAAGAAGGCATTAATCCTACTTCCATCAATCTCACTAACAAATCTTCTTTTGTCCTAGGTACTAATACAATGGATGATCCGAGAAGAGTTACTATCAAGGAAGCGGGTGCACCGGATTATGTCCTTCAACCCCTTCACGTAACTCACCCCAATTTGAATGCTAACTTTGAATTGAAGACCGCTTTGATCAACCTCCTACCTATGTTTCATGGGCTTCCCGCACAAGATCCTATTCGACATCTCAAGGACTTCCATCGCATATGCTCGACTACTAGACGGGAAGGGTCCGATGAAGTTGCTATATGGTTGTTTGCTTTCCCTTTCTCTCTTGAGGACAAGGCTAAAGAATGGTTCTACACCCTCTCTAGTGAAGTTACCTCCGATTGGGACTTACTTAGAAGGGGATTCTTGGATAAATTCCTACCTCCGGAAAAGATGGATAGGCTAAGGAAGGAAATGTCTTGTATTGTGCAAGGTGAGACGGAACCACTCTATGAGTATTGGGAACGGTTTCGCAAACTACTAGATGCATGCCCCAATCACATGCTTGACACTCAAGTATTGCTCGGATACATATGTCAAGGGATGTGAGAGCAAGATAGAACCCTCTTGGACACTTCTAGCAATGGTTCTTTGTCCAAATATAAAACCGCGGAGGAGGCATGGCAACTTATCATTGACTTAGCCGAATCCAATCAACATATGAGACGAAGAGTCAACCGCCCGAGAACCGTGAATGAGGTATCAACTAGTAGTGAAACCACCGCTCTAACTCAATCCTTGAATGAGATGACATCCATCTTGAAGCAACTCCAATTGAACCAACATCAACCACAACCTCAATCATACCAACAACAACACCCTCCACCACCCCAACAACACAACCAACAATTGGTTCCTCAAAGAGTATGTGGTATTTGCTCTTGCTACTCTCACTACACGGATGAGTGCCCAAGCCTTCAAGAAGACAATACCTTGGCGGCTACCCACAATTTCTATGATCGCCCCAATCAAGGATACTACCAAGGCGGTAATCCTAACCAAGGGTACTCTTATCAAGGGGGAGGAAGCCACAACCAAGGAAGTGGACACAATAACCAAAATTGGAGAGACAACCATCAACAAGGGAATAGGGACAACAACAACAATGGAGGAGGTCAAAGATGGGGTAACAATTCACAAAACTTCTCACAAAACCGACCATACAACTCACAAAATCAACCATACAACCAACAAAACCCACAAAGAAACTACCAAACCTATCAACCACCACATCAAAGACCATCACCCAACCAAGCGCAAGCTCCTCAACTCACATATGCAACCACTCCCTCCAACCAAGATGAAACACTCCGAACCATTATCCAAGGCCAAAAGGAACTACAAAACACACTTGCTTCCGGCCTCACCGGTCTCACCTCTACACTACAAGCTCTTCTTGCACGCATGGATACACCATCAACTTCCACACCTCAACCCCCAATCCAAAGTGTCATTCCTTCTCAACCTCAACCAAATCCAAAGGGGGGCATCAATGCCATCACCCTTAGATCCGGTACGCAACTAAAAGGGAAGGAAGCAAAGGATTCAAGCCCTATTACAACCGCTTAA
This sequence comes from Arachis duranensis, assembly GCF_000817695.3. NCBI lineage: Eukaryota > Viridiplantae > Streptophyta > Magnoliopsida > Fabales > Fabaceae > Arachis > Arachis duranensis. The sequence goes on along the minus strand of NC_029778.3, from coordinate 27,527,930 downwards.
GAAGAGGAGAGAGTAAATATAGAAGAAGAAGTGGAAGAGGAAGCACCACAAGCCATAGTTGAGGATGAGGTCCAACCAACAAGAGAGACAACCAAGGCCAAAAGAACCTTGGAAGAGGAAGTTGCTCAACCACTTCCATTCCCAACACTTGCAAAAAAGGCTAAAAAGCGCATAGAACTTGACCCCAAAATGGTGGAAGTATTCAAGAAAGTTGAGGTAACCATCCCCCTCTTTGATGCTATCCATCAAGTTCCTAGATATGCTAAATTTCTCAAAGACTTATGCATACATAAGGACAGAATTCTTGAATTGGAAACCATTCCATTGGGGAGTTCTATTTCCGCTTTAATGGGAACACTACCCGAGAAGTGTGATGATCCGGGTCCTTGTATGGTTACTTGCACAATCAATGGAGTTCACTTTAAAGATTGCATGTGTGACCTTGGAGCATGTGTTAGCATCATGCCACTATCCGTCTACCGGTTATTGAACTTGCCACAACTAAAAAGGTCGACGGCAAGGTTTGTCTTAACGGATAAGAGCATAATAACCGTAGCGGGCGTTGCGGAAGATGTATTGGTGAATATAAAAGGGTTGATATTCCCCATTGACTTCTATGTTCTTGAAATGCCATCAAGCGAAACCGAGAGAGCATCGTCTATCCTACTTGGAAGACCATTCTTGAGAACTTCTAGATTTAAACTTGATGCTTATTCGGGGAATTACTCATTTGAAATAGATGGGAGAATTGTAAGCTTTAGCCTAGAGGAAGCAATGAGGCATCCACCGGAGAACCATTCTTTATTCCGGTGTGACCCAATCGACAACATAGTGGCCGAAGTGCATCTAGCAAAGTTAGATGAGAAGCATATGGGTGAAGAGACAAATGAAAAGTCAAGCGAACTAAACACCACACATCATGCAACTCATCCGGAAACTCAAACTTCTAAGAAAAACAAAAAGATGGAATTGAAGCCACTACCACCTCATTTAAGGTACTCATACCTTGATGAAGCCCAAGAGCTACCCGTGATAATTGCCCAAGAGCTAACCCCTCAACAAGAAGAGAAATTGCTGAATGTATTGAGAAAAAACAAAAGGGCAATTGGGTGGAGTTTGGCGGACCTAGTGGGAATAAGCCCCAAAGTATGCGAGCACCGTATATTCCTTGAAGAAGGAGCAAGACCGGTCCGACAACCTCAAAGGAGACTCAATCCTACCATCCTTGAAGTGGTAAAGAAAGAAGTCACC
>NC_029778.3:27523658-27524841 GCF_000817695.3 Arachis duranensis | reverse complement strand
TATCGAACGGCTTACAAGACACCGATCGGCATGAGCCCCTTCCGGCTTGTATATGGTAAAGCATGCCACTTACCGGTGGAGATTGAACACAAAGCATATTGGGCCGTAAAGGAGTGTAATATGAACTTGGGTGGAGCCGGCATAGAAAGAAAGCTTCAATTGGCGGAATTGGAATGCTTGAGACAAGAAGCCTACGACAATGCTAGACTCTACAAGGAAAAATTGAAAGCCATCCATGACAAAAACATTAGGAGGAAAGAGTTCCAACCCGGTGACTTAGTGCTTCTCTACAACTCAAGGTTGAGACTACTACCCGGAAAGCTAAGATCAAGGTGGGATGGACCTTACCAAGTGGAGAAAGTAGAACCTTATGGGGTCTACCACCTGCGCCACCCAACAAGCCCGGATATCTTCAAGGTAAACGGACACCGTCTCAAATTGTATCATGGTGAGCAAAGAAAGAACTCCAAGGAGATTGAAGTGTTCCTCTTGAGGGATGCAACTCTTGAACAAGCACAATGAGCCACTGAAAGTCCAACTTAAGGACGTTAAACAAAAGTGCTAGGTGGGAGACACCCCACCATGGTAAGATCTTCCTTTGAACTTTGTACATAGACACTTGACTTCATGTTTGTTAGATAGATTTTATTTTCAATTTTCCATCATTTGTTCAATTCACCGCTGATTTGCCAAGTCAAATGCCCTGTTATAGCGCTTAGGCAGCTGTGTGGAAAGGGGTAGTTGTAATGTCAAAAGTGGTATAGATACATGCACAATTAGGAAAAGCAACCCCCTCGACGCGTGCGCGCACCTAGCGCGTACGCGTCCTTAAAGCATTCAATGGTCACCCACGCAGACGCGCACCTTGCGCGGACGCGTGGATCGCAAAACATAGCCCTCCATACATTTACCCGAGAGTTATGCCCACACCATGCCAGGACCAAGCCTCAAGCACAAAAAAATCTCGCGCGCCCGCGCGCATGGCGCGTCCGCGCACTTGGGCAAAGTCTGTTGAAGGACGCGCAAGCGTACTGTGCGCGTCCGCGCCGATTGCCCTGCTGCAATCCTGGTACATGTTCCAGAGAGTTAGGCCGCTCTCAGGCCTCTACCAAGCCACAAGCCCAAAACCTTGACCGCGTGCGCGCACTGGACGCGCACGCGCCCATACACTGCGAGCACAATA
>NC_029778.3:27521884-27523521 GCF_000817695.3 Arachis duranensis | reverse complement strand
GCGTCCCTCTCCACCACGCCTCACTGCGCGAGCGCGCACTGTGCGCGCACGCGCGGATGCTCGGCGCCAAACAAAAAGAGGCACACTCACCCCTTCACTTTCACTTCACATTTTCCCCCCTCCTCATACCTTCTACTGCACCTCCAACTTCAAAGAGGGGCACACTCTCTCTTTCACCTCCATTCCCTCTTCTACACTACTTTCTACCACTCACTACCTTCTCTACTACTCCCCCTAAACCCACACCACAACCTCCTCTCTCATTCTCTTCATCTCACAAGGTACCATCCTAAGCTACCATCTCTTGTGTTGTTATTCCTTTAATTTCACATTCAATTAGTTATCTTCTTTCTTCTTTTCTTTTAGTTACTTCTTTAGGAGGTTATTGTTCTTGTCTTCTTCTCTCTTTTCCTCTCATTTATACTAACTCTTCATGGGCATTTAGGTCTCTACTTCACTTGCATCTGTAGATGAGTTGTGTTGTTTGCTTTTCTTGCACTCACTGTGTACTATAATCATTAATAGTGGATTGTGACTTACTACATTGCTTTCACCATTTTCAAATCACACACTACAACTGGATGCACACCAAGTGTTCGATGAAAGGCATACTTGATTTTTGCACCAACTTTGACTAAATTGCCTCTCATCTTATCACTTTAGGCGCATCCCCATTTCCCCCAATCCATCCACTCACATTTTCTTAACTTGCTTTCCATGTGTGGCCCTTAAGGGTATATGCTTCTCATGCTCCCTACTTGCATGCATAAATCACCCTTACACCATATGAAAATGATTTGCCTTGCTCTTTTCATGTTATCTTAGTCACATGTTGCAGCTGTCATGTGACAACGATACCGATATTCTATGGCTTAGCTTTTCATCGCATTAACACATTTACTTTCACCTACTTGGATTTTGATGTTTTCCCTTCTTTACTCTCATAGGATGGTTATCAAGAAGAACAAAGGGAAAGCTCCCAAGAACAAGAAAAGAAAAGGGAAAGCTCCCAAGAAGCCAACTCCCAACAAAGCGCACCAAGAGCAAACGGCCAAGCCACTCTTGAAGAAGGCTAAGGGCCCCATTGATGTTCTCGAGAAGGATAACCCTCCTAAGGATTCAAACAAGTTCCCCAATCGCTACTGCGAACTTGTTTACACAAGAATGATCGAGAGGAACTATCATCTGGAACCACTCCTAGTCCTACCGGCTCACCTTCATCCGATTGTGATGACACATATTGAGCGACGACAATGGAGGTTCCTATTGCGGAAACCAAAGGAGGCTAACCTTTCATGGGTAGTAGAATTCTACTCCAACTTCCACTCCCCCCTTCTCACATCAATCTTTGTGCGCCGAAAACAAGTGTCGGTCACAGTGGAAACTATACAAGAAGTCCTTGGGATTGAACACTCAACGGATGCTTATGACGCCTATGAGGAAGTCTTGGCTACATGCGATGACCGCGCATTCGATTGGAGCGCAATCCTCCGTGTCATTGCTCTACCCGACGCCTATTGGATTCGGGGGACTATCAAGCAAAGACCAAAAGGTTTAGATGTCCGCCACCTCACTCAAGAAGCCACGGCATGGGCCCAAATTCTAGCTCACTATGTGCTCCCAAGTACACATGGGTC
>NC_029778.3:27517684-27520762 GCF_000817695.3 Arachis duranensis | reverse complement strand
TTTGGGCCATCAAATCTTGGGCAAAGTATGGACTATCATATATTGCTGGAAAGCCCAGGATGTCTACTTTCCAATGCCGTTGAGAACGCGCCAATTGGGCTTCTTTAGCTCCAGAAAATCCGCTTCGAGTGCAGGGAGGTCAGAATCCAACAGCATCTGCAGTCCTTTTTGGTCTCGGAATCAGATTTTTGCTCAGAACCCTCAATTTCAGCCAGAAAATACCTGAAATCACAGAAAAACACACAAACTCATAGTAAAGTCCAGAAAAGTGAATTTTAACTAAAAACTAATAAAAATATACTAAAAACTAACTAGATTATACTAAAAACATACTAAAAACAATGCCAAAAAGCATACAAATTATCCGCTCATCAGTTTGACAGTAGACCAATGATGTTCCATTGGATGTTGCATGAATTGACTGACACGGTTTACAGCAAAAGTAATTTTTGAATGTGTGAGAGTTGCATACTGTAAGCCTCTAACCATAGACCTGTATAGCTTTGGATTTTCAAATGGTAGAGAGCTTTGTGATACAAGTTTTAATGAGGAGATCATAGGTGTTGGCACAGGTTTATAATTTTTCTTTCCAGCTCTATTCAAAAGATTTAAAATATATTTAGATTGAGAGATGTGAAGGAAGCCATTCGAATGTTTGGTGAATTCAAGACCAAAAAAGTAGTGAAGGGAGCTTAAGTCCTTAATGGAGAAAAGAGAGTGAAGGTTGTGAATAAGAGAATTAGGTTTAGCCTCATTATCCCTAGTAAGAACAATGTAATCCACATGAGCTAGAATATATGTAGTACATTTCTTAGTTGTATGAACAAATAGAGAAGTGTCAGCTTTGGTATTAATAAAACCAAATTTGAATAGTATAATGTTGAGCTTAGCAAACTAGGCCTTGGGTGCCTGCTTGAGACCATAGATTGCTTTGTCAAGTTTGCAAACTTGATTTGGGTTGGAAGATTTAAAACCAGGTGGTTGAAGCATAAAAACATTTTCAGTTAAGTCACCATTAAGAAAAGCATTATTAAAGTGAAATTGGTAAAAGGGCTAATCTTTAAAGATGGCAATTGATAGAAAAATTCTGATTGTGGAAGGACAAATTACAGGGCTAAAGATTTGTGTATAATTAAGGCCTTCAAGCAAATGACACCCCTTAGCCACTAGCTAGGCTTTATACTTTCCGATAGTATTATCAGGGGATATTTTGACTGTAAAAATCCATTTACAGGCAATAATAGTGGAGTTTGGCGGAGCAGAAGTTAGATGCCGAATCTTATTCTTCATGAGAGCTTCAAATTCCTCCTTCATAACTTGAAACTAATAAGGAGATTAAGGAGCTTAGAAGATATTCTTTGGTGGATGATGAACCAAATCCAAACCAGAAGAAATAATAGTAAGAACCTTAGGTTTATAGATTCCAGACTTGACTATAGTTATCATTGGATGTCTATTTTCAATATGCTGAGTGGATGAAGTTTGAATAGTGGGTGTAGGGAGTAATGGAGGTTCAATTCCAGAGATTGAAATAGGTATATATTAGTGAGAATCAGATGGTTTAATAATAGAGATAGGACTTGGAGACTTATTGTGAGCATAAAAAGCATCAGTGTGAGAATTAGGAGTAAAGGATGAATGAATGGACAATTTGGTATGTAATGATCAGAATCTATAGTAGTAGTAGTAGTAGTAGCAACTTCATGAGGAATATAAAGTAGAGTGTAAACTGTTGTAGTAGTAGTAATAGAAGTAGTAAATAGTAGCAACTTCATGAGGAATATAAGGTAGAGAGGAAATAGTAGTGATAGTAGTAGTGATAAACTACTATTTTATGGTAAATTTTGGATTTAAATAAGTGAATTTCATCAACTTATCTTGCATTTATTCATTGAAATAGCATAGTTTTGTGAATTTCTCCTAAGTGTACTTAATGATTAAAAACATGCTTTTTAGACTATTAAATTGCTAAATTTCATTCACTTTAATTCCATTCAATGTCTTGATGTGTTTGTTAAGTGATTTCAGGATTAGAAGGCAAGGATGGATTGAAAAAGTGGAGAAAAAGCATGCAAAAGTGGAGAATTCATGAAGAAATGGAGATTGGAGTTCCTCATGGCCATGCGTACGCATAAGGCATGTGTACCCTTGAATCTCAAGTTACGCATACGCATGGCAGATGTGTACACATGATTGTCAGCACGTGATTTACTTAATTAAACATGTGGGTTAGGGTTTCAGTGATTTCTTGAGCCCAATCTAACTCATTTCTGAAGTACATGATGCAAGACTCAAGAAGGATCAAAGGGGGAACCATTAGTATAGTTTAGAAGCTCTCTCTTCTCTCTAAAATTTAGGATTTTAGGTTTAGTTTCTTCTCACTTTAGGATTTAATTCTTATTTTAGGGTAGATTTGTTTATATTTTCTTGTTCTATTGTCTTAATTTTTTTAATTTTGCTTATTTGTTTCTTTATTTTGTTAACTTTAGTTTATGAACTCTTTTGTTAATTTTGATTTTCTTTAATACAGTTTGATGTTTTATGTTTTCTTGATGCTTGTTTGAGTTATTGTTATTGTTTTCTTGTTTTGGTAGTTATACATTTTATTATTATTGCAATTTACTATATTTTTTTTATGCACACCAAGTGTTTGATAAAATGTTTGGTGTAGTTTTAGAGTAGAATTTTAGCACTCATGGCTTGAAAATGAGGACTTAGATGACCTTGAGTTGCTAATGTCCGAATTGATTGATAATTTAGAGAGTTTAATTAATCTTGTTTCTATTAAGGAGTAAGATGTAAGACCCAGAAATTTTGAAAAATCTTATTACGAGTTAATTTCAATTTATTTATTCATTAAAAATTTTATTTTTATAAACTATTTTATTAAAAGTAACTAAACTAAAATTTGATAATTAAACTAAAAATTTTATTTAAGTTTAAAATTATTGATATTTTAAATTAGAATGCTTAATTAAGAGCCAACTAGTAAATTAATAAGTAATAATATTCTTAAAAGCAATTTTTTAAAATTTATTTAGATTTCAAATAAATATTCTATCCCCAAATCAAAAATCT
>NC_029778.3:27517391-27517668 GCF_000817695.3 Arachis duranensis | reverse complement strand
ATTTTACCCTAAATTCCTAAATCATTTTTAAACAAACAAATCCTAACCCCTTTAACCTAACCCTAACAGCCTTGCAACCTCTCCCCAAACCTCAACACTATCCTCACCTTTCCTCTTCAGCAGCACAGCACACACACTCTGAAACAGAAAGAAAGAAGAAATGAAAATAAGGAAATGAATGAGAGCAGAGGGGGATCCGAGAGAGAGGAAGAGAGCGTCGGGGGAGGAACTGTCCGCACCGCCATCACGCGTCGCCGCCGCCTAGCCTTGTCGCCGT
>NC_029778.3:27511176-27517271 GCF_000817695.3 Arachis duranensis | reverse complement strand
CATCGCCACTTGTCACCGCCGCTGTGAGCCTCTTCTCCTGCCATTCAAGGAGCTGTGCTCTGTCGCCGTTTTGCCACCGTTGGAACCGCCATCTCCTTGGTAAGCTTTAGCCCTGTTCTGGTTTTTTTCTCATCGTCGGTCAAAATCCTGGTTACTATAAGAGTTGTTGTTGAGATTGTTTGTGCCAGGGATTGTTTATCGTGAGTTGCTCCGTCATACGCCACCGTCGGAGCCATCATTTCACTGCTGCCCCCTTGCTCTGAGCCGTTCCAATGTTGCAACAAGTGTTGTTATTGTGGCTGCTCGATTTAGTCTCACCTCTTTGGTATGGTAAGCTATTCCTTGATTCAGTTTCGAACTTTAGTATGGTAAGCTATTTGATGGATTGCTGCTGGTTGTTGACTTGTTTATTTCATTGTTGCTGCCTTGCTGGTTGTTCTGTTGAATTACTGAAACTGCTTCTATTTTGTTTTGTTTTGTTTTGTTTTGTTCTGTTGAATTACTGAAACTGCTTCTGCTTGTTCTGCTCCTCTGGTCCTTGGTCCTCTGCCTCTACTAGTCTAGTTCATTTCGGCTGTTCTTCCTCCCTGGTAGTTCTCGGCGTTGTGGTTCCCTAGTTGCTGTGCATCGCTTGGTTGCTGGTTTCTGGTTCATCTCGGCTGTTCTTCCTCTATAGCTGTTCTTTTTTCTTGTTTTAATTCGTCTTATGTTTTTCCTATAGCAGCTTTTTCATAGTGTTAGAAATAGTTAGAGCATAGCATCCATTGTTGGAAGCAAACAAAGAATTGGTGGAAGTGCACCCAGCTTAAGAAAAATCTGCGCCTGACTTACCATGCAAAAAGGAGCCAACGCCAAGTAAGGTTTTCCCTGTCTTTTTGTGAGCCTGTGTTTTATTTTTTCCCACTGTTGGTGAACTGATCATTGGAGAACTGATTTAATTGGCTATCTTTATATGCTTGACAGTTGAGTAGTTGCTTCCTTATATATATGAAAGATGATAGTATAGAGGGAATATATGGTACTTTGAAGGAGTGTGCTGTCATTAGCAAATCAGCAGGGGGAATTGGTGTTTCTGTTCACAATATATGTGCCACTGGCAGCTACATACGTGGAACAAATGGGACATCCAATTGTATTGATCAAAGAGGAGGCAAGAGGAAAGATAATAGTTTATCCATGTTTTATAACTTCCATTTCTAACTGTGTTAATAATGTTACGTTTGTATGAAGAGCATCGTGCGAAAGATCTACTTTACGCACTTTGGGTGCCTGATCTCTTTATGGAAACAAATACAACTATTGTTTTTATGAATAGAATGTTTCAATGAGGTATAGGTTTGAATTTGTGTCCCCTTTGTCTGCAAAAGATAAGGACTGAATCTTATCTCTAAATTTTTAAATGTTTTCTGCTGCTTATTTTGTTTGTTTACATCAAGGTTTCTTGTGGTGGACTGGATGAGTCTATTTTACTAATTAAGAGCTGTCAACAATTCTCACATTATCCTTGTTACAACTTACACGACGAGATGTTTCAAAAGTTCAATTTTAATACGGAATGGGCTGTCAGACTTATATCAAAGATTACAAATGAGAGGATATCCCAATTAAGGGTGATGCCATTGTGAAGCAGGTTATAATATACTTATTAACATTATCATTAATTAGGATATATTTGATTTTGGAAAGAGGGAAGATGTCTGAACCTGTGCTTTTTTACTCATCTTCTCATATAATGACAATTCTTCTTTCATGATACACAGTGGAATCATCACATATGTACAACTCTTGGGGTTGCAAATCAATGCAGAAAAATTTCTTCTTCAGCGTAAGAAAGAGCCTAGTTGAATTTGATGAAGTATTGGAGGTATGTTATGAGGAGACATTTTAAAGACATAGTTGGTTAAGTAATTACTTTGTAGCTTGTTGTCATAATATTCTTGGTTGATTCAAATTGTGTTTGTTGGAACTGTGGACGGTGGAAATATCCAAATTTTAAGGGAGGTTCTGCCGAAATTTTTCTAAACTTTTTGGATAAAACTTAGTGGAAAAATTATAATTAGTTTGGATAAAACTTAGTAGAAAAATTATAATTAGTGTTATATCTTGTTTCTAACTTCTTTTTTTCGGTTTTTCTTATTTACAGGAGTGCTGAAATGGTGACCATATGCTACTTTGAGCGCTCAACAATGTTTTGATGCATAGAGACACTAATCTATGTTAGAACTTTTATGTTTTGGTTGAACTTTGTATGTTAGAACTTTTATGTTTTGGTTGAACTAATCAATGTACTCACTAGCTAATGTTATTTTGTTTCAAGACAATTTTAGCTAAAAAGATCTTGTTTGACTTATGTATGTTTTTGCATATTATATACATGTGAACTTGCTTATTATCATTGTTAATATATTAGTTAATTTAAAAAATAATTTAGTAAATTATGCATGTAATTTGTAATAAAAAAAAGTTGTTACAAAATAATTAATTTGCTTTCGTAACTAAAGAAAAATATGTTACAAAATCATGTTACATTTTGTAACAAAATTTTTTGATAGGAAAAAAATTGACTGTCACGAAAAATACCTTCAAGATCAAAAATTGTTACCACTTTTGTAACGGCTTTTGGTTTTTTGTATCAAAAAAAATTGTTACAAAATATGGTTTTGAATTGTAACAGTTTCATTTTTCGTTACAAAAACTTTTTGTAACGGGACTTACTGCAATGGACCCTTTTTTTGTTACAAAAAACTTTTGTTTCAAAATTTCGACGTTTTGTAACAATATTTTTTGTTACAAACGCGCCTTTTTCTTGTAGTGATGAGGTGAAGCTAGAACTTGTGACTCAAGTTAATTGTTTTCATTTGACTTTTCTCTATACTTAGGGGATGACTAAATGAAGTAAGTCCTAATTGTTGTCAACCTTGAGTAAACTATAATGATAAAGATTTCTAATGCCAACCCTAAGTCAAGTCCTTTTGATAATTGATTGTTTGTTTCTCATTACTTGCTAAATTCTTCCAAGAACTCAACAAGGCTTACTAAAACAATAAGATGCATACTTTGGCAATTCCAAGGGAGAACGACTCGGGAGATTTATACTCTCGGATATAAATTGTAATTTTGTTTGATGATGGATTTCGCGTTGGTTTAGACTATACTACGATTGATCACTTGATAAATTCTACACCAACAAAAATTCATTTGTCAGTATGAATTAGTTGAAAACAAGCTGAGAATTTTTCTTTTTGTAAACATTGAAATTGCAGAGTGTGTATTGTGTAGCTTGAAGTTACAGTATTAAATTGTTAGTGTTATGCGAGATATGATGGAAATTGGGAGAGAACAGTATCGTTTCCGAACAGAGGAGGTCGGGGAATATTTTGGCCCCTGTTAGAGTTGGCATGGACTATCTTGTCCTCTGTTAGAGTCAACGGAGCAAAGAACCTAAGTGACTGATAGAGTTAATTGTTAGGGACCAATCGAATAATTAATTTTAGTTGAGGACTAAAGTGTCTGGTCCGAAATTCTTTGAAAACAAAAATGGGTAAATGCTAAAGATTCTTTTTTACACGTAGTTTCAAACCATGTCAGAAAAGCCTCATATGAGGCCTTCCAACCACAAAAAATATTCTTGAATGCTTTTTACTTAGCCAATCATGCTTCACGGTAGCTCATCATGTAATTAAACTTTGTCTAAACATATGCAATAAAAAATCGCACCTTCAGAGATGTATCAACTTCCATTAATGGCTTTATCGCTTCTGCAATTGTCTAAGTCCAACTTGTAATAATCTGAGAAATGGTAGATCTAGTGCAGGTGTGGCTATCGTTATAACATCTTATTTGTCAACAATATTTCTTTCGAATCAAACTAACTGTAATAAGCCAATCATAGTTGTTTTCATATTGTACATATTTAACGTAAAATATCGTTAGTTTAGACTCGTAGACCCAGTAATGAACTTCTCTATGAATGGTATAGTGTTGATGGCCGGGATCACAATCTCTCTAGAACTGAATTCTATCCCAACAAAAAATTCATCGTATGCAATAACAGGTGGGTTTGCACAAAAGTATAGAAAATATAATCATCATCATCATTATCTTATAGTATAAAAAATATATATCTACCTTGTTAATATCATATTCACATACCAGCATTTACATACTCAGAAGAAAATTCTGGTGCATTCAAAGTCAGAAAGTCCAAAGCGTGAATAAAAGATGGCTTTCTGAACGGATGTTGTCTTGCAACTGCGTTTGCCACTTCTTCTACATTTGCCTTAATAGTGCAATCAACATCGTCTCTATCTCCGTTTGGATAATCTATTTTATTGTTTCCTTCAAAGGCATCTTCGCTTTTACTATTGTAGCCTTCCCAATTCATATTTTCATCGGCTTCTTCAACTCTATGAGGCAAGTGTTCGAACTTAACATATAATTCGATGACGAACTCTTGTAATCGACTTTCGTGATATATTAAAAATATTTCTTGCATCATTGTTTTATTCTAACATACTTCATCTTGAAATGTATGAACCCACTAAATACTAATACACGATACCTATACACAACACTAGTCACTCTTTTCAGTATTTAAGTATCTATCATTTCACAAATTATATCCTTTAGTTTCTCAAATAATATTATAAAAAAATAACAATATCACATAAATTTTTACAGACAAATCTTACGCCTTCAATTATTTGAAATAACATTTGACCATTATAATATATTCTCAAACTAACTCTATCATTCATTTTTTTTTCAAAATAAAATAGAAGAACAAAAGAATACTAACTCTATCATTCATTATTTTTTTTTTCAAAATAAAATAGAAGAACAAAAAAATACAAAAAAACCCAGAATAAAAAAGAGAATAAAAGGAGAAACCACAGAATAAAAATAAATCCGCATCGCCTAACTCATTATTTATATCAGCTCAAAATCCAATTTTTTTATTTTTTCTCACAAATTACTCCCACAATATGTTCACTCCTCCTTTTTTCTATTTTTTTTGTCTTCTTATTGTAATGTTCAAATTGTTAGCGATGAATTCTTTATGCCTCTAATATTCTAGTAAAATACACGGTTATTGTAGTGACTTTCAGTTTTAAAAATAGAAATATAAATAAGTTATAATTTATTTCATAAATTAGAATTTTCTATTTTTAAAAATTATTTTATTATCAGTAATTGAACTAATTTTATATCTATTTGAATTCAATCAAATTCATATTATATATATATATATATATATTTTTTATGATACGTGTATGTGATGAGATTCGGTTTTGCCTCGTACCACAGAATAAGAATAGAACGAGTGTATATTCATGACCTACAACAACCAAACCCATCACACACATGAATAGAGTAATTAATTTATAACTTAAAAGAAAAGTGGTTAGATGATTATTGATTATTACTATCCACTAAAGACTATGCATATAATGTACTTCAATGATTAATTCATTGTATATAAATATATCCAGTAAAGATTATCATTATCGTTATATATATTATATTAATGTACTTCAGATATTATAATTATAATAATAATATTATTCTTCTAGTAATGATTATACTTGTACGCTAAGGATTATATAAAGCAGCAAGGATGAGAACGGAAAAAAGAAGAAGGAAGGAGCGTAACCGAGAGAAAAAGAGAGAGAACGTAAACCTCCACCAAACTTCCGGCTTCGATTTTTTACAATTCGTAACTCTAATAAAAAATCTAATCCAGTGAAAGTATTCGTAACCTCCTCTTCTACACGTTGGTACCGTTTTTGATTAGTGAAAGTTGACAATGACGTAGCTCCTCTTTCTTTTGAATTTGGCCAACGGGAGTTTTAGGAGGCAAAGACGATTCTGGACGTTTTCTTCTTCTTCGATAGCTCGGTCAGAAAGCTTCTCTAGAGCTTTCAATATTTTGATTCCGTACAAAGGTATGATTTTGGTTTCTCGTAGTTAATGTTTAATGTCACGTGAAAACTTAGGCTAAAAGACCTTAAGATAGGAATGAAATGAATGAATAAGTGATGGATTGTGTATATGGTATAAAATGTGAGGTTTAGCTGTTGTCAATAATTTGCTGT
>NC_029778.3:27496542-27509860 GCF_000817695.3 Arachis duranensis | reverse complement strand
ATTATGCTTCTGGGCATACTCTGGGTGTGTGTATGTGCTATTAGGATATCTGATTGATATTTGTGGCATAAACGTTCATGAGCATGCATTTGGAACTTGAAGCATTAGACTTGCGATATTGAGACTGATCAACTTAATATCACTTGTTTGGTGTGTGAAGGGACCAGATGTCGACTCACGGACGCGGTCGCAGCCGAGGTAGAGGTAGGATAGGCACTGTTACTCCTGACCCGGCAGGGAATGATCCAGTAGACTTCATGGCTGCCCTGGGAAATATGGCTGCGGCTATGCAGGCGGCAGCCAAGGCACTGGGTAATCAGATAAACCAGGGTAATCACGGAAACAATAATGATGAGGACGGTCCCATGACACTTGCTACATTTCTGAAAGTTCACCCTCCGACCTTTAGGGGAACCTCAAATCCCACAGATGCAGATAATTGGATTCAAGCTATGGAACGGGCACTGCAGGCTCAGCAGGTTCCTGAGGAGCAATGGGTTGAGTTTGGAACTTATCAGCTGCAGGGTGAGGCTCAGCATTGGTGGCAGGGGACACGACGTATCCTGCAGCTAGATGGCGCTGTGATTCCTTGGGAGGTTTTCCGAACAGAGTTCTATAAGAAATACTTTCCTAATTCAGCCAGAAATGCCAAAGAACTTGAATTGATGCAGTTAAAGCAGGGACAGATGACTGTTGCTGAGTATACTAGAAGGTGTTGAGGAGTTATGTCGCTTTTCTCGTATTTGTCAAGGTGCGCCTGATGATTTTGCTGAGTGGAAATGTATTAAGTATGAGGGAGGTCTTCGAAGTGATATTCTGAGCTTCGTTGCACCAATGGAGATCAGAGTATTTTTAGAACTGGTAAACAAAAGTAGAGTTGCTGAGGATTGTCTGAGAAAGGCGACATCAGATAAGAGTGATCAGCGAATTTTTGTTAGGAGAGATCAGAGAAGGAACTTCGCCCCTAGAGGACAATATTTTAAGCGAGGCGGTTACACCCCACAACCACATTTGGGTCAGAATAACTTCCAGAGATTCAGTAATAATAACAGCCAGGGAAGAGGCAAAGGAAAGCAAGCTCAGACCCCACCGAATGATTTAACTTGTAGGAGGTGTGGAAAGTACCACCCGATTACTCCGTGCAGGGCTGGTTTAGGTGTATGCTATTACTGTGGTGAAGCTGGGCATTTGTCTTGGAATTGTCCAGAAAAGAAGAAGAATCAAGAAGCTGGAAAGGCACAACATCAGGGACGCATGTTCACTATGACAGCGGATGGTGCTGGAACCGCAGATACTCCGATTAGAGGTAATCACGCACTGATAATCGAAATTTCTGACTGCCTTGCGTAGTAAATAGCACGTAGCATTCATTGTAGTACATTACCGAGTTGTGAGCCTTGTGATTTTCAATTGAGCGATCGACTAAAAACCTCCGAATGGTGAGACAGAACGATAGTTAGTCAGCCTAGAAAAGTGACTAAATTCTTGGAGAATAATAATAAGAGTGGCGCAGCAGTAGTGGGTTGAATTATTTTGAGTATACAACTTAAGTTATACATAAAGAACCGGAAATGTTGAGAGTTGTGCGGGACAGTTACCTGAAACCCAGAGATGGTAAGTTATGAGGAAGAGACATGACATAGGTTGAACCCGTAATTGATAATCGGTTATGTGTCAAGAGAAAGAGTAAGTTGTGATAGATTTAGTGTCAGAGGCTGAACCAGTTTCGATTGAATTACGAAAGGTGACACCATTAGAATCAGCAGAACCTGGGAGCCAGATGAAGCGAGTATTAGAAGCGATAAACCCATCGTTCCAATACCAACCTGCCTTATAACCTTTCTGCGTCGAGTTTATCTTGTATCTTCCGCTTTGCGTAGACTTTTAAGCCATTAGAATATCCTGGATTTGCAAACTAAACATGTCAAATCTTTCTGTTTTTCTTTGACATGTTTAAAAAGGGGAGTTAGTATGAATCTCTTCCATCTTATATCAATTTTCGAGGGCAAAAATTTTTGTAAGGTGGGTAGAATGTAGTGACTTTCAGTTTTAAAAATAGAAATATAAATAAGTTATAATTTATTTCATAAATTAGAATTTTCTATTTTTAGAAATTATTTTATTATCAGTAATTGAACTAATTTTATAACTATTTGAATTCAATCAAATTCATATTATTATATATATATTTTATGATAAAATATTTTACATAATTAAAATTATAATTCTAGTCATTTATAAGAAATGAAACTTATATGTATATCTTAATTTGAGTAATTGATATTTTAATTTAGAAATAGAGTTTAATTAATAATATTATTATCGAGTTCGATATCTGCCAATATAAATAAATATCGGTATTTTTGTTGAGCTTAATTCAATCATTAATTCATTGTATATAAATATATCCAGTAAAGGTTATCATTATCGTTATATATATTATATTAATGTACTCCAGATATTATAATTATAATAATAATATCATTCTTCTAGTAATGATTATACTTGTACGCTAAGGATTATATAAAGTAGTAAGGATGAGAACGAAAAAAAAAGAAGGAAGGAGCGTAATCGAGAGAAAAAGAGAGAGAACGTAAACCTCCATCAAACTTCCGGCTTCGATTTCTTACAATTCGTAACTTCAATAAAAAATCTAATCCGGTGAAAGTATTCGTAACCTCCTCCTCTACACGTTGGTACCATTTTTAATTAGTGGAAGTTGACAATGACGTAGCTCCTCTTTCTTTTGAATTTGGCCAACGGGAGTTTTAGGAGGCAAAGACGATTCTAGACGTTTTCTTCTTCTTTGATAGCTCGGTCAGAAAGCTTCTCTAGAGCTTTCAATATTTTGATTCCGTACAAAGGTATGGTTTTGGTTTCTCGTAGTTAATGTTTAATGTCACGTGAAAACTTAGGCTAGAAGACCTTAAGATAGGAATGAAATGAATGAATAAGTGATGGATTGTGTATATGGTATAAAATGTGAGATTTAGCTATTGTCAATAATTTGCTGTGAAGTTGGTCGGTTTGGAAAAAAATTTAATATTGGTATTTGTTTGATTATGAAATAATTTGTTATTGGAAATTATTTGAGTGACTGAGAGGTGTTTGGTTTGATAGTTGGGACCCTTGAAGGGTGGCAGAAATTTGAGTCTTAGAGGAGATATTGCCAAAATTTCTTTAAGAATTGGAGTTTTGATTTGAGGTAATATTTTAAAAGGAAAAGAGATTATTATTTGGCTTGTGTATTTGAGACTATTTGTTGACCCTCTGTCGCAAGATGTGACCGGGCACTTTAACTCCCCGGATTCCCCCATGGGCATGCATATAAATATGAATATTGAATATTATTGAGCTTGGAGTTTAACTCCATGGAATACTATATTATTGAGCTTGGAGTTTAACTCCATGGAATACTATATTATTGAGCTTGGAGTTTAACTCCATGGAATACTATATTATTGAGCTTGGAGTTTAACTCCATGGAATACTATACTATTGAGCTTGGAGTGTGACTCCATGGAATATTATATTTGAGCTTGGAGTTTGACTCCATGGAATATTATCGAGCTTGGGGATGCGCGCACAGAGGGACTGTCCAATGGTTAACTACTAGGACTTGTCGGGTTGGCTGTATAACCGACAGATGAGACTCATCAGCCATAGGACAGGCATACATCGTATGCATTTGTTTGCTTTGTTTGGGTGTGCATTGCTTTAGTTTGTTTAACTGTTAAATTATGCTTATCTGCTACTTGTTCTACTTACTGTAAATGCTTCTCTGTTTGTGTTTTCCTTGTCTGTAATGTTTGTCTATGTAATTAAGAGGCCCCTTGTCTGGCGAAGAAATGACGAGGGTTGTTCCACCAGTGATTCAGAGGATTAGAAGTGACAGAAAGTAGAATATTGGGTTAAAGTTAGATTCAGAACTAGAATACCTTAGACAATTTACCTAACTTCTGGTTTAGTTGAATTCTTAAGCTGAAATCTGAGTGTCGAAGTTCTAGGAATGCCTCTGGCTTTCCCGAGACCTTTTATATTAACTATGTGGGCACCTTTACTATACTGAGAACCTCCGGTTCTCATCCCATACTATGTTGTTGTTTTTCAGATGCAGATCGAGAGACACCTCGTTGAGCGTCTGGGTATTCTCCTTACAAGCGAAGAACTACCTTTTTGACTATCATATTTTGATTTTGGACTATGTATACATGTTTATAGAATCTCCATATGTACCTTTTATGTTTTGTCCCTCCTAGAGGTCGACTTGGAGATACAGGGGTTTACTTTGTGGTTTGACTTTTATTTTGGGTTGTATATATATAATCATATACTCTGGCCGGCCTTAGCTTCGCAGGTCGAGTCTGGAGCTTGCTATCTAAGTTTTGGAACTCTGATATGTATATATGTTTTCAGCTTCCTTTTGATTTTTCCTGTCCGTTTTACAAATATTCATGTGAGTGTGACACGATTTCCTGTTTATCGTTTTGATTAGCTTATCCTTCAAGGCTCCTAGATATGACTTCATCCAACTATATCTATGTACATATCCTTTTCTTTTAGAAGTCGTAATACCTTGCCACCTCTGCTTTACGACTTAAGCGTAAGGCCCCGTGTGGTAGGGTGTTACAGTTATATTATAATCCCACATCACACTAAGTATCAACAAATATTTAAAAAATGTGCTGAGTTTATTTTCTATTGTACAATTATAAAAATATGAAAAAAAATATAAATATATGGAGTGAATGTGATTTGATGTATGAAATGATGTGAATCATGAAAGAAAGACAAGGATGAAAAGAAAAATTGGAACCCTTCAGAAAATCTTTCTTTTTTTTTATTTCGCCTTTATTCTTTAGACTAACTTTTTTAGTTATGAAGATTTAAGATGTGTTATGCACATATGTAAAGAAGAGTAAGTATATTTTATATGGATATAGAGATGATTTTTGTAGAGTCTGTTACACATACAAGTCTTTTTGACTTACAAGTCTTACAAGTTGCTACACATACGGGCCTTTTAATGCGTTATTCAACCGTTTCCTGTTTTCAAATAAAGCGCTACACTCACCATGTATTATGAACAACTCTTCTTCTTCTTCTTCTTCTTCTTCTTCTTCTCCCTCTCCCTCTCCCTCTCCCTCTTCCTCCTCCTCCTCCTCCTCATCATCATCATCATCATCTTCTTCTTCTTCTTCGTTTTTTTTTCGATTTTCATGGTTTCTGAAATCAAGCTTTGAAATCATTTTGAAGATAATAAAATTTCAGAAATACACCCAAACGATTACAGAAATACACCCAAATAATTACAGAAATTCACCCAAACGATTATAGAAATACATAAAAAAGATTACAGAAATACACCCAAAAGATTACAAAACTACACCCAAAGGATTTAAGAAATACACCAAAAATTCGTTGAAGTACACCTTATGCATAATTCAGAACTCTTTCTCTTTCTCCTTTTCATCTTCTGCTGCTTCTTCTTCAAAAACGATTTCAGAGTTTGATGTCAAAAAACAATGGAAATCGAGAATAACGAAGAAAGAAAACAGAGAGAAAAGCACGTAAATGAAGAAGAAGAAGAGAAAGACGAGGAAGAAGAACGTGCAGCAAGAAGAAGAAGAAGGAGAAAGAGAAGGTAAGAAACGAAAGAAAAGGAGAAGAAGAAGAATAAGAGGAAGAAAAACGTGCAGCAAGAAGAAGAAGAAGGAGGAGAAAGAGAAGGTAAGAAACGAACGAAAAGAAGAAGAAGACGAAGAGGAAGAAGAACGGTTCGAAGCGCGTTTTGAGCGTTAGTTTTAATTGGACTTGTAAGGCTTACAAGCCTTAATCGCTTGTATGCGAAGAATTTCTCTTAAAATTTATAAATCAGAGGTTTAGATTTATTTAAGATACAAAATTTAAGGTTCGAATTGTGGTAAAAAAAAAAAGAATTGATTTGTAGGTAGAAATAATTTTTTTTTGTTATAAAACAAATCAAAGGATCCGATTAACATATTTAAAAATTTTTTAATATTAATACACAAATCTAAAGGTTAGGTTTGTATATTTACAAATTTTTAAAATAAAAAACTAAATCTGACTTTTAAATTTGCATGTTAAAAAAAACTATAAATTTGATTTCAGATTTATAATATTCACACAAAAAAATAAACACTAAATTTTTACATTGTTAAAAAACATTACTAAAATCACAACACTAAAATTAAAATGCGTTTTCTTTATTCCAATATCTACCCTAAGACGACTATGAGATTGAGATGTGACCGAGATTAAATACATTTTTCTGTTTTAAAAGAATAAAAAAAAGAACTTTATGCGAAAAATAATACATTTACTTATTTATTTTTCTTTGTTGATATGTGAGTGATCAACATACTTGCAAAGTAAATTAATTACTAAGACATCAATTTCAAGTAAGAAGTCAAGCACTAGAGAAACTTTTTATTATTCATAAAAAATTATTGTTTTTTTACTACTTTAAAAACGTGATAAAATAACAAAAAGATAAATGATAAAACGAACTTTTTATTTAGCAAATGATTTATATATTTGATTTGAATTTTTATAAAATTATTTAGAATATATATAACAGAGCCAAAGTAAAATTTGATCTCTAATTTTTTTTATTTTAAACAATTTTTTATTATTCATAAAAAATTATTTGACGTAAAATTACTAAATTTTAAAAATAAAAAGTCTTATATTTTTAATAATATTTGCAAAAGCTTTTGATTATTCATAAAAAATTATTTGACGTAAAATTATTAAATTTTAAAAATAAAAAGTCTTATATTTTTAATAATATTTGCAAAAGTTTTGTATTAAAATTTGATCTCTAAAATATTTTTATAATGATCAAATTTCTCTAAATTTTAAAGTTTAAATTAAAAAATTGATAAAATTAAATAAAAAATAAGAACCTAATTACTTTTAAATTAATATTATGAAACTCATGTATTATAGAAATTACAAATTTAATAATAATTAAATTCTTATTTATTAATTACTTTATAAATTTTTCTTTTAAAAATATTTTTTAAAAATATATTTAATATATTATTATTTTTATTATATTTTTAAATATTTTAAAAACTTATTATTCGTAATTCAAAAGAAATGTGTGCTGGATTTCAAATACTATATTTTGGTAGTTTTCTTACACATAAGATTCCTTACTTAGGTGGACATCATTAGCTCCATGGCTGCCTCGGGTTCTTGTGTTCCTTGAAGAGATGGCCGAATAGATTCAATCAAGAAACCAACAAAATAACATTACAAAACAAAACAAAGAGGCCAACGATGCTGCTAATAATGTCCGCCATATAGAAAAAAGTCACTAAAACATCATTAAACTCTATATTCTACACAGTAGATACGAATGTTAAAAGTAAAACTGTAAAACCCTTTCTCGCGAATTAATGTAAAACGAAACAAAAAAGTATAAATAAGTTTTTGACATTTTGGTTCATGAACATTTAAATATTAGATATGAATGTTAAAAGTTAAATTGTAAAATTCTTTATCGTGAATTAATGAAAAACAAAATAGAAAAGGATATTAAATATAAGAGGATTTGAAAATATATTTAAATTTTTTAATCTTGTTAAAATTTGAACATATCAATTTTGTAGTTTAATTTGTTCTATTTTAAAAATTCTTCTACGTGTATATCTGTATATTGGTTAAGTCAATATAATCGAAGTTATGTTTGATTTTTTCGTTAGGTCTAATGAACAAAAAAAAAATTAATTTGTCTAGATTTTGAGAATATTATAAATTTAAATACATTTTTTAATTTTTAAAAATTTAAATATCTGAAAAGATTAAAATTATTTATTTTTATTTTAAATCGAAAAATGAAGTTGACCCTTGAAGTCAAACGCAAGTCAATCCAACAGAAGAGGCTGGGCTGGCATGGACATGGTAAATCTACGAGGTGGTGCATTTCCCAAGTACCTCTACCACTGCCACTTTTGTAAAGAAAAGATTTTAATTGGGAAGAGAGCGCCAAAAGGGTCCAAGTTAACTGTTTGTTTTTGTAACCGCACGTGCTTCACTCCTTCGAATTCTTCCCTGTTTTAACTTTGGAGATGGCAACTCCAAATCAAGTCGACAACAAAAGAGGAAAAACAATTTAGGGTTTGTATCTAAATAAATAAATAATTGAGACTCCAAATCAAGTTGACAACTAAAGAGGAAAAACAATTTAGGGTTTGTATCTAAATAAATAAATAATTGAGACTCCAAATCAAGTTAACAACTAAATGATGGAGACATGCTCCAAAGAGTATTTTTTAATTTAATTATTTTGATTCATTCAATACAATTTATTACTATAATTTAATTATATCAATTAATTGATTTGATTAGATATTTAAATATTAATATAATTTATTATAATATATATCACTTAATTAATTTTACTACATTAATTGTAATTTGTTATATTAGTTAATTAATTTATTCATTTATAAAGTCTGAAATAAAATAAATAATTTATTGTTTATTCTAATTGAATTCATTAAATTTAATTATACATTATATACGAATTAATAATAATTTATAAATCACTCTAATTTATAATATTCAATAAAATAATTTGTAAATCACTTTATATTATATATGTATTAACAAAATATTATATATGTCTTAATGTGTTAATTAAATATTATATACGCACAGAAAAATAAATACAAAGATAATTTATATAATATTGATAATATTATATTGGCACGGTGATTTTTTTTGTTTTGATATCATATAGTATTGATAATGATAATATTATTATATAGTATTATATAAACTTTCTAATATTAGTATAGAAAATTAGAAAATTATTCCTTATGGCAATCATTCTTAGTGAAAAAGTGTATCCCTTATATAATATTGATAATTATTCCTTAATTTAAAGTAATTGTATGTTGGTATCTTAAATTTATTTTTTAATAATGACCTAAATAGATAAATCTAATTGAATTGAATGATTATATAAAATATTTTATATTATTAATATAATAAAATTAAATTCATTTTTTGGTACAGAATTTTATAGATAAATTTTATACAAGATTAAGTTATTTTTTATTTTTTATTTGTTTTGTCTGCGTTACTTTATTTAATTTTAAGTAGCGTCATATTTACAATTACCGCCAGTATGATATTTTATAAAATATGAAAATCAATTTTTTTTATAATTTAAATATCAATGTTTGAGTTAATTTTAATTTAACTTTTTTAATTTAACGTTATCTTTCATTTAGATCTTAATTAATTTAAAATACAAAAATATTAATATATTTACTGTCTCTTTAAATAATAATAACTTTAATTTATTTACTGTCTTTTTTTTCTTTTTATATTTTGTTTAGCAAAGATAATATATGGATTAGGATGGAGTTGAAAAATACTCTATGTGATGCATGTTTGGCACTGATAAATTCATATGAAATAGAAGAGAAGAAAATAGAAAGCTAAAGAATACTGAGTTGAATGATGTAAATAGATTCATTGAAGCCAAGTGTCTGTATATTCTTATGTCTCATATCATTTTTCAAAGTTCAAATACATTTTAAATGTATGAATTTTAATTATATTTGTTTTTTCCCTCTTGAATAAATACTACAATCTCTTCCTATTTTTATTATAGGTTTGTCTTTTATTTAAAAAAATACACAAAAATATATAAAAAGAAAAATCAAAGAAATTAAAACTGTTATTATATTTTAAAAAATTAAATGCTCTTTTAATTAAATATCTATGTAATTCTTATCTAGATATATAAATTATATTTTAATATATTGAGTGGTAAACATATATATATATAATAGATAAGTTAAAATAACGAATAATGAGATATCTATCTATTCTATTTATTCTATTATATAAAAAAAATTAGATTTTTGCACTTAATGATAAAATTGACGTGACATGTTCTTAGAATGTTTCCTGATTTATTTCTTTTAATTCATTAAATACAATTCATTATGGTGAATTAATTATATCAACTAATTGAGATATTTAAGTATCACACTATTTAATATTATGTATATCAATTAATTGAATATAATTGTTAGAGTATAATTCGGATCAATTAGATCAATTAGCATTATTTAACATTTAACATATCTAAATATTTATTATAGGATATTACGTCTTTATTATTTCGATTCTCTTAGCACCTATAAATACCCTTCTATATTGTATCATTTTGCACAACTTGAATACACACAAACCTTTTTTCTGTTGCTCTCTCTTACCATTTCTAATAATAATAAGTATAGTTTAATTTAGTTAGAAGTTCATTATTTTATAGTCTTCTATAAAATAATCTTTTTATCACTTTGGATATTTTAACTCTTTTTTTTTCTCTTTACATGTAATTTTGTTGTGCATTAACTTTGTTTATTTAATGATGAAATATACTCATGTTAATTCTATCATATAATAGTTTGTTTTTCTCCTATGTATTTTGATTTGTATAATTACTATTGATCTCACTGTTTTCGATCTTGCTGTTTTCGTTTTCTTGAATTGTTCTTTATTTTTTTATGACTTGATAATTAAAAAAAAAAAGAAGCAAAGAACAGAAAAAAAGATAGCCAAAAACAAAGGTTAAAAGCCTAAAACAGCAACATTATTCATCAGCATTATTATTATTAATATGAACTTTATTATTTCTTTTCTAACATTCTTTAATACAAGCTTCTTTCTTTTTCTTAATTATTATTAATACTTTTATTCTTTTCTTCTCTAATTATAAATCACCTTATAATAATTTTTTGATCGGATATTTTTTTGGTCTAATAAATTAATTTGTTTTCTCTATTTTTTGTCAAAAATAATTTATATTAGAAAAAAAAAGATAAAAGTAAATTTTAAGATTGAAATTTAAATAAGATGTGCAAAGGATAACTATTGAATTCATTTGGTCGATTTAAACACTTTTTATTATCGTCATTAAAAATTTCAAATACTATTATAAAATTTTAGATATTTTTATTTTATTGTTCTTAAATTATATATTATATCGTGTATTTGAAGAGCTTCATCTTTTTAAAAATAAGTGTGACATTATATACTTTTTTAGATACAATAAATGAATAATAAAGTTGAAGTGAGTAAACAAAATTAATTATATAATAAGATACAAATTTTTAGAATTTCTAGCACAATTAACAAATTTTTAGTTTCAAAATAAATGTTTACTCTATTTTTATCTTTTATTTGATTTTTTATCATTTTTATTTTTTTAATTAATTATGATTGTAATAATTCATCATAAATTTGTGTTTTGTATAAAAAAATTATCAATCATAAAATACAGAAGACTTAACCAAAAAATTTTAAAAATATTAATTAATCACAAAATAAAAAATTATAAATTGTGCTTTAATTATGTTGTAAAATATAAATTAGGATTATTTAAAATTAATTTTTTACCATTAATAATGTTAGTAAAAAATAAAAATTGTATATAATAATTTAATTTTATTATTTATACTACCAACATTATTCTTTAATGTATTATATCCTATTTATTTTTATTCATTGATAATATTTAGTTCTCTATTTTCAATAAAAATTTGAATTGATTAAATAGATTATTTTTCAATTAGTAATATAATTATTATAATATTTACTTTGTTCAGTAATATTTTTTTAATTTATTTAATATGATTAATCATCTATTTTTTATTTTATGCTAATTTAACTAATTAAAGTTAATAAATTTTATTTATTTTAATTTTTAAATGAATAATAAGGTTAAAGTGAGTAACAAATAAGATTATGATAAACTAATTATATTATTATTAATTAATTATATTAAAAGATTAAGATTATGATAGATTATCATTATTTTTTATTTTTTGATATTAATTCAGATGTTTAGCTTTTTTTATTATCATTTTTTATTCTCTTATTCTATGTGTTCATTTCTATAAATCTTGCTAAATTAAATAAAGTACTGTATATTTTCTTTTTATTCTTCTTTTATATACACATAAAATTTATTAAATTATTTCTCTTTCATCTAATAATTTTATTTCTCTTCTATTTATATTTCTTTCCTTCTATATTTTATTGGTTCTTATTTTTCTAAATTTTATTTTAATTTATGTATTTTTTTCTTACTATACCTAATTTTTTATTTATGTGTAATATACATTCTTATATATGTTATAGAAATATGATTTGATTCCATTAACTTGCCAAATTTTTTTGAAAAATCTAAAGCTAAAGCATAAAAATATATTTATAGATATTTTACTTTAATTTTTTAACTAAAAGATATAATTTTTTTGTCATATTTATTGGAATTCTAAGTTAAATATGAATATTAATTTTTGAAATAGAATAAATATATTTTAAATTTTTTGCATCTAAGAATAATATTCTATCAATGTTAGAATTATTTAGATGGATAAGTAATAGTGAATATAGAATTATTTAGGATGGATAGAACTAAGTACATCTTTTTATTAAAAATACGAATATAGAAATATTATATTCAATTCTCAATAGTCAACCTCTCGAACCATTGTATTTTTAAAAGATTTTTGAAAAAATCAAATAGTTTTAGGTGTATAATTTTTGTAAAATTTAATTAATTTATGATATTTATGATCGTTGATTAAAAAAGTAAATTGAAATGACAATTTAATATTTCTATACTCTTAAAATATTATTTATTTATTTTTCTAACATTCTTTATCATCCAATGATCACATTAATATAATTTAATTCAATAAAATTATTTATTATTATTTGATTGAATAAAATTTTTATTTTAGCTAAAAATTTTAAGATTTCTCAACCTCAAGACTATCCATAAAGTCATTAAAAAATATAACTAAGAGCATCTCCAACGAGAAGAAAATTGGAGCCCGATTACTGTTGTGTCAGAGAGAAAGAAGAATTGGAGCGTTGGAGTGGGTTGAAAGTGAGTTCCCTTACTAATTTCAAGAAGAGAGAGTCCCTCTAAATAGGGACGCCAATCAACACTTGCCATTTGGCAAGTTATGTAAAAAATAAATAATTATATAAAATGTTAATTAATTAAATAGTTATGTTAATTAATTAAATAGTTATATTAAATAATTAAATAAAAAATAATTCAATAATAATGATAATAATTAATTATATGAAATAATTGATATTTTTATTTAATTAATAATTTATATTAATTATTTAACAATGTTTATCGTCAATTATAGAGCTTAATTATGTTTTTCTTTGTATTAAGTAATTTTACAATTTAGTGTAATTCCGAATTATATATTTTGTATTATTGTTATATATGAAATTATTT
>NC_029778.3:27494145-27496523 GCF_000817695.3 Arachis duranensis | reverse complement strand
TTTGATATTAATATCTTTTAATAGTGAATTATTTTTAAATTTATAAATGCAATTTATATAATTGAAAAAAATTAATTACATTAATTTTAAGTATTTTAATTAATTAATTAAGTGGGACCATAATAGGGACTAAAGTTAGTTCCTCATGACAGAGAAGAGAGAGATGATTTGAGTTCTTATTTACAGTTATGACGCAAAAGCTGATGTGGAGTTACTTTTTATGACAGGTAGGCCATAAATAGGAATTGGGATGAGTTTCCTATTGGAGATGGTCTAAGAGCGCGGAAGCATCTCTTCATTCGAGAGTATGATTGAGATCAGAGAGCTTGGCTCTTGTGGTTCTTTGATCTTCGTCAACCAAAACCTTCTTTATTTTTTTATAGGGCTGAATCACAATTTTATTGTGGGAAAAGAGCTATGAAGGTGAGTTTGATGTGTTGGAGACCAAAATTCTAAAGTCATTATTTATATTTGAGTGTGACACTCATTAAACCCTAAAACTCAAATAAAATAGTATTTATGATTTTAATCTCATTTATCTAAATCAAAAGTAATAATGACTTATTTAATTCAACATTTATGACAATAAATGAGATCACCGTTATATAAGTCATTTAATGTGAAATTACTTAATTTACGATTATAATTAATATATGTATTATCCATAAATATATTAAGAAATAATAAATTCCTAACAATCTTCTTCTTGGTTATAAATATATATTTTCCTAAGATAACCTCTTATAAATTTTACGCGCAAATCTGAATGTTATTTCTCTTATTACTTTAATAATCTGGTCTATCTCATATATTAGTTATGAAATTACCGAAATTTTTATCACATTAGTGTCATAACAAAATCACGATGATCCCATACTAAAATACTCAACCATATAGATTAAATTTGGATGAGAAAATTCAGAAATTATATGCAAAAATGATCTTATGCATGTCTATTTTTAACTTGAATAAAAATTCTATTTTATTCGGTGACAGACTCAGATGAAACTGCAACAGTAACGTCCGGGCTCATAGCGAAGGCAACTAAGTGATGAGTCTGTGGAAGAAGAAGAGAAGAATTTAACAGACTCACAATGAGAGAGAGAGAGAGAGAGGGAAATTTACCTAGAGAAAAGGGACTCGGCAGGAGAAAGGTGACGACGGGCTTAACAACGATGGTAATGGGATGAGTAGCGATGATGACATAAGCTGTGAACAGTGACGGATCTAGAAAAATTTAGTAATGGGGACAGAAATATAATAAAATTTAGGTATAGATATTTTTTTTGCTTCCCACGATACTCAACAAGTTAAGGACTAATTCGTCAAAAATTTGAATTTCATTTAAGAATCTACAATTGGTCGGCAACGAGTTGCTATACATACGAGACAAAATTCGAACCCTCAATACTTACTTAAGCGGACGACTAAGTTGATCACTTGACCAATCTAAATTGGTTTAGATATATTCAAAATTTAAAATTAGAACTATCTAATACATATTGATAAGAACTAGAAATATACACACAATCTAATATATTTTTTATCTTAAACAATTTTTAAAAAATCACTAATAATTTAAGTTGTATTTAATTAGAAAACTAAGTTTTAATTTAAGTATTAATTAATTAACTAATATAATATAATTAATTATCACTATTTTTTGAGTGTATTTATTTATTTTTCATACTAAATCAAATTTAACAATATAATTATTATTATGTGTTAAGTTTAACAAAATATTTTTTAACATAAAATACAAAATAACTATTTATATTTTATTTTGAGACAAATATAATATAATAAGTATTAATTTTTTTAAAAAAAATTTGTGGGGGCAAATGCCCCTCTATATTAAACGTGGGTCCGTCCCTGGCTATGAAGAAAGATGGGAATTGTGAATAGGTAGGCGGCGATGGACTCAGCAACTACATGACGGAAGCTATGCGGTTTTTTTTTGTGAAGAAGTCGAGAAGAAGAAGATTTTGGGTAAGGATGACTGAGTTTATCTTGCATGGCTACAGAGTATAGACTGAAGCTATGAATCATCTGTGATGTGAAACAAATCCTAATTCCTAAAAAATGTTTATATGTATATATTCGGGGCGGGTACATCCTAAACCTGACCATACCTTGTCTTGAGCAAAATCTATCCCAACTCGAGTTAAGTTATTACCCTTTCCATCCGGATATGGACGGGTCAGGTACCCGCGTATTCGGAAACTCCTGCCAAGTCTAACCACGTATTGATACTCCATTTATTAAGGGTTTATCGCTAGCCAATAGATTGCTATATACACAAGGCGATATTCTAACTCCTAATAGTTGTTTAAGTGGACGAGTGAGATGATCACTTAACAAACTCAAATTGATTAAGA
>NC_029778.3:27493168-27493667 GCF_000817695.3 Arachis duranensis | reverse complement strand
ATGTAAAAATTTTAAAAAAAAGTACATTGTAGTGTTTAAAAATATATATTTTTTAGTATTATTTTTACTATAAAAGTTTGCTAACACTAAATAATAAAGTATAGAGACCATGTTGAAAAAATTCATATTGTGTTGAATACTTCAATCGATTGGGTTACACGACCAACCAATTGATTGAATAAAAAAAATCACATTCTAAGCGTAAATCAATCAATTGTGTTATACTTCTAATGGATTGAATTCGGAAAAAATTCATACTGTCTTATGATATTCAGTCGGTTATATTGTATATCCAATCAATTGAATTGCCAACAAATACGATTTCACAAATGTAACGAGGATAAAATTCTAATTGATTATGATTGTCAAAATATTTATTACGATCAAGAAAAGATCTATTTTGTTGTTTTTTTTATTTCTAATTGTTAATAAATATGATAGAAGAATAATAAAATAATAATTTATAAAATAGACAATAAATTTTATAATTAAATAATAT
>NC_029778.3:27489400-27492764 GCF_000817695.3 Arachis duranensis | reverse complement strand
AATCAATAATAATGTAACAATAAAATTAAAAGTATAAATTAATTAAAATAAATAAATAAAAATTATTTTGAATATAAAATATTTATTAAATAATAATAAAATATAAATAAAATAAAAATATATAATAAATTAAATATATTATAAGTAAAATATTAAATTATTGTACAATTTGAATTATATTTGATCAATTTTAAAAGATAAATACTAAATATGATCTAACAGAAGTAATTTGTTAAAAATAAAATTGATCAAATGCAAATCAATGTGGTTTTAATCGGTTTTTAATTTGAATTATATTAAATAAATGATTTTATTTAAATATGAACACACCCTAATAATAAGTAATTGATCACTTTAATTGTTGAAAGGTGGTGGTTGTATTATATGTTTTTAATTGGTCTTGTCTGCTTTGTTATGCCATAATATCTTGAATTTAGTTTTCTTCAAAATTCGGATACATTGAGATTTTCTCTTCTAAAAATTATATTATAATACCTCAAATTTTTTTCCTGATGAAATGTGATAAATATAAAAATATATATTTAAAAAAATGTATTAAATATTAGGTAAAAATAACAAAACAAACTGAATTCATGCGAATTGATTCGTTGAACTTGTAAAAAAAATGAGACGAACTAGAATTTAAAATTCGCTAAATAAAAAAAGCTCGCCAAGCTTACATCACTAAATTTGCGGGTTTTGACAAGGTATGACAAGTCTGTCGGGTCAAAGTTATTTTTAATAAAAAGTGATTAATGCTATAAAAACTAACTATTATATAATTTTTAGATTTAATTACTTTATCGTATAGTTTACTGAATTTTCAATTAAGTCTCTATATTTTTTTTAATTAAGCTTTTATATCATATCAAATTTTATAATTATGTCCCTATACTTTTTTTTTCTTTTTATTCTTCTTTTAGTTATTGATTTTGTTTATTTTATTTTACACTTTTATATATATTCAAATTATGTAATTTGTTTCTCAAAATAAAGACGATTCTATTGACAAATATTATTTTAAACAATTCTATTAAAATTAAAAATTTAAAAAATAATAAAAAATTATGTTATAATTTGACTTTTTTTTAATTTAATTTTTAATTGTTATTTTTTTAAGATTAACTATAACTATTTTTTTTAAAATGTTAAACGAACTAATCTGCTAACTCACCAATCAACCATAAAGTGAGATAATGGCTAGCATTTTAAATTTTAAATTACACTAAATATTTATTTTACTTGGCAATCCACTCTAGTTTTGGGACAAGTTTTGATAGGGAGAAACAAACTATCTCCTTTGTCACTTCTAGTATTAAGTAATCTATATTTTTTCTTAATCTTAAACTTGAGCCAACATCAACTAACTCTCTATTTTTATCTCTAATATTTCTATTTGTTTATAACATTATTAGATTAAATTACAATCATTCTTAAATCGTAGACGGTGATCACACAAAAAAGTTGAAAAATTTCTTTTAAGAAAAAGTTTTCAAAGGTCACCTTGTCACAATATAATCAAGAACAAGGTGGGGAGAGAAAGTATACTTACGGTGTGTGTTAATTAATTAGCTCTTCCAAAACACTATATTCATATTTCACTTTATAATAAAACCTTGGAATAACCGCAAATGCTATTTCAAAACTAAGACTAGGCTTGTGGCTATTATTTCGTATTTCTCATATTTCGAAATGTATTTTTCTTTTAGAATGAATTCGTCGCACCCCTGTCGAATTTTTATAATTTTATAGAGTTTGCTGTATTCTCGGTTAACTTTATCTAAATTCTCCTTAGAATAAACTACCATTTCTATCCATGAAAGTTGAGAACGCTAACAAATCTACCTACGGAAAAAAAATACCTAATATACCTATCAATAATAACATCCGTGGGACGAAACTAACCAATTGTTATTCCGGCGTTGATTTCATTAGTGACGCTCCCTACGTAGCACATCACGGCGTTACGTGGCCTGGGGGGCTTCATATGTGGCATGCTGAGCTGTTTAACTGTTATAATGAACCCTAAACCCCAAAATTTTCCAAATTCAAAACTTCTCTCATCCCAAACATGAACCCTAGCCTTATATTAACAAAATTCTTCGAAAATATACCAATGTCGAGGCGAAGACTCTTTACTCCACCTTCGAATGGGAGCTATAGTGTATCTGGAAGCTCAATTTCAAAGTGGGTGCATGATAGGAAGTTTAATGGCAGGTGCTTCTGTGGTTTGGGGGTGACACTGTTGCAGTCGGGGTCGGTGATGAATTTTGGGAGGTGGTTCATCCATTTTTCCAATCGGAAGGTAAACCAGTTGTACACTCTATTCTATGCGAGGTAAATGTGTGTCTGATTTAATTTTTCTTTGCCATTAATAGACCTCGGACTGCAGCTTCTTTGTATGGGTAGACGAAATTGAAGGTCAATGGGAGGGTTTGAGGAGAGGACTGATAGAAAGAAAGATGTACGAAGATGTTCTTGAGGCTGAGACTGAAGTGAAGATGCTCATGAAGTTAGGGAGAATTGAAGCTGAAGTTAATAGACTTAGATTGTGGCTTGTGATTTTATCAATGATGGTGGTGTATAACCTTGTGTGCTTTGTGTATTTGATTTTCAGAAGGTTTTAAGTCTGAGTAATTGTTAATCTATGATCATGACAAAAATATCCATGCTCGATTCAGAGTCTGACATTTGTGCACATGACAAATCTAAGAAATGTCAAATGTAGTCTTACAAAATATATAACTTACAAAAAATATCCATTACTAATTGGTATTTTTGTTTAGTTTTTATAGTAATCCAAAATAACATGAAAGAGAGGCAAAATAACGTGCTATGTACGTAGTAACTGAGTTACTAAAACATTCAACTTATAAGTATGAGTATCAACTATGATTATTGGTGCACGAATTTGTAATTCGCACAACTAACCAGCAAGTGCACTGGGTCGTCCAAGTAATACCTTACGTGAGTAAGGGTCGATCCCACAGAGATTATTGGTTTGAAGCAATCAATGTTTATTTTATTAATCTTAGTCAGGAGGCCAATAAGATTATTTGGATTTAATTGTAAGAAGTCAAAGTATTTAAAATTATTAGAAAAATAAGAGAGAATCAAATCGTTTCTTGGTGTGCAATAATGGAGAATATGTTGGAGTTTTGGAGATGCGTTGTCCTTTGAATTTCTACTTTTCCTTGAAATCCTTTTCCCACACGCAAGGTCCCTTCCATGGCAAGCTCTATGTAGGGTGTCACCGTTGTCAATGGCTACTTCCCATCCCCTCAGTGAAAACGTTCCTATGCTCTGTCACAGCACAGCTAATCATCTGTCGGTTCTCAATCAGGCTGGAGTAGAATCCATTGAT
>NC_029778.3:27488713-27488936 GCF_000817695.3 Arachis duranensis | reverse complement strand
CTCCAGACAGCAGCATGTACTTGGCGTTCAACGCCAAGTTACGTCATCTTTCTTCGCGCAAAGTATGGACTATTATATATTTCTGGAAAGCCCTGGATGTCTACTTTTCAACCCCGTTGAGAGCGCGCTAATTGGACTCCTATAGCTCCAAAAAATCCATTCCGAGTGCAGGGAGGTCAGGATCCAACAGCATCAGCAGTCCTTTTTCAGCCTAACTCAGATT
>NC_029778.3:27486332-27488517 GCF_000817695.3 Arachis duranensis | reverse complement strand
TTTATCCTTTGAATTTCAGAATGATTGGCATCCATAGGAACTCAGAATTCAGATAGTATTATTGATTCTCCTAGTGTAGTGTGTTGATTCTTGAACACAGTTATTTTATGAGTCTTGGCCGTGGCCCTAAGCACTTTGTTTTCCAGTATTACCACCAGATACATAAATGCCACAGACACATGACTAGGTGAACCTTTTCAGATTGTGACTCAGCTTTGCTAGAGTCCCCAGTCAGAGGTGTCCAGAGCTCTTGAGCACACTCTTTTTGCCTTGTATCACGACTTTAACCACTCAGTCTTAAGTTTGTAACTTGGACCTGCATGCCACAAGCACATGGTTAGGGACAGCTTGGTTTAGCCGCTTAGGCCTGGAACTATTTTCTTAGACCCTCCTATCCACTGATGCTCAAAGCCTTGGATCCTTTTCACCCTTGCCTTTTGGTTTTAAGGGCTGTTTGGCTTTTATTCCTTTTGATTCAAAAATTTTTTTTTTGACTGCTTTCTCTTGCTTCAAGAATCAATGCTCATGATTTTTCAGATCATCAATAATATTTTTCGTGTTCCTCATTCTTTCAGGAGCCAATATTCATCAAATTCAAAGTACAAGTTATGCACTGTTCAAGCATTCATTCAGAGAACAAAAAGTATTGCCACCACACATAATTAATTATAATTTTTATTATTAAGAACTCGAGAAATATAGATTACTTCTTTATTCTAAAAAAAATTCTACTACTTTATTCATGCCTGATGATGATGAGAAAAATAAATTATAGCTTAATTGGAAATAAAATCAAAATAGATATACTAACTACTACTACTATATATCTCCTAAGGTAAATTTCTATAATAACACTATCACTAAGTTAAAGCAGAAAAATTGGAACTCAATAACTGATGAGCGGATAATTTGTACGCTTTTTGGCATTGTTTTTAGTATGTTTTTGGTATGATCTAGTTAGTTTTTAGTATATTTTTATTATTTTTTAGCTAAAATTCACTTTTCTGGACTTTACTATGAGTTTGTGTGTTTTTCTGTGATTTCAGGTATTTTCTGGCTGAAATTGAGGGACCTGAGCAAAAATCTGATCCAGAGTCTAAAAAGGACTGCAGATGCTATTGGATTCTGACCTTCCTGCACTCGAAGTGGATTTTCTGGAGCTACAGAAGCTCAATTGGCGCATTCTCAACGGCGTTGGAAAGTAGACATCCTGGGCTTTCCAGAAATATATGATAGTCCATACTTTGCCCAAGATTTGATGGCCCAAACCGGCGTTCAAAGTCACCCTCAGGAATCCCAGCGTTAAACGCTGGAACTGGCACCAAAATGGGAGTTAAACGCCCAAACTGGCATAAAAGCTGGCGTTTAACTCCAAGAAGAGTCTCTGCACGAAATTGCTTCATTGCTCAGCCCAAGCACACACCAAGTGGGCCTGGAAGTGGATTTTTATGTCATTTACTCATTTCTGTAAACCTTAGGCTACTAGTTTTCTATAAGTAGGACCCTTTACTATTGTATTTTCATCTTTTAATCATGTTTTTATGATTAAACCCTCTTTGGGAGGCTGGCCTCACGGCCATGCCTAGACCTTGTTCTTATGTATTTTCAACGGTGGAGTTTCTACACACCATAGATTAAGGTGTGGAGCTCTGCTGTACCTCGAGTATTAATGCAATTACTATTGTTCTTCTATTCAATTCCGCTTGTTCTTGTTCTAAGATATCACTTGTTCTTCAACTTGATGAATGTGATGATCCGTGACACTCATCATCATTCTCACCTATGAACGTGTGACTGACAACCACCTCCGTTCTACCTTCGATTGGGTGAATATCTCTTGGATTCCTGATTGCACGATGCATGGTTGATCGCCTGACAACCGAGTGCTCGCCTGACAATCGAGCCAACCATTCCGTGAGATCAGAGTCTTTGTGGTATAGGCTAGAACTGATGGCGGCATTCAAGAGAATCCGGAAGGTCTAACCTTGTCTATGGTATTCTGAGTAGGATTCGATGATTGAATGACTGTGACGTGCTTCAAACTCCTAGCAGGCGGGGCGTTAGTGACAGACGCAAGAGAATCACTGGATCCTATTCCGGCCTGATTGAGAACCGACAGATAAATTCCGTTATGCTGTGACAGAGCATATGCAATCGCTTTCACTGAGAGGATGGGAGGTAGCCA
>NC_029778.3:27484965-27485864 GCF_000817695.3 Arachis duranensis | reverse complement strand
TAAGCTTGGATAGGCCAATCTGGCGTCCTTGGAGTTCCTGTTTGCTATTTTGTATAGTTCACATGAGATCAGTTGATGGACTTCTACTTCTTTTCCCAACATGATGCAGTGAATCATTACTGCTCTTTTAATAGTAACTTTAGAACGGTTGCTGGTGGGCAATATGGAACGCCCTATGAAATCTAGCCAACCTCTGGCTACTGGTTTTAGATATTCTCTTTTGAGTTGAACTGGGACGCCAGTCGTGCTGGTGGTCCACTTGGCTTCAGGGATGCATATATCCTCCAGAATCTTGTCCAGACCTTTATTTACCCTCATCATTCTCCTATTAAAGGAGTCTGTGTCATCTTTCAGCTGAAGTAGCTTAAAGATCTCCCTGATTTTGTCAGGGTGAAGGTGAACAATCTTCCCTCTGACCAAGGTCTGATAGTCATAGAAGGTGGTTCCAGCTATTCTCTGTCTATCTGTTTGCCACAGATTAGAGTAGTTGAGTGTTTTATGTGTCTCATATGCATTCTCATTAGTGTCAGTAGTATACAAACTGCTAAGTTTGGTGTCTTGCATGCATGGTTATTTGATTCTTGTTGCATTTTGATTTTTCCTTATTATTAAAAATCCAAAAATATATCAAATTTGACTTCCGGGATCACTGATCTGTGACTCATTATTTTGTAATAATGGTCTGAGTGTTCTTTAGTTAAGAACTTCCCTTGATTCCAAAGTGGCTTTGGAGTGCTTTCTTTCTTGCCTCTTGGGGTGAGTTGCTTTCCTTTAGGAGCCATGATCTTTAATGAGTATGTTTTTGTGATCACGGATAAACACACCAAACTTAGTGCTTTGCTTGTCCTCAAGCAAAAGAGAAGAAAGAAGAGGGATAGGAGGAGAGCAAGTGTGGCATG
>NC_029778.3:27480480-27482492 GCF_000817695.3 Arachis duranensis | reverse complement strand
TAAATGACGTGCAGAAGCTTGTCATGCCTTTGTCCCAACACTGCACCAATGGCATGGTCACTGGCATCACACATCAATTCAAATGGTAATGTCCAGTCTGGTGCAGAGATGATTGGTGCTGTAACTAATTTAACTTTCAGAGTCTCAAATGCCTGCAGACACTCTTTATCAAAGATGAATGGCGTGTCAGCAGCTAGCAGGTTGCTCAGAGGTTTGGCGATTTTTGAAAAATCCTTTATAAACCTCCTATAGAATCCTGCATGCCCCAGAAAGCTTCTGATTGCCTTAACATTGGCATGTGGTGGTAATTTTTCAATTACCTCTACCTTAGCTTGATCCACCTCTATCCCCTTGTTCGAGATTTTGTGCCCAAGGACAATTCTTTTAGTCACCATAAAGTGACACTTCTCCCAGTTTAAAACTAGGTTAGTCTCTTAGCATCTCTTTAGAACAAGTGCTAAATGGTTAAGGCAAGAGCTGAATGAGTCTCCAAACACTGAAAAGTCATCCATGAAGACTTCCAGAAATTTTTCCACCATATCAGAGAAAATTGAGAGCATGCACCTCTGAAAGGTTGCAGGTGCATTGCACAGGCCAAATGGCATCCTTCTGTATGCAAATACTCAAGAAGGGCATGTGAATGCTGTTTTCTCCTGATCTTGGGGGTCTACTGCAATTTGATTATACCTTCTCCCAGAAATGCATATTTCAGGGATGGTGGTAATGGTTTGAGCTCGGGTTTAGGAGGCTTCTCCTCTTCCTGAGGGATTTTCAAAGGTTCTACTATTCTCTCTGATTCCTCCAGGTCAGGCTGAACATCCTTAAATATGTCCTCTAGCTCTAATTCGAGACTCTCAGCCATATTGACCTCTCTTACCAGAGAGTCAATAATATCAACACTCATACAGTCATTTGGAGTGTCTGGATGTTGCATGGCTTTGACAACATTCAACTTGAACTCCTCCTCATTGACTCTCAAGTTTACTTCCCCTTTTTGGACATCAATGAGGGTTCGGCCAGTTGCTAGGAAAGGTCTTCCTAGAATGAGAGTTGCACTCTTGTGCTCCTCCATTTCCAGCACCACAAAGTCAGTAGGAAAGGCGAATGGCCCAACCTTGACAATCATGTCTTCAATCACTCCTGATGGATATTTAATGGAGCCATCAGCAAGTTGAAGACATATCCTGGTTGGTTTGATTTCTTCAGTTAAACCAAGCTTTCTGATAGTAGATGCATGTATTAGGTTGATACTTGCCCCAAGATCACATAAAGCTTGCTTGGTACAAGTACCCTCTAATGTGCATGGTATCATAAAGCTCCCAGGATCTTTAAGCTTCTCAGGTAAGCTTTTCAGAATGACTGCACTGCATTCTTCAGTGAGGTAAACTTTTTCAGTCTCCCTCCAATCCTTCTTATGACTTAAGATCTCTTTCATGAACTTAGCATAAGAGGGTATTTGCTCAAGTGCTTCTGCAAACGGGATCTTTATTTCAAGAGTCCTTAGATAGTTTGCAAAGCGGGCAAATTGCTTATCCTGTTCCGCTTGGCAGAGTTTTTGAGGATAAGGCATTTTGGCTTTGTATTCTGATGAGCGGATAATTTGTACGCTTTTTGGCATTGTTTTTAGTATTTTTTAGTATGATCTAGTTAGTTTTTAGTATATTTTTATTAGTTTTTAGTTAAAAATCACTTTTCTGGACTTTACTATGAGTTTGTGTGTTTTTTTGTGATTTCAGGTATTTTCTGGCTGAAATTGAGGGACCTGAGCAAAAATCTGATTCAGAGACTGAAAAGGACTGCAGATGCTGTTGGATTCTGACCTCGCTGGACTCGAAGTGGATATTCTGGAGCTACAGAAGCCCAATTGGCGCGCTCTCAACGGCGTTGGAAAGTAGACATTCTGAGCTTTCCAGCAATATATGATAGTCTATACTTTGCCCAAGATTTGATGGCCCAAACCGGCGTTCAAAGTCACCCTCAAGATTTCCAGCGTTAAACGCCGGAACTGGCAC
>NC_029778.3:27476195-27478424 GCF_000817695.3 Arachis duranensis | reverse complement strand
TATCACCCATATCCATTTGAGTTTGCCTGACTAAGATTTACAAGGTGACCATAGCTTGCTTCATACCAACAATCTCTGTGGGATCGACCCTTACTCGCGTAAGGTTTATTACTTGGACGACCCAGTGCACTTGCTGGTTAGTTGTGCGAAGTTGTGTTTATGCCATGGTATTGAACACCACGTTTTTGGGGTTCATTACCGGGGATTATGAGAGTTGTGAAAAGTATTGTTCACAATTTCGCGCACTAAGTTTTTGGCGCTGTTGCCGGGGATTGTTCGAGTTTTCGGCAAGCTTTTGGTCCGGTAACATCAGTGCCAAATTTCTGATCCGGCAACAGCACCAAGTTTTTGGCGCCGTTGCCGGGGATTGTTGAGTTTGGACAACTGACGGTTCATCTTGTTGCTTAGATTAGGTATTTTTTTTTCCTTCAAGAGTTCTTAAGAATGAATTCTAGTGTTTCAAGGTGATGTTGATTTCTATCAATCTTGCTGTTGGAGCAGTGATCTGCTAAGGCTTGGCTGGCCATTGGCCATGTCTAGTGTTTTGGACCGAAGCTTTCTTTGAAAGCTTGGCTGGCTGTGAAGCCATGTCTAATTCCTGGACCGGAAGCTTTAGACTAACATTGCATGATTCCTGGAATTCTCATTAAGAATTTTGATATCTTTTTCCACTTAATTTTCGAAAATCCAAAAAAAATTACAAAATCATAAAATCCAAAAATATTTCTTGTTCGAGTTTAGAGTCTCATCTTAAGTTTGGTGTCAATAGCATGCATTCATTCATGTGTCCTAAGTGATTTTCAAGTTATTCTTGATGATTTACTTTCTCTGATCTTTGAAACTCTCTTGACTTGAGTGTTTTTGTGTGTCTCATATGCATTCTCATTTTGTTAGTGTCAATAGTATACAAACTGCTAAGTTTGGTGTCTTGCATGCATTGTTATTTGATTTTAGTTGCATTTTGATTATTCCTTATTATTAAAAATCCAAAAATATTTTTAAATTTGTGTCTTTTCAAGTCAATAATACAGGGAATTGAAGATTTAGAACATACAGCAGAGGAACTACACAGAAAAAGCTGGGCGTTCAAAATGCCCAGTGAAGAAGACAGACTGGCGTTTAAACGCCAGCCAGGGTACCTGGCTGGGCGTTTAACGCCCAAAAGGGTAGAATTTTAGGCGTTAAACGCCAGAATGTGCACCATTCTGGGCGTTTAACGCCAGGATGGCACAAGAGGGAAGATTTGTTTTCAAATCAATTTTCTTTTAAGTTTTCAAAATCTTTTCAAAATCAAATCTTTTTCAAATCATATCTTTTCAATCAAATCTTTTTCAAAATCAATTTCTTTCCATTTTCAAAGATATTTGCTATCAATTAATGATTTGATTCAACATATCAAGTATGTTGCCTTTTCTGTTGAGAAAGGTTTAATGTTTGAATCATATCTTTTCTTGTTAGCCAAGTTATTAATTTTTTTTTTAAAATCAAATCTTTTTAAAATGTTTTTCAAATCATATCTTCTCAATCACATCTTTTTAAAACCAATCACATCTTCTTAACCACATCTTTTTCAAAATAGTTTTCAATGATATGTTTTTAATTTCTAATTTCAAAATCTTTTTCAAAAATCACTTGATTTCTTTCCCATTTTTTTTCGAAAATCAATTAGTGTTTTTCAAAATGTTTTCAAAATCTATTACTCAATTTTCGAAAATTACTTCCCTTCTTCTCACATCCTTCTACTTATGGACTAACACTACTCTTTAATACACAATTCGAACTCCATCTTCCTTGATAAGTTCGAATTTTCTACCTCTGTCTTCCATTTTTCTTTTCCTCTGACACCTTAAGGAATCTCTATACTGTGACATAGAGGATTCCACATTTTCTTGTTCTCTTCTCTTTCATATGAGCAGGAGCAAGGACAAAAGCATTCTTGTTGAGGCTGATCCCGAACTTGAAAGGACCTTGAAGAGAAAGCTAAGAGAAGCCAAGGCACAACTCTCTGTAGAGGACCTAACAGAAATCTTCAAAGAAGAAGAACCCATGGCAGCCGAAAACAACAACAATGCCAACAATGCAAGGAAGGTGCTGGGTGACTTTACTGCACCTACTCCCGACTTCTATGGGAGAAGCATCTCTATCCCTGCCATTGGAGCAAACAACTTTGAGCTTAAGCCTCAATTAGTTTCTCTAATGCAACAGAATTGCAAGTTCCATGGACTTCCA
>NC_029778.3:27475222-27475444 GCF_000817695.3 Arachis duranensis | reverse complement strand
TGGGTCAGCTGAGCAAGAAAATTACTGAACTCCCTCCTAGTACTCTTCCAAGCAATACAGAAGAAAATCCAAAAGGAGAGGCAGTGAACGCCACTGAGGAAGACCTCAATAGACGTCCACTGGCCTCCAATGAGTTCCCCAATGAAGAACCATGGGAATCTGAGGCTCCCACTGAGACCATAGAGATTCTATTGGATTTACTTCTGCCATTCATGAGCTCTG
>NC_029778.3:27470137-27473330 GCF_000817695.3 Arachis duranensis | reverse complement strand
GTTCAAGAGTTCTATGCCAATGCATGGGTCACCAAGAACCATGATCAAAGTGTGAACCCGGACCCAAAGAATTGGCTCACTATGGTTCGGGGGAAATACTTGGATTTTAGTCCGGAAAATGTAAGGTTGGCATTCAACTTGCCCATGATGTAAGGAGATGAACATCCTTACACTAGAAGGGTCAACTTTGATCAAAGGTTGGACCAAGTCCTTACAGTCATATGTGAAGAGGGCGCCCAATGGAAGAGAGATTCAAGAGGGAAGCCGGTTCAATTGAGAAGGCATGACCTCAAGCCCGTGGGTAGGGGATGGTTGGAGTTTATCCAACGCTCAATCATTCCCACTAGCAACCGGTCCGAAGTTACTATAGACCGGGCTGTCATGATTCATAGCATCATGATTGGAGAAGAAATAGAAGTTCATGAGGTTATAGCCCAAGAACTTTATAAGGTGGCAGACAAGTCCTCTACCTTGGCAAGGTTAGCCTTTCCTCAGCTCATTTGTCACCTCTGTTATTCAGTTGGAGTTGACATAGAGGGAGACATCCCCATTGATGAGGACAAGCCCATCACTAAGAAGAGGATGGAGCACACAAGAGACCTCACTCATCATGAGAACCCTGAGAATCCGGAAGGTCTAACCTTGTCTGTGGTATTCTGAGTAGGATTCAATGATTGAATGACTGTGACGTGCTTCAAACTCCTGAAGGCGGGGCGTTAGTGACAGACGCAAAAGAATCACTGGATTCTATTCCGGCCTGATCGAGAACCGACAGATGGATAGCCGTGCCGTGACAGGGTGCGTTGAACATTTCCACTGAGAGGATGGGAGGTAGCCACTGACAACGGTGAAACCCTTGCTTAAGCTTGCCATGGAAAGGAGTAAGAAGGATTGGATGAAGACAGTAGGAAAGCAGAGAGACGAAGGGACACAGCATCTTCATACGCTTATCTGAAATTCCCACCAATGAATTACATAAGTATCTCTATCTTTACCTTTATGTTTATTTCGTTTATCACCCATATCCATTTGAGTTTGCCTGACTAAGATTTACAAGATGACCATAGCTTGCTTCATACCAACAATCTCCGTGGGATCGACCCTTACTCGCGTAAGGTTTATTACTTGGACGACCCAGTGCACTTGCTGGTTAGTTGTGCGAAGTTGTGTTTATGCCATGGTATTGAACACCACGTTTTTGGGGTTCATTACCGGGGATTATGAGAGTTGTGAAAAGTATTGTTCACAATTTCGTGCACCATATTCCTCAACCTTAGTTGCTGTAGGTTTATTACCTACAGGAGTGGGTTGGGAAGCCTTTTTAGAAGGGTTGTCATCAGCACTTGTATGTGACTGATCCCCCACTGGCATTTGAATACCAGGGGTGGAAGCTGGAGTGGCGTTAGATGCCACCTTCTTGCTTGTTACTGGCGTTTGAACGCCAGGACCATGTTCCCTTTGGGCGTTCAACGCCGGATCCATGCTTGTTTCTGGCGTTGAACGCCAGGAATGAGCATGGTCTGGGCGTTCAGCGCCAGCTTTATTCCTCTCTGGGCTCTGGTTATCCTCAGAAGGATTTTGAGTAGCCAATTGTTCAATTCTTGGTTTCCTGCTGCTTTGAAGTGAGGTATTTAATATTTTCCCACTTCTTAATTGAACTGCTTGACATTCTTCTGCTATTTGTTTTGACAGTTGCTTTTCTGTCTGCTTTAATTGTACTTCCATATTCCTGTTAGCCATTCTTGTTTCCTGTAATATTTCCTTGAATTCAGCTAGCTGCTGAGTTAGAAAGTCTAATTGCTGATTGAATTCATTGGCCTGATCCACCGGACTGAGCTCAGCAGTTACTGTTTTAGCTTCTTCTTTCATGGAAGATTCAGTGCTTAGGTACAGATGTTGATTCCTGGCAACTGTATCAATAAGCTCTTGAGCTTCTTCAATTGTTTTTCTCATATGTATAGATCCATCAGCTGAGTGGTCTAGAGAAATCTGAGCTTTTTCTGTAAGCCCATAGTAGAAGATGTCTAATTGCACCAATTCTGAAAACATCTCAGAGGGGCATTTTCTTAGCATCTCTCTGTATCTCTCCCAGGCATCATAAAGGGATTCATTATCTCCTTGTTTGAAGCCTTGGATGCTTAGCCTTAGCTGTGTCATCCGTTTTGGAGGGAAATAGTGATCCAGGAATTTTTCTGACAGCTGTTTCCATGTTTTTATGCTGTTCTTAGGCTGGTTATTTAACCATCTCTTAGCTTGATCTTTTACAGCAAATGGAAACAGTAATAATCTGTAGACATCCTGATCTACTTCCTTATCATGTACTGTGTCAGCAATTTGTAAAAATTGTGCCAGAAACTCTGTAGGTTCTTCATGTGAAAGACCAGAATACTGGCAGTTTTGCTGCACCATGATAATGAGCTGAGGATTCAGCTCAAAGCTACTAACTCCAATGGAGGGTATACAGATACTACTCCCATATGAAGCAGTAGTGGGGTTAGCATATGACCCCAGAGTCCTCTTGGACTGTTCATTCCTACTTGCTTCCATGATGGAATACAAGAGATAATTTATATGTTGATTTTTTTTAAATTAAAATAAAAAAAACGAAATAAATAAAAGAAATTGGAAATATTTTGAAATTGAAATTTGAATTTTTATAGAAAATTTTCAAAAAAAGAAGTTCAAAATTAGTTAGAAAATAAAATTTTTTTTTTAATTTTGAATTTTATGATGAAAGAGAAAAACACACAAAAGGCACAGGACTTAAAATTTTTTAGATCTAATGCTCCTTATTTTCGAAAATTTTTGGAGGAAAAACACCAAGGAACACCAAACTTAAAAATTTTAAGATCAAGACACAAGAAAAACTCAAGAACACCTCGAAGATTCACAAGAACACCAAGAACAAAAGGAAGAACACCAAACTTAAAATTTTTAGAAAACTTTAAT
This sequence comes from Arachis duranensis, assembly GCF_000817695.3. Taxonomy (NCBI): domain Eukaryota; kingdom Viridiplantae; phylum Streptophyta; class Magnoliopsida; order Fabales; family Fabaceae; genus Arachis; species Arachis duranensis. Next base: position 27,470,381 of record NC_029778.3, on the reverse strand, counting down.
AAAATTTTCGAAAATTATAAAAAGATTAACAAGAAAACACCAAACTTAAAGTTTGGCACAAGATTAAATCAAAGAGAAATTATTTTTGAAAAAGATTTTCAAAAGTATTGGTGCTCCCTCATCAAGAATATAAACCAATATTCTAGCCAAATGGGCAGAAAAGGTAACAATTATTCTGAATGGGTATATTCCTTTTAGAAGACTAATGCTTTGGATTAGTATAAGAAAAACAAGAAAAGACACA
>NC_029778.3:27469022-27469953 GCF_000817695.3 Arachis duranensis | reverse complement strand
ACGAAAAATTAACAATTAATTAAGAAAAATAATATTTTTGAAAAGAAACTATCCTATCAAAATTTAATGACTCTATAACAACAAAAATAAATTATTCCTAATCTAAGAAATAAAATAAGCCTTCAATTGTTCAGACTCAACAATCCCCGGCAACGGCGCCAAAAACTTGGTGCACGAATTTGTAATTCGCACAACTAACCAGCAAGTGCACTGGGTCGTCCAAGTAATACCTTACGTGAGTAAGGGTCGATCCCACGGAGATTATTGGTTTAAAGCAATCAATGTTTATTTTATTAATCTTAGTCAGGAGGCCAATAAGATTATTTGGATTTAATTGTAAGAAGTCAAAGTATTTAAAATTATTAGAAAAATAAGAGAGAATCAAATCGTTACTTGGTGTGCAATAATGAGAAATATGTTGGAGTTTTGGAGATGCTTTGTCCTCTGAATCTCAACTTTTCCTTGAAATCCTCTTCCCACACACAAGGTCCCTTCCATGGCAAGCTCTATGTAGGGTGTCACCGTTGTCAATGGCTACTTCCCATCCTCTCAGTGAAAACGTTCCTATGCTCTGTCACAGCACGGCTAATCATCTGTCGATTCTCAATCAGGTTGGAATAGAATCCATTGATTCTTTTGTGTCTGTCACTAACGCCCAGCCCTCAGGAGTTTGAAGTTCGTCACAGTCATTCAATCCCAGAATCCTACTCGGAATACCACAGATAAGGTTTAGACTTTCCGGATTCTCATGAATGCCGCCATCAATCCGGCTTATACCACGAAGATTCTGATTAAGGAATCTAAGAGATACTCATTCAATCTGATGTAGAACGGAGGTGGTTGTCAGGTACACGTTCATGGATTGAGGAAGGTGATGAGTGTCACGGATCATCACCTTCTTCACAATTAAGCGCGAATAAACATCTTAGAT
>NC_029778.3:27453754-27468951 GCF_000817695.3 Arachis duranensis | reverse complement strand
CACTTGGTGTGTGCTGGGGCTGAGACTAAAGCTATCCACGAGTTGAGGCCTTTTTTGGAGTTGAACTCCAAGTTATAACGTGTTTTGGGCATTCAACTCCGGATCATGACGTTTTTCTGGCGTTTAACTCCAGACAGAAGCATGTACTTGGCGTTCAACGCCAAGTTACGTCGTCTTTCTTCGCGTAAAGTATAGACTATTATATATTGCTGGAAAGCCCTGGATGTCTACTTTCCAACCCCGTTGAGAGCGCGCCAATTGGACTCCTGTAGCTCCAAAAAATCCATTCCGAGTGCAGGGAGGTCAGGATCCAACAACATCAGCAGTCCTTTTTCAGCCTAACTCAGATTTTTGCTCAGCTCCCTCAATTTCAGCCAGAAAATACCTGAAATCACAGAAAAAGACACAAACTCATAGTAAAGTCCAGAAATATGATTTTTGCCTAAAAACTAATAATATTCTACTAAAAACTAATTAAAACATACTAAAATCTACATGAAATTACCCCCAAAAAGCGTATAAAATATCCGCTCATCAATTATGAATCCATACCAAAAACTAAAACATAAGCAAAATAGAGTAAAGTATGTGACATATCCAACAATTATAACATAAACTACAGATCCAATAAAATAACATAATATAAACACACTTGCTTCATGGATTTGGAGTAGAGTTGCTGCTTCTGCTTGCTCCTTCTTTTAAGTGTGCAGTTGTTGACCCTTTTTTTGCTGGTGGATGGAAGACTGGATGCAGCCACCTAGTTGAGCTTGATCCTCTAACGGCGGGAGTTGACATAAAGTCCATGAACCTTGAAGTAGTGCTCTAAGAGGCAGCTTGGATGATTTGAGGTGTCACAAAGTGGGTGTACATGAGAAGTTGGAGGTGATGGACTAACTGATGATGGCACATTTGGTGTTGGTGTCCTGACAATAGTCTGAGCACATGGTGGTTGCTGAGTAGTTGGTGGTGGTCTTTTCAGATTCTTCCTCTTCTTGGAGAGTTTTTTTATAGTTGGTGGCCTAACTGAAAGAGGCATTACTGGATCGGGAACAGGTTGAGAAACTGGAGGAGTTTCCTGCCACAATTGGTATATATGAGTATCATAATTAAAAATAACTTATAAAATAAAGTTGTAAAAGATATTACTAGACTCACTGTTGGGGAGGGGTTGAGATGCTGCTGCTTCAACATCTTCTAGTGTTTTCTCTCAGAACATCTCCTCCAGTCTTGTTGTCTCTTCTTTATCATCCACAGTAGCCCCACCAGTAGAAGGGTGTTGACTTGAAGTTTGTTCTCCAGCACTCCCAGCCATTGTCTCATTCTTCTTGGAACAGCTACGACTGTTGTGTCTAGTCTGCAATACAGATGGCATGAAAATAAACATGGACATTCAACATACAAATAATGTAAGGGTGTGAAGTATGGTATACCTTTAGACAATACTTGCAGATGATGGGGCCATATTTTTTGGGAGCCCTATGAAGATTTGGGGTGGATTCTTTTGGTCTGTCGTTCTTTTTGTCTCTTTTCAACTTTGGTCTCCCAATTTGCTTCTTGTATATTGGGGGTAATATAGGAGGTAGATCAATATGCTGCCAGTATTCTTGACTTAGAACAGGGTGGATAACAAACTGGTATTTGCTATTATATGCCCCCATAGAGAGCCAGTTATGTGAATGTTCCTCTGGTTTCCTATTCTGGTATGAAAGGGCAACACATGCATGCCTGCAGGACAACCCAGTCAGTTGCCAAAATATGCAACTATAAGTCCTCTTTTCAATATCCACCAAAATCTTGTGTGACAAGCACTGTACTTCATATATATGTCCAGGATAATCTCTAGTGGAAAATGACCTCCACTTGTTGCTCTCCCTCTTCTCTTTCTCCAGCCTACTCTGCTACACAGGAGTGATGACTCTGTTACATCCCACCAAGGCCTTCTTGTTTCTAGCAATGATGCTCATCATATAACACATCACCTCTTCTAGCATAGTTATAATAGGCTTTTTCTCTCATTTTCTTGATCCTAGAATTGAATGATTCGCAATTGTTGTTCGTGTAATTGTCAGATTTTGGGTATTTGCTAAAACCAGACCTACTCTATTGATTCGGGGGGATCCTGTTCAGATACTCCCAAGCATGGGGATTAATCAGTGTTATCCTATCAATGACAATAGTGAACTCTTGAGAGGTTGTGGCCATGGCACATCTCCACATTGCCATTTTCAGTTCTGTATCCTCCAATATTTTCTAAAATTTTGCCATATGTGCATAGCACAAAATCTGTGATGTGCTTCTGAAGAATAAGAAGTCACTAATTACCTTATGCATGTTTGATATGAAGTTGAATCTATTGATTGCTGCGTCACCTAGGTCTTCTTGGAGGAGTTCCAGAAACCACTTCCAACTATCCTTGCATTCGCATTCTACAACTGCATATGATATAGGGTATATATGATTGTTGGCATCGTGGCCGATAGCAGTCAACAACTGTCCAGGATAGTAACCTTTAGAAAAGTACCATCTAACCCTATGAAAGGCCGGCAGTCAACTGAAAATCCCTTTTTACAACCTTCTAAACATATGTATATCCTTTTGAATTTATGTCCAGTCCCTTCAACATAATCAGTGCTGACCCTTACAATAGAACCAGGGTTGGTCCTTATAACTTCATTGGAATAGTCCCTAAGAAGTGCATAATAAGCTATTTCTGACCCTTTAATTCTTTCTTTTGCCTTTACCATAGCCCTGTATATCTTCCTTTCATTGACTATTACATCATACTCTTTCATGGAAAAGTCTTGTGCTTGCCTTTGGCTCATGTCTGAATGATCACGAATCTTATCCTCAAACTCCTCAACAACCTACTTTGCATCTGCAGATTTATTCTTATTAACTCTGCTGCATGTATGTTCATTGACAAACATCTTCATTTGAAAGCTTAATGGATACCACATTTTTGTACAGTATATCTACCATGGACAATCGTCATTATAATATATGGCCTTACACCTGGTTGAATCCACTCTTGGAAAGAATATGCTTCGGCCTATGTTGATGTTGAACTTCCTAACTACCTTCTTGAAATGTTTTAGATTTTCAAACCCTATGCCTAGCTCCAATCTTACTTTCCTAACTGGAGCATCTACATTCGCTTAAGGAAATGATGCTTACTGACTATTTTCATTATCACTTGCAACAGAATCCAACTCTTCCAACTCATAACAGTGCATGCCTGCACATGCCTCCGACATATCTTCACCCTCCACAGGTATACAAATTGAAGGATTCTTATTTGGATCCTGCTTAAGTATGAAGGTTTTTCCTGATGGAGGAGGCCTCAATGTTGACCGTCTCTTCCTTTTCTTTTGACTCCTACCACCAAGTTCTGGGTTTATATCTAGTTTGGGCTATGAACTGCTGGGTTGACCTCCTTCACCGGGTGTTTCCTCCTCATTTTGGATGCTATGCTCTTGAGAGTCCGGTTCATTACAAAGCTGTTGGAATGTATTGTATAAAAACCTCAACAAATTCTACATTGTTTTTATCAAGTATGGGAGTAACTGACTCTATAGAAATTGGATTTTGGTGTCTAGTTTCTTCACTTGCAACTGGTATATGTGATGGTTGAGGGTATGGAGGAGTCTTCTCTAATGGTTGTGACGGTATAGAGGGGGTTGATATGTAGGTAAATTGGGTTGGGTGGGTGCATTTGGGGGTTGAATGGTGCTTGGTGGCTCTTGGAAGGTTACTTTTGGTAATTGCATTGGTACATTTGGTTGATCACTGGTTACTTCTGGTTATTGTGTACTTTTTGTGGTAGGTTGGAGATCTTTGTCCAGCACATCATCTTGTGTTTGGCATCCAGTCTAGGCATGCCAGGGTCATTGTTGTGAAAATTACCTCCTTCTATTTCACTTAACTTCAATAGTCTATTTCCCTTCTTCTTTGGGGTTGGGGTTTTTCTAGTACAGTGTTTGGGTCTGTGCTTAACTGGGGTCCTAGTAATAGTTAAAATCTCAACATCTGGTTCAAGATTATTGTTTTCTTCTGTGAACTCAGGAAGGTTAACTGGATACTCAGTGAACACATCGATTCTCCTCCCATTAGCAATGTCTGCTTCATACATGTCACCACATCCATGTCAAGTCTAAAAAACTTCAACCCACCATCCAACTCCTTTCCAGGATCCAGCCAGTAAAACTCGCTCACATCAGTGTACCTTATATCCTTTACTAAGTCATTTATAAAGAACTTATTTAAGGTATCCACATTCACTCGTTCAATCTTAATTTTTTCACCCCCAATGTATGCCAGTTTGCCATCATCACCTTTTTCAAATTTTTTTCTGTGACTAATAACCAACGTAATGTAGATGGTAGCCATCTGTAAATAGACATGCACAGAAAACAAAATCAATTCACAACCACATCATAGCCAATACAAACAAACCCTAATCAAAATCCCATATCCACAACCATGCATCCAAAATCTAAAAATTGATAACAGGGAGATAAAAGTTTATTACTTACCTATGGATGACACCACGCACTTCCAATAGGTGAGATGTTTCATACCAACAAGCACCTTATCTTCAATACAGAGATTATCGTCAGTAGCTAACCCACACACAAATGGGACGGAACGTTTTCTTCGAGTGAAGAAGAAGAACAGTTTGCTTCTCCTAGGGCTCTGACCTCTGTTTTGTGAGACGCGCGAACAAGTATACGTATGCTAACTCTTGATTTCTAATTTTTTTTTTTAAAAAATTAACTATCAATTATATTTTAAAACAAAATAAATTACAATATCCACGTATGAAGCCCCCAGGCCACATAATGCTGTGATGTGTGCCACGTAAGGAGCGTCACTAACGGAGTCAACACCGGAATAACATTTGGTTAGTTTCATCCCACGGATGTCATTATTGATGGTACATTAGATAATTTCTTTTTTCCGTGGGTAGATTTGTCAGCAGCTCAACTTTTATGGGTAGAAATGGTAGTTTACTCTTCTCTTTAAAAACTGGCTAAGAACAAAACTCAAATTGCTAAGTCATTATCATCATTTCTAAGAGTACATGAGAGTACATAAAGGTACACATATAACAAGCACGACTTCTACAACATCGCCAGCATCAATGGCAACCATTATCATGGTCTCCAGAAATACATAGGTACACATGACTAAATTATATTTAACAAGAATTTTTTTTCTGTTATAAATTAAAAAAAATCATTATTTCCAAAAAAATACGACTTATTCCTGTGTATTTTTATATACTTCTATGTACTCTAAAGACAATGATAATAGTTGCTATTATTTTTTCTCACCCAGTCTAATATTTATGAAACGGCTAGTGAAATTCGTCAAGATTGCCAAATCTTACAAAAATAATAAGGTTTGCTAGAAGCGTGATGAAATTAGTTGAAATTCCAAAAAACAAAACATATTCCGGAATTTAAACCCCGAATAATTTATTTGGCGAAATTTTTTTATTTTATTATAAAAAATGAGTTAAGTCTCAAAGTGGTCCCTGAAGTTGCACTCGAGTTTCAAAGTGATCCTAAAATTAATAATTACTTAAATTCGTCCCCAAACTTATACTCTGAGACTCATAGTAGTCTCTAAAATAATTTTCGTCCATCCTTATCATCGGAAAGACTGAAACGACATCGTTTTATATTTATACTTAAAAAAATAAATCCTAAACTCCAACTCGACGTCGTTTTGTATTTATATATAAAAAATATAATCCCCAATTATCTTCACCGATTTTCTTCTTCACCCTTTTATTCTTCTTCTTCTTCAAATTCACAGTAACAACAACAACATCATTATTACAAACAATAATTAAACTATCAAATTCATATTAGTTTATGTAGACATCCGATAATCATGCTCAAGCCAATAATTTAATTTAAATAACAAAAATTTTTATAAATAATAGCAGTTGCAATAATAAATATGCAACAACATCACATCGATCAACAACAAAAATTAAAATATAAGTACCCAAAAAAAGAATAAATGGGAGAAGAAGACGCAGAGCAGATCGGCGGAGCAGAAGGAAGAAGCAGGCCACCGGAACAGAGGAAAGCAGAAGCACATGCACGAGAGGAGGTGCCACAGTGGCCCAAAAATAAATTAACGAAAGGTGGAGACGGCGGCAAGAGAGGTAACGTCCACAGGAAGTTTGCCTTCTGTAATTCTTTTCATCTTCTATTATCTCTTTCTGTGAATTAACAAATTATTATTTTGTTTCTTTTGAGTTACTTAAACAGTTACAAAATACTGTTTCTTATTGACAGTTATTAGGAAAAGAGAAAGAAAAAAAAAAGAAAAATTGGGGATGAATTGGGTAAAGAGAAGGAGAGCGTGAAAGAAAAAAAGAGAAAAAATTAGAAAAGAAAAAAGGAACCGTAGAAAGAAATGGAGAAGGAAAACTAGGATTAAGGAAGGGGAAGGGGAAGGGAAAAGGGTAGGGATAGAAAAAGAGGAAGGAGAACTGAGAGGGGTGGGGAAGGAAAAAGAAAGTGTGAAAGGGAAAGGAAGAAGGGAACTGAAAATGGAAAGGAAAAGGAAAAGTGAAAAAGGATTGGGAAAAGGAAGGGAAAGGAAAAGGGAAAAAGGATTGGGGAAGAGGAAAGGAAAAAGGAAATCGGGAGAGGGGAGAGGGTTGTATTTTTTTTTTTAAATATAAAACGACGTCGTTTTATTCCTTTCTAATTCTAAGGATGGACGAAAATTTTTTTAGGGACTATTATGAGTCCCGGATAACAATTTCAAAGACAAAAAAATTATTTTAACGACTATTATAAATCTTGGAGTATAAATTTGAAGACGAATTTAAGTAATTATTAATTTTAGAGATCACTTTGAGAAATATAAGTTTAGGAACCACTTTGAGACTAAACTATAAAAAAATTCCTAAAATAAAGGGTTCAATTTATGAATTAAACCAGTTAATTCCAATCTTATTTGAAAAACATACATCTACAAAGTATCCGTTTGCAAATTAATTAATTGGATATGTCAATGTCAACGTGTTAACATTAATAAGCATTAAAAATTTATAAGCATCTTAATCATAACTAATATAAAACTCAACTCTCTAAATCACGATATAATTATTTTAGATAAAATGATAAATAAAAATTTAAACATAAATAAAATTGCTTGATTTATGTATAAAATTTTATTATTGTTATACTATTTGAGCTAAATTATAACAAAAAATTTGAGGCTACAAAAAATATAGCTATATTATTTATTGTTAGAAGAGTATAAAATACTAAATAAAGATACTAAATTTGGATTTTTTTTTTAAATAAAATAAAAAATTTATTATTTTTTAAAAATCTATTTTATAATTTTAATTTTTTAAATACAATTTTATTTAATATTCAAAAAAAGTTGTTAACTCAAACTTTTAAGTTTCACAATAAACAATGACAACTATTATCATCGTCTCAAGTGTACATAGAAATACACAAGAATACACAAGAATAATAACTTAAAAATTTGAATTTGGTGGGTTTTAAAAAAAATTGAAGTGCAATTCGCTAGGGATAGAGTTCGCCGGCAATTAAGCGAATTCTATAAAAAAAAACATAGAGTTTACCGGGTGCGGCGACTCGCCCTAAATAAAAAAAATCGTATTTGAAAAATTAAAGTTAAAAAATAGAATTTTAGAAAATAATAAATTTTTTTATTTTATTTTAATAAAAAAATCTTACCAAATTCTATCAATCGATGGATCCATTTAAAAGTCGCATTATTTCAGAGGAATTAAATCCAAAATCAGTTGCACGCCGCTACACCAGTTATGGGAGGGAATTAGGGGGCTGAATCGGAGCATTCTCTTCACCATTCACTGAATTTTGAACTCTAGAATCAACTGAATTATGAATCTGAACAGTGCTTGACGTGGCTAAGGTACCATTGCTAGAAGAACCAATTTGCATACCAGGTGTGTGTCCATTGTTCCTACCACCATTATTCAAATCATGATTCCCGTTTTGATGCTGCTGTTGTTGCTGCAATTGATCTTCACCATGATCACCAATTCTAGGTTTCTTGGGAAATTTGGCCAAGCTCTCGATAGGTCCAATCTTATTCCGTATGCTGAAATCAATCACGTCTTTCATCAAGTTCCCAACTTCTGCTAATTGAAGGCACCTAACATAGCTCTTAGCAAACCCCGAATAATCATCAAGCATTGGAACTTCCAATTTCTTAGCCAATTCTTGTGTTACTGCAACCAACTTATTGCTACTTTCTTGAAACTCCTCAGCAGTAACATTATTGTTGTCATTATTATTGGCTGCGAAATTCTGGAACTTTGATATGGCATCACCAATTTGATTCACATTAGGAACCAAATGGCTTCTGCTAATGAACACTTCGTGGTGCGTCACGCAGAATTCCCAAGAACATATCTTGATGTAAGGGGAGAAGACTATTCGAATGGAACCTTCGTGGACGACGCGAAACTTGTCGAACAAGCTTTCTCTTCTTGCTTTCTTACAGACCAGAACAATGTAGCCAGAAGGGTCTCTGAATTCGCCGGGAATGTCGGTAAAAAGCCTCTCTTCCAATAGTCCACTTTCATATTTCACCTTTAAAAGCCTTGGAAGAACATCAAAACACGCTTCATAGCCATTAACAGGATTCTTCTTGCATATATCACATTTTTTCATACTACCAAGGGAAAAATTGGCTCTGATTTTTGTTCCTGGATACAAGGAGAAACAGAAGCTCTTCTTACCATTTGGAGCGAAAAGCTCGGCCACAAATCTCTTCCAGAAGATAATGTTGTTGTCGGCCGGCCGGCGCTGCTGGCAATGGACAAATTGTTGCATCTTCTTTGCACAAACTCCGGATTGATAGATTGGAAGAATGTTTCTTTGTTGTTGGAATTGCACTGGAATTTGTGGTACTGGCGGTTGTTGTTGTTGAGGCATACCCCTCAAGCATTGTTGTTGATGGTTCAACATGTTGAAATTTGCAGCAGTTGAAGCTACTTCTTTAGAGGGTTGCATCGAGATTATTTTCTTCTTGTTGCTGATAAAAGAAACAAATTTATAGTGAGAACAATGGGTGATTTGTTTGTGTTCATGTTTTCTGAATTGTATTCTGGGAGAGATCTTTATCTTTTTCTTGTTTTGATTCTAAATTTTATATTAAAAAATATTTAAATTGGAGTTGATTTAATTTGTATAAAAACATTGTTTTTGGAACTTCCAAAAAGATATGATATATCGGACTGAATAAATTTGCTAGCATTTAGCGGTAATTGCTTTCATCTTTTATTAAAATTTTAATTAAATCAAATTATCTTAAAGTTTTAAAATAACTCTAAAGTCAAATTTATCCAATGTGTTTGTAGTTTTGTTTTAAAAACAATCTAATGATAAGATCAAATATTACGTTATTTTAAATATCAGAAATTAATTTTTGATTTCAGATTTTTTGGGATTTGCTTCCTTTATTTATTTAAATCCTATCAAAATATAAGTTCTCATAAGAATTGATTTAATATCATGTGAAAGATAAAAATTGATTTCATTTATTTTTATAAACCAACTCAACACTCCCTTTCTTTTTATTCGGTTCAATTTTTTTTTAATTCAAATCCATCCATCCTGAACACTCTTAAGTCTTAAATTATATGTCATATCATAATTATATTTTGTACGTGCTAGCTTATGTGAGTGTGTCAAACTCTAAAACTAACGAAAAAAAAAAGATATAATATAAAGAAAAAAAAACTTACTATTCTATTGACTTTTGATAGAGATTTCTTTTATTCTTTTGGATGTTTGAAAATTACTTTTCTTAAAATATTGTCTTGGCCTCCTTTTTTACAATCATTGTTAATGAAAGATGGAAAAGTTTTTGGTTGATTTGCCTAAGTCATAGTGCTATTAAAGTGACAAGTAGTGCATCACAGTGACAATTTGGTTTCAATGGTTTTATTGATTGATATACTAAACAACCATGAGAATGCATGCGAGTATATCTATATTGAATCAACATAAAACAACTCTGATGATTAGAATTCAAATTCTATCTTTCTATCATTACAATAAAGAAAGATATCGATTTTGACAAGGTCAATTTGCAGTTTCGTTTAAATTAATTTAGCATAAAACACTTCATATATTTTTAAATTTCATTGTTTTCTTTTTAAAAACAAATAGAGATGACGGACAATCTATATCTATCCGACTCAATTGGGACGAATAATTATTCGACCCGTACAAAAATAAATTTTAATTGAGATAAATTTATGTTTAGAAGGAGATGAGATTGAGGTATAGATATATCTATTTAAGTATTCATATTCGTTCAGTATATATATATAAGTTAATAAAAAAATATTAATTTAAAAGGTTACAGGACAGGGCAGGTATATTATTGGTAGGATTAGGGTGAAGTTCTTTTATTATTTCAAGATAATAATAAAAGAGTCTATATAAAATAAAATAAGATGGGATGAAGTCACGAAGTCACATAGTGTGAAAATTCACTCTTATCTTAACATGGATTTAAATTTTTTAAATTTTAAATTTTATTTTAAACAATAAAGTGTAATCTTTCATCTTTCGATAGTTTTTTTATATTTTTTCTTAATTTTATCTATGAAATAAATAATAAAAAATCATACTTTACTTTCTAAAATAAAAATTTAAAATTTAAAAGATCCAAAGTTCTTAACATAGATTCTATTATCAATTCTTGTTCTTTCAAAAATTATACTACTTTATAAAAGAAAAAAGGTAGACTTCTAAAATTTACATTTCAGAATTATATTTTTTTATTTTTAATTTTGCTTAAATTAATACATCATGAGATAATAAATATAGGAAAAACTACCAAAAGTACCCATGAAATTTACGAACGCTAACAAAAGTACCCATAAATTGTTGGGAATAATACACTACTTTTCCTTGAGAAAATACCTTTTACAAAGAAATAAAATAAACACAATCACAACACAAGAATTTAACGTGGAAACTCCAATTACTGGAGAAAAAAACCACGGCCGTTGCCAAATGACAACCAGAGAATATCACTATGCGAAAATTGTTACAACACATAGACTTCTTTCTCTCTAACACCGGCATCCCAGTACACCCACACTCTCAAAGCAAATATTTAACTACACCTCACAACACTCTCTAATCAAAAGGTATAGAGGAAAAGAAAAGTCAGATACAAGCTTTAAGTGTTTTCGACTGGTACAAAAAAATATAGAGAACTTAGCCTCATATTTATAGCCTATGCCACCCACTCCATTTGCTATCCTAAGCAACGTGGGACTAATTCAACCAAATTCTAACAATCTCCACCTTGATTGAAATAGTCACACATCTTCAGCTTCCATAGTCAACACCGACAATTCTTTGCTGCCATTATCTATACCGACTATCATAGTTCAGAGAACTATCATACTCCACCATGAAAGTATACACACTTGGAATTAGACCACTCCAAGCATTTTGCCTTGGTACAGATCGAAATCTTGCTGAAAATGCATGGTGCAACTTCCAAATTGGCTTTTCCTAAAAGTTCTTTAGTCATCGACCTAACTCCGCCACACACCTTGCATCTCAATGCCAACCAATGCCCGTGTGCAATTGTGGACCCGATTTCCACAACTTATCCTTATCCATGGCAGTGCGGCAATACCATGAGGATACTTCTTATCTTCAACGCCTTGTGCAAACCTGATTGTATCAACACATCCTTGACTTGTATTTGTCACAAGCCAAAATTGATTCTTCCATCAAATTTTTCTATTTCAAGCTTTACATCACTTAAATATCCTAACATTGTTGCAACCGTATAATGGAATAGTATAACTCAACTGTAGACCGTGCACTAGGAAGGGTCCCCAGGAAAGAGAGGTGGGTCACAATAGACACACTTAAATACCAAGTCTTTTCTTAGCCAGAACCTTTCCAAACTGCACTCTCACAGTGTCACACTGCTTTCCAGCAACAACAACAGCAACCAAAGATCAACCTGAAGCTACAGGACAAAATTCTTTTCTGATGTAGAAGGTCAGACTAGGATACAACCACAGAGCATACTAAGAATAAATCACACCGAACCGAAGCTCTGATACCACTTGTTGGGAATAATACACCGTTTCCCCTTGAGAAAATACCTTTCACAGAGAAATAAAATAGACACAATCACAACACAAGAATTTAACGTGAAAACTCCAATTACTGGAGAAAAAAACCACGGCCGTTGCCAAATGACAACCAGAGAATATCACTATGTGAAAATTGTTACAACACATAGACTTCTTTCTCTTTAACATCGGCACCCCAGTACACCCACACTCTCAAAGCAAATATTTAACTACACCTCACAACACTCTCTAATCAAAAGGTATAGAGGAAAAGAAAAGTCAGATACAAGCTTTAAGTGTTTCCGACTGGTGCAAAAAAAAATGGAGAACTTAGCCTCATATTTATAGCCTAAGCCACCCACTCCATTTGCTATCCTAAGCAATGTGGGACTAATTCAACCAAATTCTAACATAAACTAAGGAAATTAATGATGTACCCATGGAAGATGAGTTCCGTATGACAAAAGTATTCAAATCCCAATTTTTTGTTTATTTTTTTAATAAAATTCCTAAACTATCCCCACCCTCAACCTCAACTCACTTTTTAAATCTTCCATAACTCAACATGCACCTTTAAAACTTGTCATGGAGTCCAAAACTACTCCTACAACAGATGAAATGAATCTTTTATGGTGAAAATTTTGGATAATAACGCAACAGAGAATTGCAGCGTCGAGATTAACAAAAGAATCAATCAATACCGATGAAGAATCAGAGAAAGAATCATAAAGGAACATTTTTAATCATTTCATTTGTTTTTTCCTTTTTTTCTTAATTTGAGGGCTTTCTTTGTGTGAAGGGATTGGCGAAAAAAATGGAAAAGAGCTCACCATACTAAATTTATCTGCTAGGAATCGGTCGAAGTCCTCTACCACCATCACCACCATTGATTTTGGCCTGGTCTATTATAGGAGTAGTTTTAAACTCCATGACAAAGGTTTTAAAGGTACAAGTTGGGTTATGAAAAGTTGAAAAAGTGAGTTGAGGTTGAGAGTGAGGTTAGTTTGAAAATTTTAGTAAAAAATTAACAAAAAGTTAGGGTTTAGATACTTTTGTCATACAAAATTTACCTTCCATAGGTACATCATTAATTTCCTTAGTTTATAGATACTTTTAATTTATGGATACTTTGTTCAGCGTTCGTAAACTTTATAGATACTTTTGGTAGTTTTTCATAAATATATATTCTTTGTCATTATTTTTGAATAAAATATTAGCCTATAAATATTAATTCTTCTCATGAACTATATTAACCTATAAAATTTATTAAGTCAAACCAACAATTCAATTATTGATGCAATTTTGGTATTTTCTAAAAGGAATAAACCAGCGTCAAAAAGATGTTGAAACTAATGAAATGAATTTTAAAAAAATAAATTCTTAATAGATATTGAAGGATTCTAAAGAGTTATGGTTATGATTTTTTTTTATACTTATTATGGTTATGATTTATATTATATTTTCTTCAAGCATTCATAATATTTTAAAAATATGGAAATTTTTGGATTGCATTTGAAAGAGAGATTGATGCTGAAAAATAAAGATATAAATTAAATTAAATTTCTATATTGAATTTAGTATAAAATATATAGCACTAAATTATATTTCAGTGTCTAATTTGATTTAAGAATTAAGATAAATACAAATATCGAAATAGATAAAATTACTTAGATATCTCTTTTACTTTGTATGGTTTTCTTTTTTATGATATTTTTCGGTGGCAGAGACAAAAATGTTACATTGTTTCAATGACTATAAGTTGAACCGAGACATTTTATCATGGTCACTTTAATCCTTTCTTTCTATTGTACCTTTACTTTTCATCTTTGTATTTTTCTGTAAAAGAAAACCGCTTTCTATTGTTAATTATTTGTTTTAATTTTTTTTCTTTGTCTTTGGTAATTTATTTGTATTTTCGAAAATAATTTTTTGTTTCTTAATGCTTCAGATTTGCAAGAAATCTTCTGCCTTCCTTCCTCTGTTGATATATAGTCAAGTTGTGGGGTTGTCACTATGATGAATTTCAGAAGATATTCAGGAATAATAAAAAAAAAATTATTTGGAATATGTCAGAACACTATATAACCATCTCAGTTAGAAGAACTAGCTGAGAACGATTCTCTAACAACGAGGATCGGAGAAAAGGGTGTGGGGCTTCATTGGAGGGAGAGGGATGTAGGCGGAGGTGGAGGCTACAAATGTGGTAGTTTCAGTGCCGAAATTTGTGCTACACTTGATGTCAATGGTGGTTGTGGTGGTGGTTCTGGAGGTGAAGTTGGATGATCGAAGGTCATTGGTGAGATCATCTTGTCATGGCGAAGATGCTGGTGGTGGCGGTGGGATGCAGGAGAAGGAGGCATCGTTTAAATAAAAAAAAAAGGATATGTGGATTAAACTTTGAATTTGAAAAGTTGGATAAATATATTTTTGAAAATAAATGTTATTAAAATTTTAGTTTTCGTCTTTAAAATTTTCAATTTCTTATGGAGGTACTATATGAACATAAATTTAATGTTTTAAGACTAAAAATTTAGTTCCAATCTTTAAATCTCAATCTCCCTCCCTCCTACCAAAAATATTGTTTTAGTATTTTAAAATCTATTTTATTAATATCAGAACTTTCATATACATGAGTAATTTGTTCTATTAAAAAAAAGAGAATGAAAAAATTGTTTACTTTAGTTGCTATTTTGATGGAAGTTTCTATTCTTTCAATATTTGATTTTTAAATTTAGAGTAATTACTCAAATCAGTTTTTAAAAATTTTAAAATTGGATATTTTAGTTCCCAAAAATAAATTAATACACATATCAGTTTCCAGTTCATTTTTCGGCGAAATAATTATCCAGATCAGTCCCCAAAAATTTTAAAAACGGACATTTTAATCTTCAAGAAAACTAATATACAAATCAATCCCAACGTTTTTCTCTATTAGACATAATAGTCCTCCGTCCAAAAATAAAATAAAATAAAATAATTATTATTATTATTAATTGCATAATAATATTGCACTATATCTTTTGTATTTTTTGGACCAAAATAATGA
>NC_029778.3:27445322-27453302 GCF_000817695.3 Arachis duranensis | reverse complement strand
ACAAAAATATAGTACAATATTATTGTGCAATTAATAATAATTATTTTATTTTATTTTATTTTTGGACGGAGGACTATTATGTCTAATAGAAAAAAACGTTGGAAATTGATTTGTACATTAGTTTTTTTTTTGACTAAAATGTCTATTTTTAAAATTTTTGAGAACTGATCTAGGTAATTACTCTGCCGAAAAATAAACTGAGAACTAATTTATCTATCAAAATAAAACTTTAGAAATTGATATGTGTATTAATTTTTTCTGAAAACTAAAATGTCCGATTCTAAAATTCTTGGGACTGATTTAGTTAATTACTCTTAAATTTAATAGCTGATTTTGGACCATTACTATTAACTTGATACTCTTTATTACTACTAAACATACATAACAGAGAAAATAGTAATTAAGTTTGTTTTCTTAATTCATGATGCTATATATTACAGAGTAAGGGGTATCACCATAGCAATTTGGTTATAATGATTTCATTTTTTTATATAAAAAATATCTAACTTGTATTTAAATAGATATTGTGATCTAATCTCTTGATCTTGTGATCTAATCTAAAAGATCATAAAACTGTAAGTAAAGAAATGCTTTCAAAACTTGAACTTAATTCGTTCTCTTTTAAGTCTTTAGTTTACTTGTGTTTACGCCACCCAAGCAAATTTCATCACCATAATAAATAATGGTAGAAATATATTGATATATACAACACAAAGTAATTCTGAACGGAACGAAACTCTATATTTACATCTATCAATATCATATTTAAAGAAAAAAAATGATATATATATCATCTTTGTGTATATAACATATTATTTGTATTAAAACTAATTGATAAAAAAGGATAATTTTTTTTTTGTTTAGGGCCCAATTAAGTTTTGTCCCAATGCAAAAATATAGAGATAGAAATAAAAAAATAAAGTTAATAAAATTTATTCCCACTTTATCAAATTTTGTTATTCTAAAATTAACTGTTATTGTTTGTCTTAATTTAAATTTTTTTTAAAAATATATATAAAAAGTTTGGTAGAAATAGTTTTTTCTAGATAATAGATTTTGAAATTTTTAATTGAATTTTTAACTTTTAGTTTCATCTAGACGTACAAATGCATATATATTTCATGAGAAAAATAATATTTTTATATTTCTTTGTATTTATTTTTAAAAATTATATTATTTTTTTAAATCAATGATATTGTTATCCAATTATCATATATCTATATCGATATTAGATAAATAATTTTTTAAAAATACTATATATACACTAAAATTAATCATTAAAATCAGTCATCATGTATTTATATATAAATATGTATATTATTTAACTATTTTAATATATATATTTTGTATTTAAATATTATTTTATACTAATAATTGTTTTTTTAGTAGTTAATTTTAATATAAACCTAATATAGTTGATAATTTTTTAATAGAACCCTACCAATCTAAAAATAAAAGAAGAAAATACATGAATCTGATCATTTATTTATTTTTTTATAATTGACTTTCTACAATAAAAATATGAATGAACTAATATATTAAGCAAGTAACTCAGTTTTAATTAGAGGAAATAGATTTTTTAACTTTTTTTAATTGTTATTATAAAGTGTGATCTCTTAACATAAATTTTTTAAGTAAAATTAAAAAAAATATATAAAAAATATATTAAATAATGAAAAAATACATGACAAAATAATTAAAAAAATAATTGAAAAGATCTATTCCTATTAATTAGATTAAAATACTATTAAATTATATGTTGAATTGCAATTACAGGAAAAAGAGAAAATTAATTTTAAAATTTCTCCATTAATTAGAAGACGTATTGATTCAATTCATCCTATTGAATTACTGAAATTATAAATTAATATATCTATCCGTTCCTATATGGGATAATATACAAAAATATATAAAAAAGTTTTTAAATATTTCAAATGAAACAATATAGTGAGATAATTAATATATATTACTTTATGAAAGAAGAAGGGTAGACTTCCGAAATTTACATTTCAGAATTAGGATTTTTTTACTTTTAATATCACTTAAATTAATATATCATGAGATAATTAATATACGTTCTTTGTCGTTCATTTTTGAATAAGATATTATTAATTCTTCTTATGAACTAGCCTATAAAATTTATTAATTCAAGCCAACAATTTCAAATTATTGATGCAATTTTAATATTTTTTAAGAGGAACAAATTACAGTATCAAAAGATTTTGAAACTAATAAAATGAATTTTGAAAGAATAAAATATTAATAAATATTAAAAAATTCTGAAGAGTTATAGTTGTGATTTATATTATATTTTTTTCAAGCATTCATAACATTTTGAAAATTATGAAAATTTTTGGATGCATTTAAAAAAGAAATTGTGATTGAAAAACAGAGATTAAAAAATAAAAACTAAATTAAGTCTTTATATTATTTTTAGTATAAAATGTATAAAACTAAATTATGTTTTAGTATTTTATTTAATTTAAGATAAATATAAAAATTAAAATAAATAAAATTATTTGAATATCCTTTAATTTGGTATGGTCTTCTTCCTATAATATTTGGCAGTGGAAGAGGTAAAAATATTACATTGTTCCAACGACTATAAGCTAAGCCGACATATTTCATCATAGTTGCTTTAACCCTTTCTTTTTTATTATTTCTTTACTCTCTATCTTCGTATTTTTCTGGAGAAGCAAACTGTTCCCTATTGTTAATTACTTGTTTTAATTTTTTTCCTTTGTTTTTGGTAATTTATTTGTGTTTTTAGGGATAGTTTTATGTTTTTTAATACTTTATATTTGCAAAAAATCTTCCATCTTCTCTCCTCTTTTAATGTGTAGTCAAATTGTGTGGTTATCATTATCATGGATTCCAGAAGATATTTATTGGTAATAAAAAAAATATTTGGAGTATGTTAGAATACTGTGCGACTATTTTAGTTAGAAGAATTAGCTAAGAACGATCCTCTACCAAAATTTGTACTGCAAATGATGTCAGCAGTGGTTATTATTGGAAACTCAACACAGATTTAAATTAAAAATCTGTTTAACAACAGAAATACCAAAAATAATTTTTTCATAACTTGTACAATTAAATGGGTAATATAAAAAATACTTCAAATAATAAATATAATGACAGAAATTAAATAATCAGACATAAAAATTTTAATGTGGAAAAATCTCTAAAAAGAGAGACAAAAAACTTACGGGACCTAGTTCAGAAAAATCTTTTACTATCAGAATAATGGGTACATAAACAGTCTTTTTAGTGACACTAGGGCATCTCAACAATCAACAAAATTCATCACCAAAACTGGTGGAATCAACATAAACCCTCCACAAAAGTGGGTATCTCAAATCAGACAAAAGAGAACGCAATACAACAAATAAGTTATATCCTAATGTTCATCTCTACACCAGAAATAACATACTAAAATTTCATAAGAAATGGAGCAAATTTACCAAGTCAATGTGATCAAAATAGCCATGCTCTTTTCCCCCAAATTTTTCCTTCTCCCTCGACGCCGTTTTTCCTTTTCATTCAAAATGAAGCTTCATACTTCCTGTCTCTCTCTCTCTCTCTCTCGTGGCTTATAGCCATTCTTTATTTTCTTTTCTTTTTTTTTTTAAATATGTGGGCCCCACTTAATTGGGAACCCACCAACAAATCTCTCCCACCAACTCAAGTGGGGACAGGCTGCTCCACTAAATCCGTCTTCTCTTTGCAGGAATCAAACTTCACTGCAGGTAAACTCTTAGTCATCATATCTGAACCATTATCATTAGTATGGATCTTCTCAAGTGCATATGACTTCATCTCAAGCGCTTGACGTATCCAATGATACCTCACCTCTATGTGCTTCGATCGGGAATGAAACGTCGGATTCTTGCTGAGATGGATAGCACTCTGACTGTCACAAAATAACACAAACTTCTCTTGATTGATGCCTAACTCTTGTAGGAATTTTTCATCCACAAGAGTTTCTTAGAAGGTTCAACAACAACAATGTATTCTGCCTCTATAGTAGATAAAGCAACACATTTCTGAAGTTGAGATTGCTACGACACAGCTCCCCCTGCAAAAGTCATCATATATCCAAAAGTAGACTTCCTTGAATCAAGATCCCTAGCCATATTTGCATCTGTGTAACCATCCAACACAGGTGGGCCACTCTCAAAGCATAAACAAACTCTGGAAGTACCATTAAGGTATCTGAGAATCCACTTCACTACTTGCCAGTGTTCCTTGCTAGGATTAGAGAGAAATCGACTAACAACTCCAACGGCATGAGCAATATTTGGCCTAGTGCAAACCATAGCATATATCAAACTGCCAACTGCAGATGCATATGGAATCTTCTTCATTTTCGCTTTCTCTTTCTCACTTGTAGGACATTGCTGTGAACTCAACTTGAAATGACTAGCAAGTGGAATACTATCAGGTTTAGAATTACTCATGCTAAACCTCTCTAAAACCTTCTCAATGTACTTCTGCTGCGACAACCACAGTTTCCCATTCTTCCTATCATGAGTGATACTCATGCCAAGGATTTTCTTTGCAGGACCCAACTTCTTCATAGCAAAGGATCTGTTCAAGTCTTTCTTAAGACTTTCAATCTTCTTTGTGTCATGACCAACAATCAACATGTCATCAACATAAAGCAAGAGAATTATAAAATCACCATCAGAGAATTTCTTAACATATACACAATGATCAGAAGAAGTCTTACTGTACCCATGACCTTCCATGAAGGAATCAAACTTCGTGTACCACAGCCTTGGCGCTTGCTTCAACCCATATAAGCTCTTCTTCAACTTTCATACAAGGTGCTCTTTTCCTTTAACCTCGAAACCCTCTGGTTGTTCCATCTAAATTTCTTTATCTATGTCACCGTGAAGGAATACAGTCTTCACATCAAGCTGCTCAACCTCTAAATTCAAACTAGCCGCCAATCCAAGCACAACTCGAATAGAGGACATCTTCACAACTGGAGAGAAAATCTCCTCAAAATCAATACCTTTCTTTTTCTCAAAGCCTTTCACAACTAATCGAGCTTTGTACCTTGGTCGTGAGACATTTTCATATGCTTTCAACTTGAACACCCATTTATTCTTGAATGCTCTCTTACCCTTCGGTAACTTCACCAATTCAAAAGTATAATTCTCATGCAAGGATTTCATTTTTTCTTGCATGGCCTTCAATCAATCTTCCTTATGCTCATCAGATATAGCTTCCTGGTAGCTCTCTGGCTCCCCAGTCTCAGTGTTCATCACATACTCATGAGGAGAGTATTTCTGAGAAGGATGACGCTCTCTAGTAGATCTTCTCAATTTAGGCTCAACTGGTAGTTCAGGTGGAACTTCAACATCTGGCACCTCAGGTTGAGGTGTAGGTTCATCATGTAAATCATCACCAATATTATCAACTTGTACATCTCTCCCATCAACAGAAGGTCTAGTGGAAGGACCAGGTTCATCATCAACAGAATGTCTAACAGTTACTATTGGCTTGTCTGTCTTCTCAAGATCTTCAATAGTTTGGTCTTCAAGAAAAATCACATCTCGGCTTCTAATTATCTTCTTGCTCACCGGATCCCATAATCTGTAACCAAAGTCTTCGTGACCATAACCCATGAAGATACACTGCTTTGACTTCCCATCAAGTTTAGACCTTTCATCTCTTAGAATGTGAACAAAAGTTCTGCAGCCGAACACTCGCAAGTGACTATAGGAGACATCTTTCCCTCTCTAAACTTTCTCTGGAACATCACCATTTAGTGGAATAGAATGAGAAAGGTTGATTAAATCTACTGCAATCCTCATCGCTTCACCCCAAAAGGATTTAGGCAACTTTGCATGAGAGAGCATACACCTGACTCTATCATTGATAGTGCGATTCATTCTCTCTGCAACTCCATTATGTTGAGGAGTCTTAGGAACCGTCTTCTCAAGCTTGATCCCATGTCCTTTACAATACTCTTCAAACGGACCCCCTGTATTCACCACCATTATCTGCTCGAACACATTTCAATTTCCTTCCTGTTTCTCTTTCAACACTTGCATGAAAGTGTTTGAAGATACCGAGCACCTGGTCTTTAGATTTCAAAACAAAAGCCCACACTTAAGAGGAATCATCAGCTACATTCACATCTTCTTTGCACAATTTTACTTGCAACCGGTAGACAGTAGTGAGACTATTGTCTTGTCTAGCAACAATGAGAGCCCCTTTGGTAATATTGCATTTTTCACTACCAAAGGAAGTGCAATACCCCTCTTGATCCAATGCCTTCACTGAAATGAGATTGAACCGCATATCTAGCGCATGCCTAACATTCTTCAACTGCAACTTGCATCCTATGTTAGTTTCAAGCCACATATCATCCATACCAATGATATCACACACTCCTTTATCTCCCAATTTGATCTTGCCAAAATTTCTAGCAGTATAGGAAGTGAAAAATTCACGCCTCGGAGTGACATGACATGAGGCACCAGAGTCCATAATCCAAGTGGAATCATCACAGACAAGATTCACATAATTTTTATCATATGTGATAAGAACATCTTCATAAACAATAGCAGCAGTTTCTTTATCACTATCTTTACCTTTGTCTTCGTTTCTTCCCCTTGATTGTTCTCTTTTCAAGAACCTACAATACCTCTTCATATGCCCCGACTTGCCACAATAGTGACAAATGAACTCTTTTCTTGGCTTGTACTTTCCTCTTGACTTGCTTCAACTCTCTGACCTGTCAGAACTGTGGGGTTTTCTACTTTGATTCTCCCCCGTGACTCTAAAACAAGTGCTTCTGACTGGGAGGAGGCATTAGTCAAACCTCGCTATCTTTAACCATTGCTAACGTCAACTTTCTTTTTGGAGCTGAGTTAGTCAGTGTCACAACCAGAACTTCCTAACTATTAGGCAAAGAGCTCAACAACAACAAGGCTTGCAACTCATCATTCAAAGTGATTTCATTATTTGTCAGTTGGTTCACCGTTTCTTAAAAGATGCTCAAGTGCTCCGGCATTGATTTACCTTCAGCATACTTCATATTGACAAGCTTCCTAATCAAGAATGCTTTGTTTTGCATATTCTTCCTCTCATATAACTCCTTTAATTTCTTCTATATCTTCTCTGCATTCATTTCAGTGTCAACATGTGGATAGACGCTAAGATCAAGCCATTGGCTAATCAAAGCAACTGCCTTCCGATTCAGCTTCTTCCATTCAGCATTGGATTTAGTACCTTTGGATTTATCTCCCTCCACAGGATCATACAAGTCCTTGCTATACAACATATCTTCCATGAGGATCTTCCGAATTGAATAATTTTGGGATTCAGTTCGACCATATTTGGTCCATGAGTATTTTCCTCCACTTAATCAGTACAGAAACAAACAACCAAAGCTCTAGATACCACTTTGTTGGGAAAACTCAACACAGGTTTAAATCAAGAACCTGTCTAACAGCGGAAGCACCAAAAATAATTTTCCCACAACTTGTGCAATTAAATGGGAAATACCAAAGATACTCCAAGCAACAAATATAATAGCAGAAATTAAATAATCAGACACCAGAATTTTAACGTGAAAAAATCCCCCAAAAAGAGGGACAAAAAATCCACAGGACCTAGTCCAGAAAAATCTTCCACTATCAGAATAATGGGTACACAAATAGTCTTCCTAGTGACACTAGGGCATCTCAACAATCAACAAAATACATCACCAGAACTGGTGGAATCAACATAAACCTCTACAAAAGTGGGTATCTCAAATCAGGCAAAAGAGAAGGCAATACAACAAATAAGTTATATCCTAATATTCACTCTACACCAGGAACAACATACTAAAATTTCATAAGAAATGGAGCAAGTTTACCAAGTCAATGTGATCAAAATAGCCATGCTCTTTTTCTCCAAATTTTTCCTTCTCCCTCGACGCCGTTTTGCCTTTTCATTCAAAATGAAGCTTCGTGACTC
>NC_029778.3:27440270-27445273 GCF_000817695.3 Arachis duranensis | reverse complement strand
CTCTACGCGCGCGCTTATAGCCCTTCTTTATTTAAACCTTCTTTCTTTTTTAAATATGTGGGCCCCACTTAGTTGGGGACCCACCAACAGTTATGATGGTGGTTACGAAGGCGAAGCTGGATTACTAGATGTCATTGATGAGATCGTCCCCACGATAATGGTGATGGTGGTGGTGAGGATGTAAGTTGCAAGGGAAGGAAGCATGGTTTGGAAGAAAAATGAAATGTGTGATTAGACTTGGAATTTGAAAAGTTGAATGAAGGTATTTTTAAAAATAAATGTTATTAAAATTTTATTTTTTGTCTTCAGAGATTTCAATTCCTTGTGTTTCTACTTTTTGAAAGTTTTGAAAGAACTAAAATTTTGTGTCTCGTGACTGAAATTTTAATTCTAATCTCTGACTACCAAATATAATACTAATTTTAGTCTCTCTACTTTATTATTTCAAATCTATTTTATTAATATCAAGAGTTTTAGACATATGAATTGTTTGCTCTACTAAAAAAAGGAGAATAAAAATAGTATTTACCATAATTGTTATTTTGATGGACCTTTTTATCCTTTTAATATTTGATTTTTAAATTTAATTGTTAATCCTAGACCATTGCTCTTAACTTGATCCTCTTATGATTACTAAACATATATAATAGAAAAATAGTAGTTAAATCTATTCTCTTAATTGAGTTAATTCATGATACTATATATTTCAAAAAAAAAAAAAGTGTATCATCATAGCAATTTAGTCATAACGATTTTATTTTTTATATAAAAATATCTAACCTGTATTTAAATAGATGTTCTTTACCATTGACTAGTTCTCCTGGTCTTGTGGTCTAATCTGAAAAGATCACAGAACTGTAAGTAAAAAAATGCTCCCAGAACTTGAACTTAAATCGTTTATTTTGAAGTCCTTAGTTCACCTCTGCTTATGTCATTCAAGCAAAACTTCATCGTCATAGTAAATAATAATAAAAATGTATTGATATAACACAAAGCAGGTCATAAATGAGAGTGAAATTCTATATTTATAGCTATCAATATTAAATTTTTAGAAATAAATGTTATATTTTTTGTGTATATTTTCTTGTACATATTATTTGTATCAAAAGTGATTGATTAAAAAAGGATAAATTTTTGTCATCTAAACCCCATTTAAATTCTGTTCTAATGCAAAAATAAAGAGACAAAAGTGAAGATAAAAATGTATTTAGAAACATAAATAAAAACAAAAATATAAAAATGGTCGCTTTTTTATTCAAATGTTATATATATATGTAAATTTGTCTTCTTCAAAAGTAAGAATAAAAAATATAATGTATTAAAAAAATATATTTAATAAAAAAATTTTCACTTTATTCTTATTCAGATTTTATTATTCTAAAATTAATTTTATTATTATTTTTAATTTAATTTTTCTTTAAAAATATATAAAAAAATTTGTAAAAATGTTATTTTTTGTTAATAAAAAAGATAATAGGCTTTGAAATTTTCAATTAGATATTTAACTTTTAGTCTCATCTAAACCTACAAATACATATATACCTCATGAGAAAGTTTAATATTTTTATATTTCTTTGTATTTCTTTCCAAAAACTATATCTTTTTTAAATTAGTGATACTATTATCCAACTATCATATATTTATATTGATATTGGGTAAATAATTTTTCAAAAATATTATGGGTATACTAAAATTAATTATCAAAATCTAACATGGTTGATAATTTTTTAATAGAACCTGATACATGAATCTGATAATATATTTATTTTCTTATAATTGACTTTCTACAATGAAAATATGAATGTGAACAAGGAACTTAATATTAATTAGAGAAAACAGATTCTTTCAATTTTTTTTTAATTTTTAATTGTTGTTGTAAAGTATGATATCTCAACATACATTATTTAAGTAGGATTAAGAAAAAAATACGTGAAAAAAAATATTAAATAATAAAAAATTATATTTGACAAAATAATAAAAAAATTAAAAAAATCTATTCCTATTAATTGGATTGAATTACAATTAATTTATATATTAAATTGCAATTAAAGAGGAAAGAGGAAATTGGTTTTAATATTTGTCCATGAGAAGGCATCTTGGTTTAATTCAACCAAGTCAACTAATTAAACTATAAACTAAGATATCTATCTGTCTTTTATATGGAATAATATAAAAAAATATATAATTTTTTTAATATTTTACACAAAATTAATATAGTAGTTATTACAATAAAAAATTCATAAAATTAATTAAATCTAATAGTTAATTTGATTTTAATATTAAAAATAATAAGTAAACATTTTATTTGCTTTATTTAAGGCCATCTTAAAAATTGGCTGTGCGAGAACTTTGAAAAAATCTCTGCCAGCAGTTGTCTTAAGCAAAATTATGTATTATATGATATGATTTGATTTTGGCAAAGAATCGACAAGTTACTTAAGTTATGTGTGAGACAGATTTTAGTGAAGTTTTCTTTTCAGTGAATAATTGAAAAACACCTTATTTATACGAATTTGAATTTAATAAAAAAAGTGTTTAAGCTGAAACTTTAGCAAGGTTGGTGTGTTAGGTTCAATTTCATTTTAAGGGACACAAATAAGTCATTAGATTAGTTAACTAAACATGGAGTCCTAAGAACTGTACAGTCAGTTTGTTTGGTGAATTATTGCCTGCACCGGCTCAATTGAGGAGAAGGATGCACCTTATCCTTTCTGTATTGATGTCTAGCTTGAGGGAGTGCGTGTGGATGAGGTGTGATGACGTGGCATATGTCAGTTGTAATATTCACCGGTGAAGGGGGGAGTGGTTAATGGATGGAGTTTTAATTTGGCCCCCTTGGGGGCTGATTTGTAAATGCCAGAAAATATTGGAGTGGAGCTGAAACCGATTTTTTGGTGGGATGGCGAAGTTGTTTGGTCCAGTTGGGGGCCAATATTCTGTTAAAAATTATAGGCTTCATTTTTTGGAATCCAAAAAAGAATAATTTACAAGTGAACGGAAAAAAAATTTGTAGGAGGAATTGAATTTCATAAATTTGTTTACAACGTTAACAATGATGTCTGACCAAACAAAATAAAATTTACAACCAAGCACCTAATTTCGAATGGACAATAAATGGTTATATATAGGCGCCTGGAGTTCATATTCAAACAGTTCAGTCTGAAGGATAGGTGAGATGGAGGAGAATATGCAACGCTTCTTGTTCATTGCCGTTACAAAAGGGCATAAGCCCAGTGTGTACACGAGTTGGGAGGAGGTGAACCAGCAAGTTATAGATTTTACATTCCCTGAGTTTCACGATTCAATAGCTTTGAACGCGCATGCTCATGCTTCAAAGCGAGGATGTCGTCCATTTGTGTTGAGAAAGGTGGTAGTGGTGAAACTGGTGGAGTCAGGCCGGATGGAGGTGGCAAAAAGAAATTGGCTATCACCGGCGGAGGCCATCCTTACCGGCCAATTGTTTCATGTAAGACTTGTGAAATGGTATTCGGTTTTCAATAATTAGTGTATTTATGAAGCTGTGCTTTGCAGTAATGGAATGGAATTTTATTCGATTTGGAGTTTTGTTAGTGCTATTTATTCTGGTCATTTTATGTCCGGTTTTTAATGTTTTTAGGTTTGAAATTTTATTTATTTATGCGATTTTTGTTGTTCCATGACTATGCAAAAGGGCTTCCTATAATTTTGGCCGAGGAACTTAACGTGGATTTCGCAGTTGTGCGCAGCATAGAGGAGTGGTTGCTGAAAGTTTGCCTAGAGGCAGAGATCCCTTGCCCCTGTTTCTTTAAGGTGAAACAATTTGTCGGAGAGCAAGGTCCGTTCTTTGGCTTCACAGTTGTTATTCCTGGGCATCCATTTGAGATAGAGCTATTTGTCATTGGTCGTTTCTCGATGGTTGAAAAAGCTGCGAGAGAAGATGCTGCTTATGAGATGCTATGCGTGTTGCTTGATGTAACTGGAAAAGAGATTCAGGATTATAACTACAGAAAGGTGAAGCTTCTTAGTGACTCAAATAACGCGCTTCGGGCGGGGGTAGGTCAATTGGAAGAATCTTACGAAAAGCTAAAGGCTAGTTACGATTCCCTTGTAAAACGCCATGTGGAAGGAGAAAGAGTTTGATTTGTGTTTTCTGAATGTGTCATTAGTGTTTGGTTATGTTGTAATTTTTCAGTTATTGTTGTTTCTTGTGTCCTTTACTTTGGTGATTAAAGTGCAAAGTAGTATGTAATGTATTTTAGTTTGTTGTTGAATGGCAAGGTTTAGTAGATAATGTCTGAAAATTTGTGATAATTACTGATGATGTTATGATTAACGACATTACTTTATAATACAACGAAGTACGAGTCGTGTTGAATCCCATTTGTGTTACCCTGAATTTTTATTGTCGTTATTGTGCAGTGGTTGTTTTAAATATTGGCAAAGATATCCCTTCAGGAAAAGAAGATTACGCTTACTTTGGTTTTTGTGTTTTTATGTGGACTGGCTTGGACTGTACGACTGTACCTGTGGTTACACAGCGTACAGAAGAAAATTTTTTGCAGGGTTGCTTTTGGAATGCATGTTTTGTATGTGGTTAGATGTCGTAAATAGAGGATGAGGATAAATGGATTAACGGGTTAAAGTACTAAAATGATGTTTGAATAATTATACTTTGCTGAGTTAACGATAGTTAGGTGATGAGCGGATAATTTGTACGCTTTTTGGCATTGTTTTTAGTATGTTTTTGGTATGATCTAGTTAGTTTTTAGTATATTTTTATTAGTTTTTAGTTAAAATTCACTTTTCTGGACTTTACTATGAGTTTGTGTGTTTTTCTGTGATTTCAGGTATTTTCTGGCTGAAATTGAGGGACCTGAGCAAAAATCTGATTCAGAGACTAAAAAGAACTGCAGATGCTGTTGGATTCTGACCTCCCTGCATTCGAAGTGGATTTTCTGGAGCTACAAAAGCCCAATTGGCGCGCTCTCAACGGCGTTGGAAAGTAGACATCCTGGGCTTTCCAG
>NC_029778.3:27439241-27439648 GCF_000817695.3 Arachis duranensis | reverse complement strand
TGGTATTCTGAGTAGGATTCAATGATTGAATGACTGTGACGTGCTTCAAACTCCTAGCAGGCGGGGTGTTAGTGACAGACGCAAAAGAATCAATGGATTCTATTCCGGCCTGACCGAGAACCGACAGATGATTAGCCATGCTGTGACAGAGCATAGGAACATTTTCACTGAGAGGATGGGAGGTAGCCACTGACAACGGTGAAACCCTTGCATAAGCTTGCCATGGAAAGGAGTAAGAAGGATTGGATGAAGACAATAGGAAAGTAGAGAGACGGAATGGAAGGCATCTTCATACGCTTATCTGAAGTTCCTACCAATGAATTACATAAGTATCTCTATCTTTACCTTTATGTTTATTTCGTTCATCACCATATCTATTCGAGTTTGCCTGACTAAGATTTACAAGA
>NC_029778.3:27434432-27435522 GCF_000817695.3 Arachis duranensis | reverse complement strand
TGTGATTGATGTTGATAGAGGAGAGTTGATCATTCAAGTAAATGAAGAATCCTTGGTGTTTAAGGCCCAAGGATATCCCTCTGTCACTTTGGAGAGGAAGCATGAAAAGCTCCTCTCAAAACAGAGCCAAACAGAGCCCCCACAGTCAAACTCTAAGTTTGGTGTTGGGAGGCCACAACCAAACTCTAAGTTTGGTGTTGAACCCCCACATTCAAACTCTAAGTTTGGTGTTGGGAGGTTCCAACATGGCTCTGAGCATCTGTGAGGCTCTATGAGAGCCCTCTGTCAAGCTACTGACATTAAAGAAGCGCTTGTTGGGAGGCAACCCAATGTTATATTTTATCTATTTTCTTTTGTTATTTTATGTTTTTTGTAGGTTGATGATCATGAGAAGTAACAAAATCAATGAAAAAAACAAAAACAGAATGAAAAACAGGAAGAAAAACAGCACACCCTGGAGGACGCACCTACTGGCGTTTAAACGCCAGTGAGGCTAGCTGTTGGGCGTTTAACGCCCAGTCTGGCACCATTCTGGGCGTTTAACGCCAGAAAGGGGCACCAGACTGGCGTTAACGCCAGAAAAGGGCAACATGCTGGCGTTAAACGCCAGAAATGGGCACCAGCCCAGCGTTTAACGCCAGAAATGGCTAAAAACGCGTTTTTTCTTGCCATTTGGTGCAGGGATGACTTTTCCTTGACACCTCAGGATCTGTGGACCCCACAGGATCCCCACCTACCCTACCACACTCTCTCTCTTCTTCACCCATTCACCAATCACCTCAACACCTCTTCCCCAAAAACCCCTCACCTATCAAATCCCTTCTTTTTCTTCACCACTCACATCCATTTTTCATAAAACCCCACCTACCTCACCATTCAAATTCAAACCACTTTCCCACCCAAACCCACCCTCCAATGCCGAACCCTACCCTTCCCCCTCTCCTATATAAACCCTCCTTCACTCTTTCATTTTCACACAACCTAAACACTACTTCTTCCCCTTCTTGGCCGAACACAAAGCCATTCCCTTCTTCCTCATTTCTACTTCTTCTACTCTCTTCTTTCTTCTTTTGCTCGAGGATGAGCAAAC
>NC_029778.3:27429609-27430894 GCF_000817695.3 Arachis duranensis | reverse complement strand
TTTTGGCGCCGTTGCCGGGGATTGTTCGAGTATGGACAACTGACGGTTCATCTTGTTGCTCAGATTAGGTAATTTTCTTTTCAAAAATCTTTTTCAAAATTTTTCTTTTCTTTTTCGTTTTTCCAAAATTTTTTTCGAAAACAAAAATTAATAAAAATCCAAAAAAATTAGAAAATCATAAAAATAAAAAATATTTTGTGTTTCTTGTTTGAGTCTTGAGTCAATTTTTAAGTTTGGTGTCAATTGCATGCTCTAAAAAAATGTTCTTGCATTTTTCGAAATTCCATGCATTCATAGTGTTCTTCATGATCTTCAAGTTGTTCTTGACAAGTCTTCTTGTTTGATCTTGAAGATTTCTTGTTTTGTGTTGTTTGTTGTTTTTCATATGCATTTTTTGTTTGTTAGAGTCCATGCATTAAAGATTTCTAAGTTTGGTGTCTTGCATGTTTTCTTTGCATAAAAAATTCTTCAAAAATATGTTCTTGATGTTCATCATGATCTTCAAAGTGTTCTTGGTGTTCATCTTGACATTCATAGCATTCTTGCATGCATTCATTGTTTTGATCTAAAAATTTCATGCATTGAGTATTTTTGTTGTTTTTCTCTCTCTTAATAAAAAAATTCAAAAATAAAAAAAATATCTTTTCCTTATTTCCCTCCAAATTTTCGAAATTTTGGGTTGACTTGGTCAAAAATTTTTAAAATTAATTGTTTCTTACAAGTCAAGTCAAAATTTCAATCTTAAAAATCTTATCTTTTTAAAATCTTTTTCAAAAATCATATCTTTTTCATTTTTTTTATATAATTTTCGAAAATTTCAAAAGTCTTTTTCAAAAATATTTTCAAAATCTTTTTCTTATCTTTATATCATATTTTCGAAAATTCACTAATAATTAATGTGATTGGTTCAAAAATTTGAATTTTGTTACTTTCTTGTTAAGAAAGGTTCAATCTTTAAGTTCTAGAATCTTATCTTGTAGTTTCTTGTTAGTGAAATAAATAATTTCAAAAATTTTTGAATTAATCTTTTTATCTTTTATTTGATCTTTTTCAAAAATTTTATCTTTTTCAAAATTTGATTTCAAAATATCTTATCTAACTTCTTATCTTCTTAACTTTTCAAAATTTGATTTCAAATCTTTTTCAATCAACTAACTAACTTTTTGTTTGTTTCTTATCTTTTTCAAAACCACCTAACTACTTTTCCCTCTCTAAATTTCGAAAATATCTCATCTCTTTTTCAAAAATTCTTTTTGTTTTAAATTTTAATTTTAATCTCATCTTA
>NC_029778.3:27427885-27429022 GCF_000817695.3 Arachis duranensis | reverse complement strand
CCTCCTCAAAAGCTGAGCAAGCTGAGATTGGATGTTCAAACCTTCAAACAAAAAGATGGTGAATCCCTCTATGAAGCTTGGGAAAGATACAAGCAGCTGACCAAAAGATGTCCATCTGACATGTTTTCAGAATGGACCCTATTAGATATATTCTATTATGGTCTCTCTGAATTTTCGATAATGTCATTGGATCATTCTGCAGGTGGATCTATTCACCTGAAGAAAATGCCTGAAGAGGCTCAAGAACTCATTGACATGGTTGCAAACAACCAATTTATGTACACCTCTGAGAGGAATTCCGTGAATAATGGGATACCTCAGAAGAAAGGAGTTCTTGAAATAGATGCTCTGAATGCCATATTGGCTCAGAATAAAGTGTTGACTCAACAGGTCAACATGATCTCTCAAAATCTGAATGGATGGCAACATGCATCCAACAGTCCTAGAGAGGCAGCTTCTGAAGAAGCTTATGATCCTGAGAACCCTGCCATGGCAGAGGTTAATTACATGGGTGAACCATATGGAAACACCTATAACCCATCATGGAGAAATCACCCAAATTTCTCCTGGAAGGATCAACAAAAGCCTCAACAAGGCTTTAACAATGGTGGACGCAATAGGCTAAGCAACAGCAAGCCATATCCATCATCTTCTCAGCAACAGACAGCGAATTCTGAACAAAACACTTCTAATTTAGCCAATATAGTCTCTGATTTGTCAAAGGCCACTTTCAGTTTCATGAGTGAAACAAGATCCTCCATCAGAAATCTGGAGGCACAAGTGGGCCAGCTGAGTAAGAAAGTTGTTGAAACTCCTCCCAGTATTCTCCCAAGCAATACAGAAGAGAATCCAAAAGGAGAGTGCAAGGCCATTGATGTGATCAAAGTGGCCGAATGCACAAGGGAGGAGGAGGACGAAAATCCTAGTGAGGAAAACCTCCTGGGACGTCCCTCAAGCAAGGAGGAGTTTCCTATTAAGGATCCAAAGGAATCTGAGGCTCATATAGAGACCATAGAGATTCCATTAAATCTCCTTCTGCCATTCATGAGCTCTGAAGACTATTCATCCTCTGATGAGGATGAAGATGTGACTGGAGAGCAAGTTGCTCAATATTTAGGAGCTATCATGAAGCTGAAT
>NC_029778.3:27426127-27426214 GCF_000817695.3 Arachis duranensis | reverse complement strand
TGATGTTGTGGCAAAGAAGAAGGTGATCCCCGAGGTCCCTTTCAAGCTCAAGAAGAATGAGTATCCGGAGATCCGACATGAGATCCT
>NC_029778.3:27425201-27425768 GCF_000817695.3 Arachis duranensis | reverse complement strand
CAACTAAGAAGACTGGATCTCAAGCCTGTGGCTAGAGGATGGTTGGAGTTCATACAACGCTCCATCATTCCTACTAGCAACCGATCTGAAGTTACAGTGGATCAGGCCATCATGATTCACAGCATCATGATTGGAGAGGAAGTAGAAGTTCATGAGGTCATCTCCAATGAACTCTACAAAATAGCCGACAAGCCCTCACCCATGGCACGGCTAGCCTTCCCTCACCTTATTTGCCATCTATGTTACTCAGCTGGAGTTATCATAGAAGGAGACATCTCCATTGAAGAGGATAAGCCCATCACCAAGAAAAGGATGGAGAAAGCAAGAGAGATCCCTCACGGTTCTCAAGAGGTGCATGAGGAAGCTCATTATCAAGAAATCCCTGAGATGCCTCAAGGGATGCACTTTCCTCCCAACAACTATTGGGAGCAACTCAACACCTCCTTAGAATATTTGAGCCACAATGTGGAACAATTAAGGGTGGAACATCATGAACACTCCATCATTCTCCAAGAAATAAGAGAAGATCAAAGAGCAATGAGGGAGGAGCAACAAAGGCAAGGAAGA
>NC_029778.3:27424515-27424939 GCF_000817695.3 Arachis duranensis | reverse complement strand
GTTTTAATTCAAAAGAACAAGAAGTACATGAATTTCGAAAATTGTCCTTGAATTTAATTTAATTATATTGATGTGGTGACAATACTTTTTGTTTTCTGAATGAATGATTGAACAGTGCATAAGTCTTTTGATATTGCTGTTTATGAGTGTTAAAATTGTTGGCTCTTGAAAGAATGATGAACAAAGATAAATGTTATTGATGCTCTGAAAAAAATCATGAAATTGATTCTTGAAGCAAGAAAAAGCAGTGAAAAAGAAAGCTTGCGAAAAAAAAATGGCAAAAAAAATTAGAAAGAAAAAGAAAAAGCAAGCAAGCAAAAAAAGCCAATATCCCTTAAAACTAAAAGGCAAGGGTAAAAAGGATCCAAGGCTTTGAGCATCAATGGATAGGAGGGCCCAAGGAAATAAAATTCAGGCCTAAGCG
>NC_029778.3:27422463-27423861 GCF_000817695.3 Arachis duranensis | reverse complement strand
TGTCTGGAGTTAAACGCCAGAAAAACGTCATGATCCGGAGTTGAACGCCCAAAACACGTCATAACTTGGAGTTCAACTCCAAGAGAAGCCTCAGCTCGTGGATAGATCAAGCTCAGCCCAAGCATACACCAAGTGGGCCCCGGAAGTGGATTTATGCATCAAATACTTACTCATGTAAACCCTAGGAGCTAGTTTATTATAAATAGAACATTTAACTATTGTATTAGTTGTCTTTTGACCACGTTTCATCTTTGGTCTCAATTTTGTATTATTCTTCATCTTAGGAGGCCATTGATCACGTTTTAGGGGACTGGCCATTCGGCCATGCCTGAACCTTTTACTTATGTATTTTCAACAGTGGAGTTTCTACACACCATAGATTAAGGGTGTGGAGCTCTGCTGTACCTCAAGTTTCAATGCAATCACTATTACTTTCCATTCAATTATCTTCTATTCTTATTCCAAGATATACGTTATACTTAACTTGATGAATGTGATGATCCGTGACACTCATCATCATTCTCACTCAAAAGAATCAAGGGATTCTATTCTGACATGATTGAGAACCGACAGATGATTAGCCGTGCCGTGACAGAGCATTTGGACCATTTTCACTGAGAGGATGGGATGTAGCCATCAACCAAGGGTGATGCCTCCAGACGATTAGCCGTGCAGTGACAGCGCATAGGACCATTTTCCCGAGAGGATTAAAAGTAGCCATTGATGATGGTGATTCCCTACATACAGCTTGCCATGGAAAGGAGTAAGAAGGATTGAAGAAAGAGTGAGTAGTGAAGTAGAGTTTCAAGAGGAGCACAACACCTCCATACGCCTATCTGAAATTTCCACTATTGATTTACATAAGTATTGCTATCCCTTTTTATTTTCTATTTATTATTAATTATTCGAAAATTCATAAACCAATTTTAATCTGCCTAACTGAGATTTACAAGCTGACCATAGCTTGCTTCATACCAACAATCTCTGTGGGATCGACCCTTACTCGCGTAAGGTTTATTACTTGGACGACCCAGTACACTTGCTGGTTAGTTGAACGGAGTTGTGAAAAGAAAGTGCTGAGTTAATGTTTTTGTGCACATACCAAAGAGCTAAAATTGTTGATCACAATTTCGTCCACCATTATGCTTTTTATAAACAAAAAATTATCATTTAGTGTTCAAGTTTTAAAATTCAAACTAAGATATGGTTATATATTATAATTTTTGTATTTGAACATTGATTTATTGTAAAACTTAAATCTTGAGGTTGGCACAATGAAATTGTATTATATGATCTCATCTTTTTAATCCATAAATTGCATTCTTCGGTAATCTTTTATAAATATTATTTTTATACTTAACATGGTGAAAGAAAGGTATATTTTTATATAAAGTATTT
>NC_029778.3:27415809-27418844 GCF_000817695.3 Arachis duranensis | reverse complement strand
TTGATGTTCATCATGATCTTCAAAGTGTTCTTGGTGTTCATCTTGACATTCATAGTGTTCTTGCATGCATCATGAGTTTTGATTCATAATGTTCATGTTGTGAGTCATTTTTGTTGTTTTTCTCTCTCATCATTAAAAATTCAAAAAAATAAAAAATATATTTTCTTTATTTCTCTCAAAATTTTGAAAATTTGAGTTGACTTAATCAAAAATTTTTAAAATTAGTTAAGTTCTTATAAGTCAAGTCAAATTTTCAATTTTAAAAATCTTATCTTTTCAAAATCTTTTTCAAAAATCAAATCTCTTTTACTTTTATCTTATGATTTTCGAAATTTTAAAACTATTTTTCAAAATCTTTTTCTTATTTTATTTCAAATTTTCGAAACTTAACTAACAAGTAATGTGTTTGATTCAAAAATTTGAAGTTTGTTACTTTATTGTTAAGAAAGGTTCAATCTTTAAATTCTAGAATCATATCTTTTAGTTTCTTGTTAGTCAAGTAATTAATTTTAATTTTAAAAATTAAATCTTTTCCAACCATATCTTTTTAATCATATCTTTTTAAATTTTATCTTTTTCAAAAATTTGATTTCAAAATATCTTCTTATCTTCTTATCCTTTCAAATTTGATTTTCAAATCTTTTTCAAACTAACCAATTAACTGTTGTTTACTTTTTATCTTTACTGCCCCTATCCTCACCCTTGTGTTTGGATTATTCATTCTTCTTCACTCTTATTCCCTTTCTTCTTCTACTAACATAAAGAAATCTCTATACTGTGACATAGAGGATTCCTCTACTTTTTTTGTTCTCTTCTCTTTCATATGAGCAGGAACAAGGAAAAAGGTATTCTTGTTGAAGCTGATCCTAAACCTGAAAGGACTCTGAAGAGGAAACTAAGAGAAGCTAAATTACAACAATCCAGAGATAACCTTACTGAAATTTTCGAACAAGAAAAGGATATGGCAGCCGAACCCAACAACAACAATGCAAGGAGGATGCTTGGTGATTATACTACACCTACTTCCAAGTTTGATGGAAGAAGCATATCAATTCCTGCCATTGGAGCAAACAATTTTGAGCTGAAACCTCAACTAGTTGCTCTAATACAACAAAACTGCAAGTTTCATGGACTTCCATCAGAAGATCCCTACCAGTTTTTAACTGAGTTCTTGCAGATCTATGAGACTGTTAAGACTAATGGAGTAGATCCTGAAGTCTACAGGCTCATGCTTTTCCCTTTTACTGTAAGAGACAGAGCTAGAACATGGTTGGATTCACAACCTAAAGATAGCCTGTACTCTTGGGATAAGCTGGTCACGGCATTCTTGGTTAAATTCTTTCCTCCTCAAAACCTGAGCAAGCTTAGAGTGGACGTTCAGACCTTCAAGCAAAAAGATGGTGAATCCCTCTATGAAGCTTGGGAAAGATACAAGCAGATGACCAAAAAGTGTGCTTCTGACATGTTTTCAGAATGGACCATGATAGATATATTCTATTATGGTCTGTCTGAGTTCTCTGAGATGTCACTGGACCACTCTGCAGGTGGATCCATTCACTTAAAGAAAATGCCTGCAGAAGCTTAGGAACTTATTGAAATGGTTGCAAATAACCAATTCATGTACACTTCTGAGAGGAATTTCGTGAATAATGGGACGCCTAAGAGGAAGGGAGTTCTTGAAATTGATGCTCTGAATGCCATATTGGCTCAGAATAAAATGTTGACTCAGCAAGTCAACATGATTTCTCAAAGTCTGAATGGATGGCAAAATGCATCCATCAGTACTAAAGAGGCATCTTCTGAAGAAGAAGCTTATGATCCTGAAAACCCTGCAATGGCAGAGGTAAATTACATGGGTGAACCTTATGGAAACACCTATAATTCTTCATGGAGAAATCATCCAAATTTCTCATGGAAAGATCAACAAAAGACTCAACAAGGCTTTAATAATGGTAGAAGAAACATGTTTAGCAATGGCAAGCCTTTTCCATCATCTTCTTAGCAACAAACAGAGAATTCTGAGCAAAGCACCTCTAACTTGGCAAATATAGTCTCTGATCTGTCTAAGGCCACTTTAAGCTTCATGAGTGAAACAAGGTCCTCCATTAGAAATTTGGAGGTACAAGTGGACCAGCTGAGTAAGAAAGTCACTAAAACTCTTCCTAGTACTCTCCCAAGCAATATTGAAGAAAATCCAAAAAGAAAGTGCAAGGCCATTGATATAATCAATATGGCCGAACCTAGAGAGGAAGGAGAGGACATGAATTCCAATGAGGAAGACTTCATGGGACATCTCTCAAGCAAGAAGGAGTTCCCTACTGAGGACCCAAGGGAATCTGAGGCTCATATAGAGACCATAGAGATCCCATTAAACCTCCTTCTGCCATTTATGAGCTCTGAAAACTATTCTTCCTCTGAAGAGGAAGAAGATGTAACCGGAGAGCAAGTTGCTCAATATCTAGGAGCCATCATGAAGCTAAATGCCAAGTTGTTTGGTAATGAGACTTGGGAAGGTGAACCTTCCTTGCTCATTAGTGAACTAGATACCTGGGTTTAGCAAACTCTACCTCAAAAGAGACAAGATCCTGGCAAATTCGTAATACCCTGCACCATAGGCACTGATGAGCGGATAATTTGTATGCTTTTTGGCATTGTTTTTAGTATGTTTTTGGTATGATATAGTTAGTTTTTAGTATATTTTTATTAGTTTTTAGTTAAAATTCACTTTTCTAGACTTTACTATGAGTTTGTGTGTTTTTCTGTGATTTCAGGTATTTTCTGGCTGAAATTGAGGGACCTGAGCAAAAATCTGATTCAGAGACTAAAAAGGACTGCAGATGCTGTTGGATTCTGACCTCCCTGCACTCGAAGTGGATTTTCTGGAGCTACAGAAGCCCAATTGGCGCGCTCTCAACGGCGTTGGAAAGTAGACATCCTGGGCTTTCCAGAAATATATGATAGTCCATACTTTGCCCAAGATTTGATGGCCCAAACCGGCGTACAAAGTCACCCTCAGAAATCCCAGCGTTAAACGC
>NC_029778.3:27415105-27415431 GCF_000817695.3 Arachis duranensis | reverse complement strand
CAAGCAACCAAGGCTCTAGTGAATATCTCTTGGATTCTTGATTGCACGATGCATGGTTGATCACCTGACAACCGAGTGCTCATCTGACAAACGAGCCAACCATTTCGTGAGATCAGAGTCTTCGTGGTATAGGCAAGAACTGATGGCAGCATTCAAGAGAATCCGGAAGGTCTAACCTTGTCTGTGGTATTCTGAGTAGGATTCAATAACTGAATGACTGTGACGTGCTTCAAACTCCTAGCGGGCGGGGCGTTAGTGACAGACGCAAAAGAATAATGGATTCTATTCCGGCCTGACCGAGAACCGACAGCTGAATTCCGCTATGT
>NC_029778.3:27414700-27415085 GCF_000817695.3 Arachis duranensis | reverse complement strand
CGTGCCGTGACAGGGTGCGTTGAACATTTCCACTGAGAGGATGGGAGGTAGCCACTGACAACGGTGAAACCCTTGCTTGAGCTTGCCATGGAAAGGAGTAAGAAGAATTGGATGAAGACAGTAGGAAAGCAGAGAGACGGAAGGGAAGGCATCTTCATACGCTTATCTGAAGTTCCTACCAATGAATTACATAAGTATCTCTATCTTTACCTTTGTGTTATTTTCGTTCATCACTAGTACAATTTGAGTTTGCCTGACTAAGATTTACAAGATGACCATAGCTTGCTTCAATACTAACAATCTCCGTGGGATCGACCCTTACTCGCGTAAGGTTTATTACTTGGACGACCCAGTGCACTTGCTGGTTAGTTGTGCGAAGTTGTGT
>NC_029778.3:27412882-27414646 GCF_000817695.3 Arachis duranensis | reverse complement strand
TTGAGCTACCACGTTTTTGGAGCCATTACCGGGGATTATGAGAGTTGTGAAAAAGTATTGTTCACAATTTCGCGCACCAGGTACTTTGGGCGTCAAACGCTAGAATGGGCACCATTCTGGGCGTTTAACGCGAGTAAAGGTGCCATTTTGGGCGTTAAACGCCAGAATGGGCACCATTCTGGGCGTTTAACGCCAGGTGTGCAGCATCCTGGGCGTTTAGCAAAACGCCCACTAATGAGGGGTTTCTGGCGTTTAACGCCAGCCAGGGTACCTGGCTGGGTGTTAAACGCCAAAATTGGCCAACGTTTGGGCGTTAAATGCCAGAATGGATACTGGTGCACGAAATTGCAATCACACTTTTGCAACTCCGCACAACTAACCAGCAAGTGCACTGGGTCGTCCAAGTAATACCTTACGTGAGTAAGAGTCGATCCCACGGAGATTGTCGGCTTGAAGCAAGCTATGGTTATCTTGTAAATCATAGTCAGGATATCAGAAATTATCAGGATTGATTGTGAAAAGTAAAAGAACATGAAATATGTACTTGTTTTGCAGTAATGGAGAATAGGTTGAGGTTTTGGAGATGCTCCATCTTCCGAATCTCTGCTTTCCTACTGTCTTCTTCTTCAAGCACGCAAGGCCAATATTTCTTGTTTGAGTCTAGTGTCTCATCATAAGTTTGGTGTCAATTGCATGCATTCATATGTCTTAGTGATCTTCAAGAAGTTCTTGATGATTTACTTGCTCTGATCTTTGAATTCTATTGACTTGAGTGTTTTGTGTGTCTCATATGCATTTTCATTTTGTTAGTGTCAGTAGTATACAAACTGTTAAGTTTGGTGTCTTGCATGCATTGTTATTTGATTCTTGTTGCATTTTGATTTGTCCTTATTATTAAAAATCCAAAAAAATATTTTTTTTATTTGTGTCTTTTCAAGTCAATAATACAGAAAATTGAAGATTCAGAACATACAGCAGAGGAATTGCACAGAAAAAGCTGGGCGTTCAAAACGCCCAGTGAAGAAGGACAGACTGGCGTTTAAACGCCAGCCAGGGTACCTGGTTGGGCGTTTAACGCCCAAAAGGGTAGCATTTTGGGCGTTAAACGCTAGAATGGATACCATTCTGGGCGTTTAACGCCAGGATGGCACAAGGGGGAAGATTTTGTTTTCAAATCAATTTTTTTCAAGTTTTCAAAATCTTTTCAAAATCAAATCTTTTTCAAATCAATTTTCCAATCAAATCTTTTTCAAAATCAATTTCTTTCCATTTTTAAAGATACTTACTATCAATTAATGATTTGATTCAACATTTCAAGTATGTTGCCTTTTCTGTTAAGAAAGGTTTAATGCTTGAATCATATCTTTTCTTGTTAGTCAAGTTTTTAATTTTCAAATCAAATCTTTTCAAAATGTTTTTCAAATCATATCTTCTCAATCACATTTTTTTAAAAAAAACCAATCATATCTTCTTAACCACATCTTTTTCAAAATAGTTTTCAATCAAATCTTTTTGATTTCTAATTTCAAAATCTTTTTCAAAAATCACTTGATTTCTTTTCCATTTTCATTTTCGAAAATTGAGTAATGTTTTTCAAAAATGTTTTCAAAATCTTTGACTTAATTTTCGAAAATCACTCCCTTCCTTCCCACATCCTTCTATTTATGGACTAACACTATCCCTTAATGCAAAATTCGAACCCCATCTCCTTTGATAAGTTCGAATTTTCTACTTCTGTCTTCTACTCTTCTTTTCCTCTGACAC
>NC_029778.3:27411049-27411659 GCF_000817695.3 Arachis duranensis | reverse complement strand
GATCAACAGAGACCTCAACAAGGTTTCAATAACAATAATGGTGGAAGAAACAGGTTTAGCAATAGCAAGCCTTTTCCATCATCAGCTCAGCAACAGACAGAGAGCTCTAAGCAGAATACCTCTGACTTAGCTACCATGGTCTCTGATCTGATCAAAACCACTCAAAGTTTCATGACTGAAACAAGGTCCTCTATCAGAAATTTGGAAGGACAAGTAGGTCAGCTGAGCAAGAAAATTACTGAACTCCCTCCAAGTACTCTTCCAAGCAATATTGAAGAAAATCCAAAAGGAGAGTGCAAGGCCATCAACATGGCCGAATTCTGGGAGGAAGAAGAGGTAGTGAACGCCACTGAGGAAGACCTCACTGGACGTCCACTGACCTCCAGTGAGTTCCCCAATGAGGAACCATGGGAATCTGAGGCTCAAAATGAGACCATAGAAATTCCATTGGACTTACTTCTGCCATTCGTGAGCTCTGATGAGTATTCTTCCTCTGAAGAGGATGAGTATGTCACTGAAGAGCAAGTTTCTAAATACCTCGGAGCAATCATGAAGCTAAATGACAAGTTATTTGGAAATGAGACTTGGGAGGATGAACCCCCTTTGCTCA
>NC_029778.3:27410327-27410718 GCF_000817695.3 Arachis duranensis | reverse complement strand
GTTGATAGAGGAGAGTTGATCATTCAAGTGAATGAAGAATCCTTGGTGTTTAAGGCCCAAGGGTATCCCTCTGTCATCA
The DNA here is from genome assembly GCF_000817695.3 of Arachis duranensis. NCBI lineage: Eukaryota > Viridiplantae > Streptophyta > Magnoliopsida > Fabales > Fabaceae > Arachis > Arachis duranensis. The sequence goes on along the minus strand of NC_029778.3, from coordinate 27,410,639 downwards.
TGAAGAGGAAGCATGAAGAGCTTCTCTCAAAACAGAGCCAAACAGAGCCCCCACAGTCAAACTCTAAGTTTGGTGTTGGAAGGCCACAACCAAACTCTAAGTTTGGTGTTGAACCCCCACATTCAAACTCTAAGTTTGGTGTTGGGAGGTTCCAACACGGCTCTGAGAATCTGTGAGGCTCCAGAGAGTCCTCTGTCAAGCTAATGACAATAAAGAAGTGCTTGTGGGAGGCAACCCAATGTTTTATAATTAACTATTTTCTTTTGTTATTTTATGTCTTTTGTAGGTTGATGATCATAAGAAGTCACAAAA
>NC_029778.3:27374646-27406697 GCF_000817695.3 Arachis duranensis | reverse complement strand
GGGCGTTAGTGACAGACGCAAAAGAATCAATGGATTCTATTCTGGCTTGACCGAGAACCGACAGCTGAATTCCGCGTGCTGTGACAGAGCATATGCAATCGTTTTCACTGAGAGGATGGGAGGTAGCCATTGACAACGGTGAAACCCTATACAAGCTTGCCATGGAAAGGAATGAGAAGGATTGGATGAAGACAGTAGGAAAGCAGAGAGACGGAAGGGAAGGCATCTTCATGCGCTTATCTGAAGTTCCTACCAATGAATTACATAAGTATCTCTATCTTTACCTTTGTGTTATTTTCGTTCATCACCATTACCATTTGAGTTTGCCTGACTAAGATTTACAAGATGACCATAGCTTGCTTCAATACTAACAATCTCCGTGGGATCGACCCTTACTCGCGTAAGGTTTATTACTTGGACGACCCAGTGCACTTGCTGGTTAGTTGTGCGAAGTTGTGTAATGCCATGGTATTGAGCTACCAAGTTTTTGGGGTTCATGACCGGGGATTATGAGAGTTGTGAAAAAGTATTGTTCACAATTTCGCGCACCAGGCACCATGACCTTTGAAAAAGCTCTGTGTGACCTAGGGTCAGGTATAAATCTTATGCCACTCTCTGTAATGGAGAAGCTGGGAATCATTGAGGTACAGCCTGCCATATTCTCATTACAAATGACAGACAAGTCAGTAAAACAAGCTTATGGATTGGTAGAGGACGTATTAGTAAAGGTTAAAAGGCCTTTACATCCATGCTGATTTCATAATCTTAGGCATTAGGAAGGAGGAGGATGAATGCATCATCCTTGGAAGACCTTTCCTAGCCACAGCAGGAGATGTGATAGATGTTAACAGAGGAGAATTAGTCCTTCAATTGAATGGGGACTACCTTGTGTTTAAGACTCAAGGGTGTTCTTCTGTATACATGGAGAGGAAGCATGAAAAGCTTCTCTTAGTACAGAGTCAAACAAAGCCCCCACAATCAAGCTCTAAGTTTGGTGTTGGGAGGCCACAACCAAACTCTAAGTTTGGTGTTGAATCCACACATCCAAACTCTAAGTTTGGTGTTGGGAGTCTACATCATTGACCTGATCACCTGTGTGGCTCCAAGAGAGCCCACTGTCAAGCTATTGACATTAAAGAAGCGCTTATTGGGAGGCAACCCGATTTTTATTTATCTAATTTTATTTTTCTTTTATTGTTCTTTAATGTTTTATTAGGTTCATGATCATGTGGAGTCACGAAAAAAAATACTAAAATTAAAAACATAATCAAAAACAGCAGAAGAAAAATCACACCCTGGAGGAAGGACTCACTGGCGTTCAAACGCCAATAAGGAGCATCTGGCTGGTGTTCAATGCCAGAACAGAGCATGGATCTGGTGTTGAACGCCAGAAACAAGCATGGAACTGGCGTTCAACGCTAGAAACATGCTGTAATTAGGTGTTGAACGCCCAAAATAAGCATCACTTCGGTGTTTAAATGCCAGAATTATATGCAAAGGCATTTTACATGCCTAATTGGTGCAGGGATGTAAATTCTTGACACTTCAGGATCTGTGGACCCCACAGGATCATCCCAGGATCTGTGGATCCCACAGGATCCCCACCTACCTTAACTCACCTTCTCTCTTCTTCACCAATCACCTCAATCTCTCTTTCCCATCACCTCTTTACCACTCACATCCATCCATCCTTCCCACCCAAACCCACCCTACATGACCGAAACACAAACATCTCCCCCTCTACTCCATATCTTCTTCTTCTTCATCTATTCTTTCTTCTCTTGCTCGAGGGCGAGCAATATTCTAAGTTTGGTGTGGTAAAAGCATAGCTTTTTTTGTTTTTCCATAACCATTGATGGCACCTAAGGCCGGAGAAACCTCTAGAAAAGGGAAAGGGAAGACAATTGCTTCCACCTCTGAGTCATGGGAGATGGAGAGATTCATCTCAAAGGTCCATAGCTCAGTAATAGAGCATTTGACTGCACATCAAGAGAGCATGAGGAATTCCCTCATCAAAAAATCCCTGAGATATCTCAGGGGATACAGGTTCCTCCACACAATTATTGGGAGCAACTAAGGATAGGAGCACCAAAATCACTAGGGATCAAGCAACAAAGGCAAGGAAGAGACATAAAGGAGCTCAAAAAGCACCATTGATCCTTCAAAAAGGTGCCACCCTCACTAAGGTGGACTCATTCCTTAACTTTCTTGTTCTTATCTCTGTTTTTCGATTCTATGCTATATGTTTGTCTATGTTTGTGTCTTTATTACATGATCATTAGTATTTAGTAACTATGTCTTAAGGCTATGAATAATTCCATGAATCCTTCACCTCTCTTAATTGAAAAAATGTTTTTAATACAAAAGAACAAGAAGTACATGAGTTTCGAATTTATCCTTGAATTTAGTTTAATTATATTGATGTGGTGACAATACTTCTTGTTTTCTGAATGAATGCTTGAACAGTGCATATTTTTTATCTTGTTGTTTATGAATGTTAAAATTGTTGGCTCTTGAAAGAATGATGAACAGAGAGAATGTTATTGACAATCTGAAAAATCATGAAAATTGATTTTTGAAGCAAGAAAAAGCAGTGAAAAAGCAAAAGCTTGCGAAAAAAATGGCAAAAAAATTAGAAAGAAAAAGAAAAAGCAAGCAGAAAAAGCCAATAGCCCTTAAAACCAAAAGACAAGGGTAGAAAGGATCCAAGGCTTTGAGCATCAATGGATAGGAGGGCCCAAGGAAATAAAATCCAGGCCTAAGCGGCTAAATCAAGATATCTCTAACCATGTGCTTGTGGCATGCAGGTCCAAGTGAAAAGCTTGAGACTGAGTGGTTAAAGTCATGATCCAAAGCAAAAAGAATGTGCTTGAGAACTCTGGACACCTCTAACTGGGGACTTTAGCAAAGCTGAGTCACAATCTGAAAAGGTTCACCCAGCTATGTGTCTGTGGAATTTATGTATCCAGTGGTAATACTGGAAAACAAAGTGCTTAGGGCCACGACCAAGACTCATAAAAGTAGCTGTGTTCAAGAATCAACAAACTTAACTAGGAGAATCAATAACACTATCTGAAATTCTAAGTTCCTATAGATGCCAATCATTCTAAATTTCAAAGGAGAAAGTGAGATGCCAAAACTGTTCAGAAGCAAAAAGCTACAAGTCCCGCTCATCTAATTAGAATTAATATTCATTGATATTTTGGGATTTATAGTATATTCTCTTCTTTTTATCCTAATTGATTTTCAATTGCTTGGGGACAAGCAACAATTTAAGTTTGGTGTTGTGATGAGCGGATAATTTATACGCTTTTTGGCATTGTTCTTAGGTAGTTTTTAATAGGATATAGTTATTTTTAGGGATGTTTCATTAGTTTTTATGCTAAATTCACATTTCTGGACTTTACTATGAGTTTGTGTGTTTTTCTGTGATTTCAGGTATTTTCTGGCTGAAATTGAGGGACCTGAGCAAAACTCTGATAAAAGGCTGACAAAGGACTGCTGATGCTGTTGGATTCTGACCTCCCTGCACTCGAAAAGGATTTTCTGGAGCTACATAATTCCAAATGGCGTGCTCTCAATGGCATTGGAAATTAGACATCCAGAGCTTTCCAGAAATATATAATAGTCCATATTTTATTCGGGATTAGACGACGCAAACTGGCGCTCAACGCCAGTTCTACGCTGCATTCTGGAGTCAAACGCCAGAAACACGTCACGAACCAGAGTTAAACGCCAAAAACATGTTACAACTTGGCGTTCAACTCCAAAAGAAGCCTCTGCACGTGTAAAGTTCAAGCTCAGCCCAAGCACACACCAAGTGGGCCCCGGAAGTGGATTTCTGCATAAATTACTTACTTCTGTAAACCCTAGTAGCTAGTCTAGTATAAATAGGACATTTTATTATTGTATTAAAAATCCTGGATCCTGGATTGTATTTTTGATCCTGTGATCACGTTTTGGAGGCTGGCCATTCGGCCATGCCTGAACCTTCATCACTTATATATTTTCAACTGTGGAGTTTCTACACACCATAGATTAAGGGTGTGGAGCTCTGCTGTACCTCGAGTTTTAATGCAATTACTACGATCTTTTATTCAAATTCAATCTTATTTCTGTTCTAAGATACTGCTTGTACTTCAATCTGATGGATGTGATGATCCGTGACACTCATCATCATCCGTCCCTATGAACGCGTGCCTGACAACCACTTCCATTCTACAAGCGAAAGCTAGAGTGTGTATCTCTTGCATTCCTGATGCACGACGCATGGTTGCCCTCACCTGACAACCGAGCCTTTCATTCTGTGAGATCAGAGTCTTTGTGGTATAAGCTAGAATTGATGGCGGCATTCATGAGAATCCGGAAAGTCTAAACCTTGTCTGTGGTATTCCGAGTAGGATTCTGGGATTGAATGACTGTGACGAGCTTCAAACTCGCAATTGTTGGGTGTGATGACAAACGCAAAAGAATCAAGGGATTCTATTCCGATATGATCGAGAATCGACAGATGATTAGCCGTGCCGTGACAGAGCATTTGGACCTTTTTCACTGAGAGGATGGGATGTAGCCATTGACAACGGTGATGCCCTACATACAGCTTGCCATGGAAAAGAGTAAGAAGAATTGGATGAAGGTGGTAGGAAAGCAGAGATTCAGAAGGAGCACATCATCTTCATACGCCTATCTGAAATTTCCATCGATGATCTACATAAGTATTTCTATCTTTATTTTCTGTTTATTTATTATTATTATTCGAAAACTCCATAACCATTTATTATCCGCCTGATTGAGATTTACAAGATGACCATAGCTTGCTTCACACCAACAATCTCCGTGGGATCGACCCTTACTCACGTAAGGTTTATTACTTGGACGATCCAGTACACTTGCTGGTTAGTTGTGCGAGGTTGTGAAGAAAGTGCTGAGTTAGTAAATGCGCACACCAAGTTGAATGTCATTATAAGAGATCACAATTTCGTGCACCACGGCTCCACCACCACGGCGTGGCATGCGGTGGTGGTATAGAAACACTGCGGTGAACAATATTGTCGTCTCCCACATCGCGCGCAGTAGTACAGGTCATTCTGAGACTAACACGTCCTGAATGGAGTTTGACGCAACATTAATGGTTTTGGCAACCCAAATGTCGTACGGAGGATAGGCGGTATTTGAAAAATGGTCGATTGTCATTTTTCATTTATTCCTGTTGGATCGTATTTCGATGGAGATATGTATATAGAGTTCGGGATATGGAGTGTAGCAAATGAGTGTGCCACCATATTTATAAGTCCACGGATCCCATTGGAATCCTGAAATGGAGTGTAGCAAATAGGTTTTCACTAATTTATGCGTAATATTAAACGTTATAGTATACATGTATATATATATATTAAAGTATAAAACTCTAATATTTAGTAGTATAAATTCTTTCACATATAGTCAAAATAATGTTAAACCTTGGGGCAAACATGTTATTGTTTACTCTTTGAATAATTAGCTTTGTAATCTGCATAGGTAAGGTTTTAGTCTTATAAGGTATTTGAATATTTTATTTTAAAAGCATTTCATATAACACATAGAAAAGAGAGTCTGACGCATAAAATTTTATTAATGTGAAGTAAAAAACTTTGAAGTTATTGTGGAAGGTGGAAAAAACGGATACGTGAGCTTAACGCATTTATTATCGAATTTAAAGCCCTGGAGAAGTAGTGTGATTGTCCAATGAGGAAAGTGTTTATACATAAGTGGATTGGCGAATGTAAGGAGGCATGTCGTTTAGACATAAGTTTAGTGTTTGAGATAAGTTCGCTGAGCATTTTGTGAATAAGATTCAAGGTTGTTACATCCTGCACGGAGTGAATCACTATTTTTTTGGCTTGGAACAATGTCGACTCCCAGCGTTGGTGATGGTAGTTGTTATTCTGGAAGAAATGCTCTTAGCGTCTAGTGTATGAAATTGTGATCATCAATAATGGCGCCAAAGACTTGGAGCTCTCAAACGTGAATCACACTTTGTTACAACTTCGCACAACTAACCAGCAAGTGCACTGGGTCGTCCAAGTAATACCTTACGTGAGTAAGGGTCGATCCCACAGAGATTGTTGGTATGAAGCAAGCTATGGTCATCCTGTAAATCTCAGTCAGGCGGATTCTAATGGTTATAATGGTTTTTGAATATAAAGATAAATAAAGCATAAAATAGAGATAGAGATACTTATGTAAATCATTGGTGGAAATTTTAGATAAGTGTATTAGTGGACGAAATTGTGATCCTCAAAATTGGTCTCTTTGTATTTGTATGAAATCAAAAATACCCCAAAGAGATCATGGTATGATGAATTGGGATCTTAATAATCCCTGGTAATGGCACCAACAGCTTAGTGTTGTTGTTGGACCAAAAGAGTTACAGGCACTGTTAGAGAAGCTCACAACTCCGTTCAACTTAACCAGCAAGTGTACTGGGTCATCCAAGTAATACCTTACGTGAGTAAGGGTCGATCCCACAGAGATTGTTGGAATGAAGCAAGCTATGGTCACCTTGTAAATCTCAGTTAGGCAGATTAAATGGTTATGAATTTCGAAAATTAATAATAAACAGAAAATAAAATAGGATAGAAATACTTATGTAAATTAATGGTGGGAATTTCAGATAATAGGATTGCCTTTGGCATTTCCAGGACCTTATATATTATGTGTTTGGCACCTTTACCATACTGAGAACCTCTGCTTCTCACCCCATACTATGTTTCAGATGCAGGTCGAGAGACATCTCGTTAGGCGTCTGGACCCCTGAAACGAAGTGGTTACTGGGTTATTTTTTTGTACAGTGATATATATACGTGTATTTGGCTTTCTCTCTGCATAACTTGTTCTTTTTATCCCGGAATAGAATCCATTGATTCTTTTGCGTCTGTCACTAACGCCCAGCCTTCAGGAGTTTGAAGCTCGTCACAGTCATTCGATCCCAGAATCCTACTCGTAATACCACAGACAAGGTTAGACTTTCCAGATTCCCATGAATGCCGCCATCTATCTAGCTTATACCACGAAGATTCTGTTAGGGAATCTAAGAGATATGCGCCTGGCCTAAGGTAGAACGGAAGTGGTTGTCAGTCACGCGCGTTCATAGGTGAGAATGATGATGAGTGTCACGGATCATCACATTCATCAAGTTAAAGTGAAACGTATATCTTGGAATAAGAATAAAAGAGAATTGAATAGAAAATAATAGTAATTGTATTGAAACTTAAGGTACAACAGAGCTCCACACCCTTAATCTATGGTGTGTAGAAACTCCACCGTTGAAAATACATAAGTGAAAGGTTCAGGCATGGCCGAATGGCCAGCCCCCATGAAGGTGATCAAAAGACCAAATGGTCAAAAGATTAAATGTGGTCAAAAGATGTCTGATACAATAGTTAAATGTCCTATATATACTAGACTAGCTACTAGGGTTTACATGAGTACGTAATTGATGCATAAATCCACTTCCGGGGCCCACTTGGTGTATGCTTGGGCTGAGCTTGATCTATCCACGAGCTGAGGCTTTTCTTGGAGTTGAACGCCGAGTTATAGCGTGTTTTTGGCGTTCAACTCTGGGTTGTGACGTGTTTCTGGCGTTTAACTCCAGATAGCAGCATGTACTTGGCGTTGAGCGCCACTTTACGTCATCAATTCCCGAATAAAGTATAGACTATTATATATTTCTGGAAAGCTCTGAATGTCTACTTTCCAACGCCGTTGAGAACGCGCCATTTGAAGTTCTGTAGCTCTAGAAAATCCATTTTGAGTGCAGGAAGGTCAGATTCCAACAGCATCAGCAGTCCTTTTGTCAGCCTTTTCAGAGTTTTGCTCAAGTCCATCAATTTCAGCCAGAAATTACCTGAAATCACAGGAAAACACACAAACTCATAGTAAAGTCCAGAAATGTGAATTTAACATAAAAACTAATGAAAACATCCCTAAAAGTAGCTTGAACTTACTAAAAACTACCTAAAAATAATGCCAAAAAGCGTATAAATTATCCGCTCATCATGTATGGAGATGCTTTGTTCCTCTTGAATCTCTGCTTTCCTACTACTTTCATCCAATCATTCTTACTCCTTTCCATGGCAAGCTGTATGTTCGGGTTTCACCGGTGTCAGTGGCTACCTCCCGTACTCTTAGTGAAAATGGTCCAAATGCTCTGTCACAGCACGACTAATCATCTTTCGGTTCTCGATCATGTCGGAATAGAATCCATTGATTCTTTTGTGTTTGTCACTACGCCCAACACTCGCGAGTTTGAAGCTCGTCATAGTCATCCCATCTCAGATTCTACTCGGAATACCACAGACAAGATTTAGACTTTCCGGATCTTAGGAATGGCCACCAATAATTCTAGCTTATACCACGAAGATTCTGATTAAGGAATCCAAGAGATACACACTCTATCTCTCGCTTGTAGAAAGGAAGTGGTTGTCAGGCACGCGTTCATAAGGACAGATGATGATGAGTGTCATGGATCATCACATCCATCAGGTTGAAGTACGAGTGATATCTTAGAATAAGAATAAGTTGAATTGAATAGAAGAACAACAGTAATTGCATTAATACTCGAGGAACAACAGAGCTCCACACCTTAATCTATGGTGTGTAGAAACTCCACCGTTGAAAATACATAAGTGATAAAGGTTCAGGCATGGCCAAATAGCCAGCCCCCAAAACGTGCTCAAAGGATCAAAAGATAATTCAAAGATGGTCAAAGGATCCAGAGATGTAAATACAATAGTAAAAAGTCCTATTTATACTAGACTAGCTACTAGGATTTACAAAAATAAGTCTAAGTGCAAAAATCCACTTTCGGGGACCACTTTGGTGTGTGCTTGGGCTGAGCTTGAGCTTGACACATGAAGAGGCTTCTCTTGGGGTTAAACGCCAAGTTGTAATGTGTTTTTGGCGTTTAACTCTGGTTTGTGACGTGTTTCTGGCGTTTTACTCCAGAATGCAGCATGGAACTGGTGTTGAACGCCAGTTTGCATCGTCTTAACTCAAATAAAGTATGAACTATTATATATTGCTGGAAAGCCCTGGATATCTACTTTCCAAAGAAGTTAAGATCGCGCCATTTGGATTACTGTAGATCCAAAAATTCCATTTCGAGTGCAGGGAGATTAGAATCCAACAGCATCAGCAGTCCTTTATCAGCCTCCTATCAGATTTTTGCTCAGGTCCCTCAATTTCAGCCAGAAAATACCTGAAATCATAGAAAAGTAACTAAACTCATAGTAAAGTCCAGAAATTTGAATTTTGCATAAAAACTAATAAAAACATCCTTAAAAGTAGCTAGATCCTACTAAAAACTACCTAAAAACAATGCCAAAAAGCGTATAAATTATCCGCTCATCACAACACCAAACTTAAATTGTTGCTTTTCCCCAAGCAACTAAAAATCAAATAGGATAAAAAGAAGAGAATATACTATAAATCCCAAAATATCAATGAATATTAGTTCTAATTAGATGAGCGGGACTTGTAGCTTTTTGCTTCTGAACAGTTTTGGCATCTCACTTTATCCTTTGAAGTTTAGAATGATTAGCATCCACAAGAACTCATAGTTCAGATAGTGTTATTGATTCTCCTAGTTAAGTATGTTGATTCTTGAACACAGCTACTTTTTTGAGTCTTGGCTGTGGCCCTAAGCACTTTGTTTTTTAGTATTACCACCAGATACATAAATGCCACAGACACATGACTGGGTGAACATTTTCAGATTGTGACTCAACTTTGCTAAAGTCCTCAGTTAGAGGTGTCCAGAGCTCTTAAGCACACACTTTTTGCTTTGGATCACGACTTTAACCACTCAGTCTCAAGTTTTTCACTTGGACCTGAATGCCACAAGCACATGGTTAGGGACAACTTGATTTAGCCGCTTAGGCCTGGATTTTATTTCCTTGGGCCCTCCTATCCATTGATGCTCAAAGCCTTGGATCCTTTTTACCCTTGCCTTTTGGTTTTAAGGGCTATTGACTTTTTCTGCTTGCTTTTTCTTTTTTCTTTTATATTTTTTTCGCCATTTTTTTTGCAAGCTTTATTCTTCACTGCTTTTTCTTGCTTCAAGAATCAACTTTATGATTTTTCAGATTATCAATAACATTTCTCTTTTTCATCATTATTTCAAGAGCCAACAATTTTAACATTCATAAATAACAAGATAAAAAAGATGCACTGTTCAAGCATTCATTCAGAAAATAAAAAGTATTGTCACCACATCAATATAATTAAACTAAATTCAAGGATGAATTTGAAACTCATGTACTTCTTGTTCTTTTGTATTAAAAACATTTTTCATTTAAGAAAGGTGAAGGATTCATGGAATTTTTTATAGCCTTAAGACATAGACACTAGATACTAATGATCATGTAGTAAAGACTCAAAACATAGACAAACATGAAGCTCAAAAACTGAAAAACAGAAAAATAAGAGCAAGGAGATTAAGGAATGAGTCCACCTTAGTGAGGGTAGCGTCTTCCTCTTGAAGAACCAAAGGTGCTCTTGAGCTCCTCTATGTCTCTTCCTTGCCTATGTTGCTTGATCCCTAGTGATTTTGGTGCTCCTATCCTTAGTTGCTCCTAATAATTGTGTGGAGGAAAATGTATCCCCTGAGGTATCTCAGGGATTTCTTGATGAGGGAATTCCTCATGCTCTTGTTGAGGTCCATGAGTGGGCTCTCTTGATGTGCAATCAAATGCTCTACTACTGAGTTATAGACCCTTGAGGTGGATCTCTCCATCTCTCATGACTCAGAGGTGGAAGCTTTTGTCTTCTCTTTTCTCTTTCTAGAGGTTTCTCCAGCCTTAGGTTCCATCAAGGGTTATGGAAAAACAAAAAAGCTATGCTTTTATCACACCAAACGACTAGCAAAAGTAGAAATAATAGATGAAGAAGAAGAAGATATGGAGGAGAGGGAGAGTGGTGTAGGTTTCGGCCAAGGGGGAGAAGAGAGGGTAGTGTTGTGTGAAAATGAAGAAGAAAGAAGGGGTTTATATAGTGGAGGGAGAGGGGATAGGGTTCGGTCATTTAGGGTGGGTTTAGGTGAAAAAGAGATTTTGGATTTGAAGGTAGGTGGGGTTTATGGGGAAGAGTGGATAGATGTGAGTGGTGAAGAGGTGATGGAGAATAGTGATTGAGGTGATTGGTGAATAATGTTTGGGGAAGAGTGTTATGAAAAAGGTGTGAGAGAGAGGGAGAAGGTAGGTGGGGATCCTGTGGGGTCCACAGATCCTAAGGTGTCAAGGATTTCTCATCCCTGCACCCTTTAGGCGTGTAAAATGTCCTCTGTATGCAATCCTGGCATTTAATGCCAGACTGATGCTTGTTTCTGGCATTAAATGCCCAAATGTTGCCTGTTTCTGGCGTTTAACGCCAGACTGATGCTTGTTTCTGGCGTTTAAATGCCAAACAGCTCTTGCACCAGGGTGTGCTTTTTCTTCTGCTGTTTTTGATTCTGTTTTTAATTTTTGCAATTATTTTGTGACTCCACATGATCATAAACCTAATAAAACATAAAAGAACAATAGAAATATAGATAATTAAAAATTTGGGTTGCCTCCTAATAAGCGTTTCTTTAATGTCAATAGCTTGACAGTGAGCTCTCATGGAGCTTCACAGATGTTCAAAGCATTGTTGGGACCTCCCAACACCAAACTTAGAGTTTGAATGTGGGGGTTCAACACCAAACTTAGAGTTAGGTTGTGGCCTCTCAACACTAAACTTAGAGTTTGATTGTGGGGGCTTTGTTTGACTCTGTATTGAGAGAAGCTTATCGTGCCTCTTTTCCATGTTTACAGAAGGATAACCTTGAGCTTTAAACACAAGGTAGTCCCCCATTCAATTGAAGGACTAGTTCACCTCTGTCAACATCAATCACAACTTTTGCTGTGGCTAGGAAGCATCTTCCAAGAATGATGGACTCATTCTCATCCTTCCAATGTCTAAGATTATGAAATCAGCAGGGATGTAAAGGCCTTTAACCTTTACTATCACGTCCTCTACCAATTCATAAGCTTGTTTTATTGACTTGTCTGCCATCTCTAATGAGATTCTTACAGCTTGTACCTCAAAGATCCCCAACTTCTCCATTAGAAAGAGTGGCATAAGATTTATACCTGACCCCAGGTCACATAGAGCCTTCTCAAAGGTTATGGTGCCTATGGTATATGATATTAAGAATTTACCAGGATCTTGTTTCTTTTGAGGTAGAGTTTGCTAAACCCATGTATCTAGTTCACTAATGAGCAAGGGAGATTCACCTTCTCAAGTCTCATTACCAAACAACTTGGCATTCAGCTTCATGATGGCTCCTAGATATTGAGCAACTTGCTCTTCAGTTACATCTTCATCCTCTTTAGAGGAAGAATATTTCTCAGAGCTCATGAATGGTAAAAGGAGGTTCAACGAAATCTCTATGGTCTCTAGGTGAGCTTCAGATTCCTTAGGTTCCCCAGTTTGGAACTCCTTTTTGTTCAGAGGACGTCCCAGGAGGTCTTCCTCACTGGGATTCACGTCCTTCTCCTTCTTTGTGAATTCGGCCATATTGATTATATCAATGGCCTTGCTTTCTCTTTTCGGATTCTCTTCTGTATTGCTTGGGAGAGTACTAGGAGGAGTTTCAGTGATTTTCTTACTCAGCTGACCCACTTGTGCCTCCAAATTTCTAATGGAGGACCTTGTTTCACTCATGAAATTAAAGTAGCCTTAGATAGATAAGTGACTATGTTTGCTAAGCTAGAGGGGCTCTGCTCAGCATTCTCTGTCTGTTGCTGAGAAGATGATGGAAAAGTCTTGCTATTGCTAAACCTGTTTCTTTAACCATTATTAAAGCCTTGTTGAGGCTTTTGTTGATCCTTCTATGAGAAATTTGGATGATTTATCCATGAGGGATTATAGGTGTTTCCATAGGCTTCACCCATGTAATTCACCTCTGCCATTGCAGGGTTCTCAAGATCATAAGCTTTTTTTTTCAGAATATGCCTCTTTAGTACCGTTGGATGCATTTCGCCAGCCATTCAGACTCTGAGAAATCATGTTGACTTACTGAGTCAATATTTTATTTTGAGCCAATATAGCATTCAGAGCATCAATTTCAAGAACTTCCTTCCTCTGAGGTGTCCCATTACTCACAGGATTTCTCTCAGAGGTGTACATGAATTGGTTATTTGCAACCATGTCAATGAGTTCTTGAGCTTTTGCAGGCATTTTCTTTAGGTGAATGGATCCACCTGCAGAAGGGTCTAGTGACATCTTAGAAAGCTCAGATAGACCATCATAGAATATATCTAAAATGGTCCACTCTGAAAGAATGGCAGAAGGACACTTTTTGGTCAACTGCTTGTATCTTTCCCAAGCTTCATAGAGGGATTCACCATCTTTTTGCTTGAAGGTCTGAACATCCACTCTAAGCTTGCTCAGCTTTTGAGGAGGAAAGAACTTGGCCAAGAAGGCCGTGACCAGCTTATCCCAAGAGTCCAGGCTATCTTTAGGTTGTGAGTCCAACCATGTTCTAGCTCTGTCTCTTACAGCAGAAGGGAAAAGTATGAGCCTGTAGACTTCAGGATCTACTCCATTAGTCTTCATAGTCTCATAGATCTGTAAGAATTCAGTTAAGAACTGATAGGGATCTTCTGATGGAAGTCCATGGAACTTGCAGTTCTGTTGCATCAGAGTAACTAGTTGAGGCTTCAGCTCAAAATTGTTTGCTCCAATGACAGGGATTGAGATGCTTCTTCCATAAAAGTTGGAAGTAGGTGTAGTATAATCACCAAGTATCCTCCTTGCGCCTCCACCATTGTTATTGGGTTCGGCCATGTCTCTATCTTTTTCGGGATTCTCTGTAAGGTTTTCTCTGGATTGTTGTGCTTTAACTTCTCTTAGCTTCTTCTTCAGAGTCCTTTCGGGTTCAGAATCTGCTTCAACAAGAATGTCCTTGTCCTTGCTCCTGCTCATATGAAAAAGAAGAGAACAAAAAAGGAAGAGGAATCTTCTATGTTACAGTATAGAGATTCCTTTATGTGAGTAGAAGAAGAAAAGAATAGAAAAAGGATGAGAAAAATTCGAACACAGAGAAGAAGAGGTGGTTCGAATTTTTAAGATGAAGAGAAGAGTGTTAGTAATTAAATAAATAAATAGAAGAAGATGAGAGAGAGAGAGAAATTCAAAGATTATTTTTGAAAAATAGTTAGTGATTTTCGAAAATTGAGATAAGAAATACAATTAAAATTAAAATTTGAAACAATTAGTTGATTAAAAAGAATTTTGAAAAAGGGTGAGGAATTTTCGAAAATTAGAGAGAGAAAAGTAGTTAAGTGGTTTTGAAAAAGATAAGAAACAAACAAAAAGTCAATTAGTTAGTTGAAAAAAATTCAATTTTTTTTAAAAGATAAGAAGTTAGAAAAGATTTTGAAATTGATTTTGAAAAAGATATGATTTGAGAAAGATATTTTGAAAAGATATGATTGAAAAAGATATTTAAAAAAAAGATTTGAAAAGGAGATTAAAAAGATTTTATTTTTAAAATTAAAATTGATTACTTGATTAACAAGAAACTAAAAGATATGTTTATAGAATTTAAAGATTGAATCTTTCTTAACAAGAAAGTAACAAACTTCAAATTTTTGAATCAATCACATTAATTGTTAGTAAAGTTTTCGAAAATCATGAAATAAAATTAAGAAAAAGATTTTGAAAATCAATTTAAAAAAATTTTCAAAAATATAAAAGAAAAACGAAAAAGATTTGATTTTTTTGAAAAAGTTTTGAAAAGATAAGATTTTTAAAATTGAAATCTTGACTTGACTAACAAGAAACAACTTATTTTAAAAATTTTTGACTAAGTCAACCCAAAGATTTCGAAATTTATGAGAAAAATAAGGAAAATATATTTTTTTTATTTTTTTGAATTTTTAATGATGAGAGAGAAAAAGATAAAAATGACTCACAACATGAAAATTATGAATCAAAACACTTAATGCATGCAAGAACACTATGAATGTCAAGATGAACACCAAGAACACTTTGAAGATCAAGATGAACATCAAGACTGATTTTTGAAAAATTTTTAAGAAAAGAAAAACATACAAGACACCAAACTTAAAAATTTTTCATGTTTAGACACTATGAATGCAAAAATGCATATGAAAAACAACAAAAGACACAAAACAATAAAATATGAAGATCAAACAATAAGACTTGTCAAGAACAACTTGAAGATCAGGAAGAACACCATGCATGAAATTTTCGAAAAAATGCACAAATTTTTAAAACATGCAATTGACACCAAACTTAAAAATTGACACTAGACTCAAACAAGAAACACAAAATATTTTTAGTTTTTTTATTATTTTATTATTTTTTTTGAATTTTTCAAAAAATAATTTTTTGAAAAACGAAAACAAAGAGAAAATTTTTTGAAAAATTTTTTGAAAACTTTTTGAAAAGAAAATTACCTAATCTGAGCAACAAGATGAACCGTCAGTTGTCCAAACTCAAATAATCCCCGGCGACGGCGCCAAAAACTTGGTGCACGAAATTGTGATCATCAACAATGGCGCCAAAGACTTAGAGCTCTTAAACGTGAATCACACTTTGTCACAACTTCGCACAACTAACCAGCAAGTGCACTGGGTCGTCCAAGTAATACCTTACGTCAGTAAGGGTCGACCCCACGGAGATTGTTGGTATCAAACAAGCTATAGTCATCTTGTAAATCTCAATCAGGCGGATTCTAATGGTTATAATGATTTTCGAATATAAAGATAAATAAAGCATAAAATAGAGATAGAGATACTTATGTAAATCATTAGTGGGAATTTCAGATAAGTGTATGGAGATGCTTTGTTTCTCTTGAATATCTGCTTTCCTACTGCTTTCATCCAATCATTCTTACTCCTTTCCATGGCAAGCTGTATGTTCGGGTTTTACCGGCGTCAATGGCTACCTCTCGTCCTCTCAGTGAAAATGGTCCAAATGCTCTGTCACAGCACGGCTAATCATCTGTCGATTCTCGATCATGTCGGAATAGAATCCATTGATTCTTTTGTGTCTATCACTACGCCCAACACTCGCGAGTTTGAAGCTCGTCACAGTCATCCCATCTCAGATCCTACTCGGAATACCACAGACAAGGTTTAGACTTTCTGAATCTTAGGAATGGCCGCCAATAATTATAGCTTATACCATGAAGATTCTGATTAAGGAATCCAAGAGATACACACTCTAGCTCTCGCTTGTAGAACGGAAGTGGTTGTTAGGCATGCGTTCATAAGGACGGATGATGATGAGTGCCACGGATCATCACATCCATCAGGTTGAAGTACGAGTGATATCTTATAATAAGAATAAGTTGAATTGAATAGAAGAACAACAGTAATTGCATTAATACTCGAGGAACAGCAGAGCTCCATACCTTAATCTATGGTGTGTAGAAACTCCACCGTTGAAAATACATAAGTGATAAAGGTCCAGGCATGGCCGAATGGCCAGCCCCCAAAACGTGATCAAAGGATCAAAAGATAATCCAAAGATGGTCAAAGGATCCAGAGATGTAAATACAATAGTAAAAAGTCCTATTTATACTAGACTAGCTACTAGGGTTTACAGAAATAAGTCTAAGTGCAGAAATCCACTTTCGGGACCCACTTTGGTGTGTGCTTGGACTGAGCTTGAGCTTTACATGTGAAGAGGCTTCTCTTGGGGTTAAACGCCAAGTTGTAACGTGTTTTTGGCATTTAACTCTGGTTTGTGACGTGTTTATGGCGTTTTACTCCAGAATGCAGCATCGAACTGGTGTTCAATGCCAGTTTGCATAATCTTAACTTGAATAAAGTATGGACTATTATATATTTCTGGAAGGACCTGGATGTCTACTTTCCAAATCAGTTGAGAGCGCGCCATTTGGAGTTCTATAGCTCCAAAAAATCTATTTCGAGTGCAGGGAGGTCAGAATCCAATAGCATCAGCAGTCCTTTGTCAGCCTCCTATCAGATTTTCGCTCAGATCCCTCAATGTCAGCCAGAAATATCTGAAATCACAGAAAAACACACAAACTCATAGTAAAGTCCAAAAATGTGAATTTTGCATAAAAACTATTAAAAAATCCCTAAAAGTAGCTAGATCCTACTAAAAACTACCTAAAAATAATGCCAAAAAGCGTATAAATTATCCGCTCATCAGCGTCCTTCCCGGCGATGAGGGTACATAGTGTTAAATTATGTTTTTCCCGGTTATGCTTGAGGTTTAGTTTTTCATATTATTTTTTTGCGTATGAACGTTCAGATGTTGTCCCCACGGTGAATCATGAAGAGAATGTCAACATCGAGGACTTTGAGTAGATGCTGCTCAGAGCATGCGATTTCCTTAAGGCAGAGCCTCTAGTGTTTCTCCCGTGTGACTGCGTACATGTCCAGGGAGAGCGCTATTATAGGTATATGGTGCAAGTGCGTAGAACGCCGGACGAAGTCAATTTTTCTGCCTTCGGGAGGTACTCAGCCGACGAACGCATGGCTAGGCAAGATGCCGCTTTTGTATCTCTGGAGGCGCTTGTTGCAGAGTCTGGGAAGGAAATCTTTGACTTCAATTACTAGGTGGCCCACCATTGCAAGAAATTCTTTCTAGAGTTTTAGCGTGTCTCCAGTTTGTCTGTGGAGGCCCGTGTCGCTGAACTGGAGAAGGAGAACGCTCTGCTGAAGGAGCGGCTAGTTGCTTACGAAGCCTTGCACGGCCGTCGCGTATGTTAGATTTCTTGCAGTTTGTTTATATTAATGTTGTTATGTGTAGTCCGATTGTAGTTAGTGACCTTTGTGAACTCTAAACTGCTAAGTCAGTACATCATGGATAATTTAAGTTGGGGTTTAGGGTTTACGGTTTAGTGTTTAGGGTTTAGGGTTTCTTGGCTAGGGTTCATGGTTAACGGTTTTAGGGTTTTTGGTGAATGGTTTAGTATGCAACGTTTTGGGTATAGATGTGTAGGTTTTATGATTTTTAGCTTTGTGTTGTTATTTAATACTTACTATTTATTTCTTTATGCGTGGCTTACAATGGTTCCTACCCCAGAAAAAGGAAAAATATCATTACATGTAAGTTCGAATATGTTATTATTTTTTCATTGAATAATTAGTTTTGAAGTTTGCGTTATTTTGTGGTTATTTTAATATTCAAGTAATTGAAGTTAATTTTAAAGTCATTCCATGTCAAGTTGAAACTAATTGAGAGTTTTATGTGTAAAATTTAATATGGAGTAAAATTGAATAACACACAACTTTGTTTCATAAATGTGGCAGTTGAAAAGGTTGTAAGTGTTTGTGGAAGGTTGGGAAAACCGATAACTCACATTAATGTATTCATTATGGAATTTAATTAAGTCCCTGTTGAAGCGGTGTGATAGTCCAATGAGATACACGGTAGTGGTCTGACTATCCAGTTCTAATTGGATTCGAGAGGGTCAGGACATGGTTTATTTGCCTGTACATAATTTGAACATTGTTTCCTTCAGTGGTCATGATACACAAGTATTTCATTGTTTTGAAAATGGTGTGGTGTGTAAAGGTTTTGTGATGCCTTAAAAGTTTAGGTGAATTAACGTTGGTGTTCGTGTTGAGGAATCGGGACAATTGATTTGTGTTGTTATGATATTGTCACGTAAGGAATAATGGTTAGGGATCATGGTTAAGGATTGATGGTTTAGGGTTCCGGGTTTAAGGTTGATGGTTTCGTGGTTACGGTTCATGGTATAGGTTTTAGGGTTCCTTGTCAAGGGTTAATAGTTTACGGGTTAGGGTTTAAGGTTTAAAGTAAGCCGCTTGGGGTTCATGGTTCGGGGTTTAGTGTTTCTTGTCAAGGGTTCATGGTTTTCGGTTTAGAATTTACGGTTTTAGGTAAGCCTGTTAGGGTTTATAGTTTGGGGTTTAGGGTTTCTTGATTAGGGTTCATGGTTTATGGTTTACGGTCAAGGGTTTGTGGTGTACGCTTTCGGGTTGCTTGGTTAGGGATCACGGTTAAGGGTTGATGGTTTAGGATTTCGGGTTTATGGTTTAGGGTTTCGTGGTTACGGTTCATGGTATAGGGTTTAGGGTTCGTTGTCGACGGTTCATGGTTTAGGGGTTAGGGTTTAGGGCTGCTTGGGGTTCATGGTTCGTGGTGAAGATGGTGGCCATGTGCAACGCGTGTTTTATATAGCACCTTAAGCATCCCTATTTTTGGTATCTCCCGCCAAGCTTTACTGTGAGTGGTTAACGTAACAAACTATAGCAACGATAGATACCACGTGTGCATATGTTACTGGAATCTTAACTAAATTATTTGTTACTATAGGATGACGTTAGTAAGGAATTGACTACTGTGGAGCTCAATGAGATATACGTGCCTTTCTGGTTGAAACCAACCAGATTCCTGAACAGGGTTTGTATCTCGATCCATACGGACTATTTGGCATTTGGCATTACTTTCACGATTGTTGACCCCATTCATACTAGTTTCGAGTTTTTTATTTTCATCTGCTGTCAGATCTTCATCCCAATCGAGGATGTCTTCATGCACTGGTACTGCATGGTGGTCGATTTTGGAGAGAAGATCGTGTACCACCTAGACTCCTTCTCGGACGTAAATATGGTCAACGACTGAGAGTAGCTCATGGAATGCGTGGTAACATGACTGTTCTTGTTTACTGTCCTATATTTGAAACAAAATTATGCATTTTCAGCGGCTAATTTGGGGTCTATGCTTCAGCTCAAAATGCTTTATGCAATGATGACTTCTCTGACATTTGGACCCTTACGACAGTTCATTCCTGAAGACATGGGTAGGTGGCCGATACGGAGAGGAAATGAGATACCAAATTGCAATAACAGGTGCATCTTATTTTTTGCATATTGGGTCTGTATATGGGAACATTGTGTTACTGTCAGGTGTAATCCGTTTGCGATTTGCATTTTGCAGTGATAGTTCTGCTGCCTAGGTGATACAATGGCTCCACCCTGAAGGTTCCTTCAACCTGTATGAAATTAGTGGCGTTGTAAGTACATGCATATGAATGTAAGTAAAATATGTCCATATGCAGTAATTTACATCCCCATAATGTTTGTGTTTCGCAGCTTTAGGATTCTATACTCCGCGGCAGAACGGCCGTCTCCCTTGCGGGTGGACCCTTTAATGCAATCGGCAGCTTGGTTAGGATGTGGGCAGATCAGTGGCAGCGACGACGAACACCGTGAAATCAGCTTCTTCGCAGGACGTACTTATCGACAGAACAGGGGAGCACATGGTGGGCCAAGGCAATCAATTACTTGTGGACAGAATAAGGTTCTGTGGGACTGCAACATGCCCCCAGAATCATTTAGTTTGTCACTTTTGGTATTAGTCAGCGTTATGTACTGCCTTAACTTTCAAACCGAATTAACTAGTTTATTAGAACAATGTCTAAGATAATTATAATTTAAGGAAAAGTGTAATCAGGTGTGGCTTGTTGCAATTAATGCTCTGCTGTGATAGTTGACTCTAACTTGTTTGTCCTATGTTGGGATTGTCTTTATGACAGTATGTGCAGTGATAATTGGGGAAAAGTTAAGGATGAAACAAAATGAAGGCTGCAGAGAGTCCTTCTTTGCTCCCGCCGAGATTTCTAATGCAGCAGTATTAGCTTATTCGTATTTTTTTGGGTGGTTGAAACTAACTTCTTGTCGCTTTAAACCCACACCAGAATAACCAGTTAAAATTTTTTTGGATATATATGTATGCAGTTTCGAACTAAAGTGTAACTACATCAGGGTTGCCACTCCTCCCAAAAAATATAATAACCCCGTTTTTTCAATAATAATAAAAAATAACTCTCGTGTATATTGTGGGCGCTAATAGTAGGCGTATAGCGTCCTGTTCTCTAGTATGAAAATAAAAAAAACCAAACATTTGTGGAACATGCTAATATGTGCAAGAATATTAAGCGAAACAGTATCTAAATCATATTTGCATAGTTTAGTGCACATGCATAACTGTGTATAACATGCAATTGTTAACCCGTATAAATGGTTTAATGCATACATGCACACTGTAATACATCGTTTAATATCGGTGCATTAGTATGCTTTCCATGAACCCAACCAAGCTTGCCTTTGTCTTGGCATGCATGACGAAAATTTGGACATTTGATTAAAGTATGATTGACCTTCCCTCCTGCTCTGAGCCCATCCTTGTCCAATGCATTGACAATGACCAGTGAGCAACTCTGGGAGTCATTCACCTTAGTAGTAACTTCTTGATGAAAACTTTATACGATATTCAGACACAGCGTATACTGGAATGGAACTCCGTTAAAAAGATAGATTACGCGAGATAACAAAATATTGGTTTCCTTCGGTTTAAAAGGCTTGTAACACAACAGGCGTAGACCACCCATATTACTCCCACTAACTTAGTCTTTCTCTGAAAAACAACCTTCAATAACATGGCTGTTGTCGAGTCACCACCTGTCGATGGCCACTTCGAGATGACCGACGATTTACCCGATATCCCCGGCAGAGAGACGTTGACCCAGCCACCACAAACTATAAGTACGATGGTTAGCCGCCGCATATTGGATACGTACTAAGGATGGGTAAATGTAGATCATCTATATATGGTAACGGCTTCTTTTTTTCAAGATCTTTTGTACAACGGTGACCTAGCCACCAGCTTAAGAATCTTGTCAAGACCGTGCAAGACATGTCATCCAAGGTTGATGAATGCGAGGGTGGTCAACAACAGTGCGACAAGGCCATGGGGCTACTGTGTTCTGTCATCGAGATGATTCAGCAGAATAGGGCGAAGTTGACATCCAATAAGACTGGGCCTGAGCTGCGAGTATGTGCCATTTGCAAGAGAATGTGAGCCGAGAAAGAGGCCTCTGACGTAAATGGTCTCTTTGGCGACAACACTCTCACCTTCATAAAAATATATACCTCCATCTACGGCGACCCTGACGACCACGACACACCAGTTCTCGATGGTAACATTTCCCTGAAGGGTGCGACAAACTGCTAAATCTAGACAAGTGTTAGTGGAAACTGGGGTTCGAAGGTAACCAGTCGTATTTTCCAAAAGATAATGTATATCATGTCACAGTTTGTTATTCAGTTATATGTTCAGTTATTCAGTATGAGTATAGCCATTATTTGTCATCTTTCGTTCCCTCAATAAAGCCGACATCTTCTACAAATAGAATATCGGATGCTTCTAAAGATATTGTCTTCATCCTATTAGGTATAAGTTGTTTTGCAAATATTTCAATTTTGTGTGGTTTCTCGTTGGTATAAGTTAAATAATTTTTTACATGAGATTTATTTATAAATTTCTTGGCCAATATCCCAAATTTTACTTCGTCGTCGATGGTATTAATATATCTATCGCCGTTTTAAAAAAATATAGAAGGCCTTTTTTTGTGCTAATATTTGTGGCCCACTCGGTTGGCGTTCTGGCCCAAACAATAACCTATAATTGATATAGGTTGTAGGGGACGGTTCCTCGTCTCATACAAGACAACCGTCACATTCACGCCGTATTGCAGTTCCCAATCTTATCTCAGGTAATGAGCTCCATTTTCCATCTCAACAGAGAGCATCCTCCTTCTTTCAGGGGAGAATTTATCCGACAACTCAGTCATGCCGGATCCGCCACATTTCCTGTTGATTAGTCGACCGACGAAGATACAGAGGAAAAGTGTCGGGAACTCCAATCCGTTGTTCTCGCGAAAGGGCACTGTTGGCAACGGCTTGAAATACATCATGGAAGGGGACATCCATCATGGGAAGGAACTGGCTCCAAATCGCCCTACTGGAATGGGTACTTCGGTGCAAAAGGCCCCACCACCCAACTCACTGAAGCTGTTCGGAAGCCAGCTTAACACTGCGAAAGCACCAAACACAACACTAAGCGACTTCCAAATTAAGGTCTCCATATATGCATTTAACCTTAAGGCAGACTCAATGTAAGCATTTTTATATTGTATTGTCTTCACTATGGAATTGGTTGTATGGCCCAGTTAATCGCAGATTTGGTGCAGGGAGGAGTTAGTCAAATTGGGAGATATAATCGTCAGGAGAAAAGAACTCCTCACACTCTGCCCAGGGAAAATGCTTGACGATATCATTATCTATGCTCTGGCCATGAGACTAACTTTGGGGACTCAGACTTCGGATGGGCCAACTATTTGGTGCCTACCCCCTTCATTCGCAATACATCTCACATAACTTACATTGTAATCTGCATTAGCCGTAGTTGTGCTTAGACCTCAGTGACATGTGAACCCACTCTTTTGAATTTGAATTCATTGTATAACTGCTATTTTTGTGAAATGAATTAGTATGTTTTGGGCCTAATTAACATTATGGTGTGAATCACGCTTTCCTGGCCAGATCAACGTAATAATATAAGCCCAATAACCACTACTTACTCAGATACTCCTTTATGCCCACAATATATGGTTCGATCAGTTTGTTTTACAAACGGAATGGGTAAAGCATTTTAATAAAGACTGATCCAACAAAAAAATTGTTTTCAAAACGAAACTCTCGGCCAAAAAACAAAAAAAACTTAATGTGATCCATCAGGCACGAAACCTTTTGGCTTGTAGATGATGCCTACATCGACGGGTGATGGCACATAATCCTAACGATTGGAAGTCTCACTACATTAATTAGATAGGATTCACCCATCATATTCGTCCGATTTACACGTTATCCATTGTGTTGATGTTCTGGTAAGTTGTGACTCTCAAATTTTTCCTTCTTCTCAGTGGTGCCTTGATGAAAAAATGGCCGCAGGTAAGGTGAGATCCCCGCGTGCACAAGGGCTGAACGATGTGAAAGATGACGTGGTTAGGGTAATCAAAGTGGCAGGAGAGCCGTCGCGACCGATGGTAGGTTACAACTTCCTCTTCTATTTTATCCAATTTTTGTGACTCTACTCTCCACATTTAGTTCTATCTGTTACGCTCTGTCTTAATATACTCATATCTGCAGTGTTTACCATTAACAAATGGTTTCCTCCCCAATGCTAGCAACCATATCTACATCACAGTCGCTGACGAATCAGAGCGAACGTACAAGATTGCATGCAGTCCGAAAGGGTTGGGAGAGATCACTCTAGGGAGGGGATGGCAAAGGTTTTATCATGACTACAAGCTACAACCTTATGGAGTGTGCTTCCCTGGACCTCATTTGCGATATGCGACACATAAACTGCCCAACAAAGTCCCTCAAATTATGGCGAGATTGGAAAAATTTAGCGAGCATTGAGTGCAACCTTTCACACCTTGACGTTGTACGAAAACCACCAAAGAAGTTACCACGTATATATGCAGTTGCCCACATACTTCTCCTAGAGTAAAGGTCAGAAACCCATTGATTATCAAACAGACCCAGCGCATAGACCATATAATGCCAATGATCTTCAAACTCTGAAATCTCATAATCGAACAGCATGCATTTCTTAAATTCAGAAGTAAATGTAGGGTTATTTAGGTTAGAAGTGGCATTCCTTAGTAGATGTGCCACACACACAAACGGTGATAGGCCCCAGAAAATAAACACCGCTTCGATTGCGTTTTTCATCGTTCCATGCCCATCTATTATCACACACCCAAGTGCTTTACCCTTCATGGCGTCCAGGAACTGTTGCAGCAACCAAGTGTAAGTCTGCTCATTCTCATTTGCAACTAGCGCAGCGGCAAACACAATTGTTTGGTTATGGTGATTGACTCCAGAAAACACAACCAGTGGACACATATAGTTATTCTTCCGATATGTCGCATCAAATGCCATGACATCCCCAAACAAACTATAATCTAGCTGACTGTAATTATCCGACCAAAACAGGTGTACCAAACGACTGTCCTTGTCTGCCAAATAATGCATAAACATTCCTGGATTCGCCTGTGCTGTTGATTCCAAGAACTTAAGGCAAGCCATGGCATCTCTGCCAATGAGCCTTTGTTGCTTGCTGATGAGCGGATAATATATACGCTTTTTGGCATTATTTTTAGATAGTTTTTAGTATAATCTAGCTACTTTTAGGGATGTTTTCATTAGTTTTTATGCTAAATTCACATTTCTGGACTTTAATGTGAGTTTGTGTGTTTTTTTGTGATTTCAGGTAATTTCTGGCTGAAATTGAGGGACCTGAGTAAAACTCTGATAAAAGGCTGACAAAGGACTGCTGATGCTGTTGGATTCTGACCTCCCTGCACTTTCAACGGCGTTGGAAAGTAGACATCCAGAGCTTTCTAGAAATATATAATAGTCCATACTTTATTCGAGATTAGACAACATAAACTGGCGCTCAACGCCAGTTCCATGCTGCATTCTGGAGTCAAACGCCAGAAACACGTCACGAACCAGAGTTGAACGCCAAAAACACGTTACAACTTGGTGTTCAACTCCAAAAGAAGCCTCAGCTCATGTAAAGTTCAAAGCTCAGCCCAAGCACACACCAAGTGGACCCCGGAAGTGGATTTCTGCATCAATTACTTACTTATGTAAACCCTAGTAGCTAGTCTAGTATAAATAGAACATTTTACTATTGTATTCAGTGTCTTTGGATAGGTCTTTGATTGTATTTTCGATCTTTTGATCACGTTTGGGGGCTGGCCATTCGGCCATGCATGGACCTTCATCACTTATGTATTTTTAACGGTGGAGTTTCTACACACCATAGATTAAGGGTGTGGAGCTCTGGTGTACCTCAAGTTTCAATGCAATTACTACTATTTTCTATTCAATTCCGCTTGTTCTTATTCTAATATATTCGTTGCACTTCAACATGATGAATGTGATGATCCGTGACACTCATCATCATTCTCACCTATGAACGCGTGACTGACAACCACTTCCGTTCTACCTTAGACCGAGCGCATATCTCTTGGATTCCTTAATCAGAATCTTCGTGGTATAAGCTAGATTGAAGGCGGCATTCATGAGAATCCGAAAAGTCTAAACCTTGTCTGTGGTATTCCAATAGGATTCAGGGATTGAATGACTGTGATGAGCTTCAAACTCGCGATTGTTGGGCGTGATGACAAACGCAAAAGAATCAAGGGATTCTATTCCAACATGATCGAGAACCGACAGATGATTAGCTGTGCCGTGACAGAGCATTTGGACCTTTTTCACTGAGAGGATGGGATGTAGCCATTGACAACGATGATGCCTTACATACAGCTTGCCATGGAAAGGAATAAGAAGGATTGAAGGAAGACAGTAGAAAAGCAGAGAACCAACAGGGACAAGCACCTCCACACACTTATCTGAAATTCCCACTATTGAATTACATAAGTAACTCTATCTTTATTTTCTGTTTTATTTATTATTCGAAAACTCCATAACATTTACTATCCGCCTAACTGAGATTTACAAGATGGCTATAGCTTGCTTCATACCAACAATCTCCGTGGGATCGACCCTTACTCACGTAAGGTATTACTTGGACGACCCAGTGCTCTTGCTGGTTAGTTGTGCGGAGTTGTGACTAAGTGTGATTCACGTTTGAGAGCGCTACCAAGTTTTTGGCGCTATTGTTGATGATCACAATTTCGTGCACCAAGTTTTTGGCGCCGTTGCCGGGGATTGTTCGAGTATGGACAACTGACAGTTCGTCTTGTTGCTCAGATTAGGTAATTTTCTTTTTATTTTTCTTTTCAAAAAGTTTTCAAAAATATTTTTCAAAATTTTTTCCTTTGTTTTTGAAAATTATTCCAATATTTTTAAGAATGAATTCTAGTGTTTCATAAAGTATGTTGAAGCTTGGCTGGCTGTAAAGCCATGTCTAACTCAATTGGATTGAGACTTCAAAACCATCAGCATAAAGGCAAGTTAATTGGAATATCAGTGGTTACATGCCTGATTTATATCTTCTAAATCTGGCTGGCTATTAAGCCATGCCCAACCCTTGGATTGGAGCTTTAGGCTAATATTGAAGGACTCCTGGAATTCTTATTAAAAATTTTGAATCTCTTAATTTCTTTTCCTATATGTTTTTTTCGGAAAAAAATAAAAGAAAATACAAAAAAAAATCATAAAATCATGAAAATAAAAAATATTTTGTGTTTCTTGTTTGAGTCTAGTGTCAATTTTTAAAGTTTGGTGTCTATTGCATGTTCATCTTATTCTTGCACTCTTATTTTCGAAAATTCATGCATTGATAGTGTTCTTCATGATCTTCAAGTTGTTCTTGGTAAGTCTTCTTGCTTGATCTTGATATTTTCTTGTTTTGTGTCTTTTATTGTTTCTCATGTGCATTTTTGCATTCATAGTGTCTAAGCATTTAAGATTTTTAAGTTTGGTGTCTTGCATGTTTTCTTTGCATCAATAATTTTTCAAAAATATGTTCTTGATGTTCATCATGATCTTCAAAGTGTTCTTGGTGTTCATCTTGACATTCATAGTGTTCTTGCATGCATCATTGGTTTTGATCCAAAATTTTCATGTTTTGGGTCATAATTGTGTTTTTCTCTCTTCTCATTAAAAATTCAAAAATAAAAAAATATCTTCTCCTTTTTTCTCTCAAAATTTCGAAAATTTGAGTTGACTTAGTCAAAAAAATTTTAAAATTAGTTGTTTCTTGTAAGTCAAGTCAAATTTTCAAATTTTAAAAATCTTATCTTTTCAAAACTTTTTCAAAAATAAAATCTTTTTCATTTTTTTATTAATTTTCGAAATTTATTTTTTAAATTATTTTTCAAAAATCTTTTTCTTAATTTTATCTTTATTTTCAAAAATTATGCTAACAATTAATATGATTGATTCAAAAATTTGAAGTTTGTTACTTTCTTGTTAAGAAATGTTCAATCTTTAAATTCTAGAATCTTATCTTTTAGTTTCTTGTTAGTAAAGTAATCAATTTTAATTTTAATCATATCTTTTTATCTTATCTTTTATATCATATCTTTTTCGAAATTTTATCTTTTTCAAAAATTTGATTTTAAAATATCTTTTCTAACTTCTTATCTTCTTATCTTTTCAAATTTGATTTTCAAATCTTTTTCAACTAACTATTTGACTTTTTGTTTGTTTCTTATCTTTTTCAAAACCACCTAACAACTTTTCTCTCTCTCTAACTTTCGAAAATACCTCCCTCTTTTTTAAAAATTCTTTTTTAATTAATTAATTAATTGTTTTAAATTTTAATTTTAATTTTATTTCTTATTTTTATTTTCGAAAATCATTTAACTCCTTTTCAAAATTTAATTTCGAAAATTTCTCCCTCTCTCATCTTTTCCTATTTATTTATTCATTTACTAACACCTCTCTTCACTTCTCTTCATCTCAAATCACTGCCCCTATCCTTACCCTTGTGTTTGGATTCTCCTTTCTTTATTCCCTTCTTCTTCTACTAAAAATAAGGAACCTCTTTACTGTGACATAGAGGATTCCTTTTTTTTTGTTCTCTTCTCTTTCATATGAGCAGGAACAAGGAAAAAGACATTCTTGATGAAGCTGATCTAGAACCTGAAAGGACTCTGAAGAGAAAACTAAGAGAAGCCAAATTACAACAATCCAGAGACAACCTTACTGAAATTTTCGAACAAGAGAAGGAGATGGCAGCCGAACCTAACAACAATAATGCAAGGAGTATGCTTGGTGATTATACTACACCTACTTCCAAGTTTGATGGAAGAAGCATCTCAATTCCTGCCATTGGAGCAAACAATTTTGAGCTGAAACCTCAACTAGTTTCTCTAATGCAACAGAACTGCAAGTTTCATAGACTTCCATCAGAAGATCCCTACCAGTTTTTAACTGAGTTCTTGCAGATCTGTGAGACTATTAAGACTAATAGAGTAGATCCTGAAGTCTACAGGCTCATGCTTTTCCCTTTTGCTGTAAGAGACAGAGCTAGAGCATGGTTGGACTCTCAACCTAAAGATAGCCTGGACTCCTGGGATAAGCTGGTCACGGCCTTCTTGGCTAAGTTCTTTCCTCCTTAAAAGCTGAGCAAGCTTAGAGTGGATGTTTAGACCTTCAAACAAAAAGATGGTGAATCCCTCTATGAAGCTTGGGAAAGATACAAAAAAGATGACCAAAAGATGTCCTTCTGACATGTTTTCAGAATGGACCATGATAGATATATTCTATTATGATCTATCTGAGTTCTCTAAGATGTCATTGGACTATTCTGTAGGTGGATCCATTCACCTAAAGAAAACGCCTGCAGAAGCTCAGGAACTTATTGACATGGTTGCAAATAACCAGTTCATGTACACTTCTGAGAGGAATTCCATGAATAATGGGACACCTCAAAGGAAGGGAGTTCTTAAAATTGATGTTCTGAATGCCATTTTGGCTCAGAACAAAATGTTGACTCAGCAAGTCAACATGATTTCTCAAAGTCTGAATGGATGGCAAAACGTATCCAACAGCACTAAAGAGGCATCTTCTGAAGAAGAAGCTTATGATCCTGAAAACCCTGCAATGGCAGAGGTAAATTATATGGGTCAACCTTATGGAAACACCTATAATTCATCATAGAGAAATCATCCAAATTTCTCATGGAAGGATCAACAAAAGCCTCAACAAGGCTTTAATAATGGTGGAAGAAATAGGCTCAGTAATATCAAGCCTTATCCATCATCTTCTCAACAACAGACAGAGAATTATAAACAGAGTACCTCTAACTTAGCAAATTTAGTCTCTGATCTATCTAAGGCCACTTTAAGTTTCATGAGTGAAACAAGGTCCTCCATCAAAAATCTGGAGGCACAAGTGGGCCAGCTGAGTAAGAAAATCACTGAAACTCCTCCTAGTACTCTCCCAAGCAATACTGAAGAAAATCCCAAAAGAGAGTGCAAGGCCATTGATATAATCAATATGGCCGAACCTAGAGAGGAAGGAGAGGACGTGAATCCCAATGAGGAAGACCTCATGGGACGTCTCTCAAGCAAGAAAGAGTTCCCTATTGAGGACCCAAGGGAATCTGAGGCTCATATAGAGACCATAGAGATCCCATTAAACCTCTTTCTGCCATTCATGAGCTCTGAAGACTATTCTTCCTCTGAAGAGGATGAAGATGTAACTGGAGAGCAAGTTGCTCAATATCTAGGAGCCATCATGAAGCTGAATGCCAAGTTGTTTGGTAATGAGACTTGGGAAGGTGAACCTCCCTTGCTCATTAGTGAACTAGATACCTGGGTTCAGCAAACTTTACCTCAAAAGAGATAAGATCCTGGCAAATTCGTAATACCATGTACCATAGGCACCATGACCTTTGAGAAAGCTCTGTGTGACCTAGGGTCAGGCATAAATCTTATGCCACTCTCTGAAATAGAGAAGCTGGGGATCATTGAGGTACAGCCTGCCATATTCTCATTACAAATGGCAGACAAGTCAGTGAGACAAGCTTATGGATTGGTAGAGGACGTGTTGGTAAAGGTTGAAGGCCCTTACATCCCTGCTGATTTCATAATCTTAGACACTAGGAAGGAGGAGGATGAATGCATCATCCTTGGAAGACCTTTTCTAGCCACAGCAGGAGCTGTGACAGATGTTAACAGAGGAGAATTAGTCCTTCAATTGAATGGGGACTACCTTGTGTTTAAGGCTCAAGGATCTTCTTCTTTAACAATGGAGAGGAAGCATGAAAAGCTTCTCTCAGTACAGAGTCAAACAAAGCCCCCACAATCAAACTCTAAGTTTGGTGTTGAGAGGCCACAGTCAAACTCTAAGTTTGGTGTTGAATCCCCACATCCAAACTCTAAGTTTGGTGTTGGGAGTCTACAACATTGACCTGATCACCTGTGAGGCTCCATGAGAGCCCACTGTCAAGCTATTGACATTAAAGAAGCGCTTATTGGGAGGCAACCCAATTTTTATTTATCTAATTTTATTTTATTTTCATTGTTCTTTTATGTTTTCTTAGGTTCATAATCATGTAGAGTCACAAAAAAATATTAAAATTAAAATAGAATCAAAAACAGTAGAAGAAAAATCACACCCTGGAGGAAGGACTTACTGGCATTTAAACGCCAGTAAGGAGCATCTGGCTGGCGTTTAACGAGCATGGATCTGGCGTTGAATGCCAGAAACAAGCAGCATCCTGGCGTTTAAATACCAGGAATATACCCTGAGGAGAGCTGGCGCTGAACACCAGAAACAAGCATGCAGTTGGGCGTTGAACGCCAGAAACATGCATCACCTCGGCGTTTAAATGCCAAAATTGCATGCAAAGGCATTTTACATGCCTAATTGGTGCAGGGATGTAAATCCTTGACACTTCAGGATCTGTGGATCCTACAGGATCATCTCAGGATCTGTGGACCCCACAGGATCTCCACCTACCATATTCTCCCCTCTTCTCAACATTCATCCTCTCTTTCCAATAAACACTCTTCCCCAAAACCCTTCACCAATGACTTCAATCTCTCTTCCCAATTACCCCCTTCACCACTCACATCCATCCACTCTTCCCCATAAACCCCACCTACCTTCAAAATTCAAAAAAAATTTCCTACCCAAACCCACCCTAAATGGCCGAAACTACACCCTCTCCCCTCCCTATATATACCCTTCCATTCTACTTCACTTTCACACAACACAACCCCCTCTTCTATACCTTGGCCGAAACCTACACTCCCCCTTCTCCTTTATATTTTCTTCTTCTTTTTCTTCTCTTCTTTCTTCTCTTGCTCGAGGGCGAGCAATATTTTAAGTTTGGTGTGGTAAAAGCATAAGCTTTTTGTTTTTCCATTACCATTAATGGCACCTAAAAGGCCAGAGAAACCTCAAAGGGAAGACAAAAGCTTCCACCTTTGAGTCTTGGAAGATGGAAAGACTCATGTAAGCTGGAATAGCTCAGTTGGTTAGAACATGTGGCTGCAAATCAAGAAATCCCTGAGATACCTCAGGGGATAAGTGGTCCTCCACACAACTATTGGGAGCAACTATGGATAGGAGTACCAAAATCACTAGGAATCATTCAAACAGAAGCAAGGAAGAGACATAGAGGAGCTCAAAAAGCACCATTGGACCCTCAAGAAGGCGCCACCCTCACTCAGCTGG
>NC_029778.3:27373189-27374255 GCF_000817695.3 Arachis duranensis | reverse complement strand
TCTTATTTGCCATCTATGTTACTCAGCTAGAGTTATCATAGAAGGAGACATCCTCATTGAGGAGGACAAGCCCATCACTAAGAAAAGGATGGAGCAAACACGAGAGCCCACTCAAGGAACCCAAGAGACGCATGAGGAAGCTCATCACCAAGAAATCCCGAAGATGCCTCAAGGGATGCACTTTCCTCCCAACAACTATTGGGAACAACTCAACACTTCTCTTGAAAATTTTAGTTACAATATGGATCAATTAAGGGTGGAACATCAAGAGCACTCCATCATTCTCCATGAAATTAGAGAAGATCAAAGAGCAATGAGGGAGGAGCAACAAAAGCAAGGAAGAGACATAGAAGAACTCAAGGACATCATTGGTTCTTCAAGAAGAAAGCGCCACCATCACTAAGGTGGATTCATTCCTTGTTCTTATTTTTTTTCTGTTTTTCGTTTTCTATGTTATATGTGTGTTTATGTTTTGTGTCTCTACTTCATGATCATTAGTATGTAGTAACTATGTCTTAAGGCTATAAATAATTCCATGAATCCTTCACCTCTCTAAAATAAAAAATGTTTTTAATACAAAAGAACAAGAAGTACATAAGTTTTGAATTTATCCTTGAATTTAGTTTAATTATATTGATGTGGTGACAATACTTTCTGTTTTCTGAATGAATGCTTGAACAATGCATATTTTTGATCTTGTTGTTTATGAATATTAAAATTGTTGGATCTTGAAAAAAGAATGATGAACAAAGAGAAATGCTATTGATAATCTGAAAAATCATGAAATTGATTCTTGAAGCAAGAAAAAGCAGTGAATAGCAAAAGCTTGCGAAAAAAATTGGCGAAAAAAAGAAAAAAATTAAATTAAATAGAAAGAAAAAGAAAAAGCAAGCAGAAAAAGCCAGTAGCCCTTAAAACCAAAAGGCAGGGGTAAAAAGGATCCAAGTCTTTGAGCATCAATGGATAGGAGGGCCCAAGGAACTAAAATCCAGGCCTAAGCGGCTAAATCAAGCTGTCCCTAAACCATGTGCTTGTGGCATGCAGGTCCAAGTGAAAAGCTTGAGAT
>NC_029778.3:27346924-27373065 GCF_000817695.3 Arachis duranensis | reverse complement strand
GAGTCACAATCTAAAAAGGTTCACCCAATTATGTGTCTGTGGCATTTATGTATCTGGTGGTAATACTAGAAAACAAAATGCTTAGGGCCACAGCCAAGACTCATAAAAGTAGCTGTGTTCAAGAATCAACAAACTTAACTAGGAGAATCAATAACACTATTTGAAATTCTAAGTTCCTAGAGATGCCAATCATTCTAAACTTCAAAGGATAAAGTGAGATGCCAAAACTGTTCAGAAGCAAAAAGCTACAAGTCCCACTCATCTAATTAGAATTAATATTCATTGATATTCTGAGCTTCATAGTATATTCTCTTCCTTTTATCCTAATTGATTTTCAGTTGCTTGAGGACAAGCAACAATTTAAGTTTGGTGTTGTGATGAGCGGATAATTTATACTCATTTTGGCATTGTTTTTATATAGTTTTTAGTATAATCTAGCTATTTTTAGGGATGTTTTCATTAGTTTTTATGCTAAATTCACATTTCTGGACTTTACTATGAGTTTGTGTGTTTTTTTGTGATTTCAGGTAATTTCTGGCTGAAATTGAGGGACCTGAGCAAAACTTTGATAAAAGGTTGACAAACGACTACTGATGCTGTTGGATTCTGACCTTTCTGCACTCGAAATAGATTTTCAGGAGTTATAGAACTCCAAATCGCACGCTCTCAACCACTTTGGAAAGTAGAAATCCAGAGCTTTCCAGCAATATATAATAGTCCATACTTTATTCGATATTAGATGATGTAAACTGGCGTTCAACGCCAGTTCCATGCTGCATTCTGGAGTCAAACGCCAGAAAGACGTCACGAACCAGAGTTGAACGCCAAAAATACGTTACAACTTGGCGTTCAACTCCAAAAGAAGCCTCAGCTCGTGTAAAGTTCAAAGCTCAGCCCAAGCACATACCAAGTGGGCCCCGGGAGTGGATTTCTGCATCAATTACTTACTTCTGTAAACCCTAGTAGCTAGTCTAGTATAAATAGAACATTTTACTATTGTATTCAGTGTCTTTGGATTGGTCTTTGATTGTATTTTCGATCTTTTGATCACATTTGGGGTCTGTCCATTCGGCCATGCCTGGACCTTCATCACTTATGTATTTTTAATGGTGGAGTTTCTACACACCAAAGATTAAGGGTGTGGAGCTCTGCTGTACCTCAAGTTTCAATGCAATTACTACTATTTTCTATTCAATTCCGCTTGTTCTTATTCTAAGATATTCGTTGCACTTCAACATGATGAATGTTATGATCCGTGACACTCATCATCATTCTCACCTATGAACGCGTGACTGACAACCACTTCCGTTCTACCTTAGACCGAGCACATATCTCTTGGATTCCTTAATCAAAATCTTCGTGGTATAAGCTAGATTGATGGCGGCATTCATGAGAATCCGGAAAGTCTAAACCTTATCTGTGGTATTTCGAGTAGGATTCAGGAATTGAATGACTGTGACGAGCTTCAAACTCGCGATTGTTGGGCGTGATGACAAATGCAAAAGAATCAAGGGATTCTATTCCAACATGATTGAGAATCGACAGATGATTAGCCGTGCCGTGACAGAGCATTTGGACCTTTTTCACTGAGAGGATGGGATGTAGCCATTGACAATGGTGATGCCCTACATACAGCTTGCCATGGAAAGGAATAAGAAGGATTGAAGGAAGACAGTAGGAAAGTAGAGATCCAATAGGGACAAGCACCTCCACACACTTATCTGAAATTCCCACCATTGAATTACATGAGTAACTCTATCTTTATTTTCTGTTTTATTTATTATTTGAAAACTCCATAACATTTACTATCCGCCTAACTGAGATTTACAAGATGGCTATAGCTTGCTTCATACCAACAATCTCCGTGGGATCGACCCTTACTCACGTAAGGTATTACTTGGACGACCCAGTGCACTTGCTGGTTAGTTGTGCGGAGTTGTGACTAAGTGTGATTCATGTTTGAGAGAGCTACCATGTTTTTGGCACCATTGTTGATGATCACAATTTCGTGCACCACTTGCCTATCTGCTTATACATATTCCTCTTTAGAAATGGAAGGTTTTGGAATCCCCCGGCAGTGTGCACAAAAGATGAATAAATCTGTGGTGTTTTAATCCCAACTCTAAGCATCATGTTCATTTGTTCCAGGGCGGCTGCATCCATTTTCCTATGCCCTGATAGCATGAAAGTCAGTCTATCGTCCAGCAACTCATGGTTGTGAATGTCCTGAAACTACGATATTATCTATCTACCACTTTCTGAGTGCACGTGGTCCCACAACGGCATCTGGTCTCCGCCTTTGGCTCACGTTTCCGTCGCATGCCGCCGTTAACGGACCCCATTTCTCTACAAATTCTTGTTGCGTAATCTCATTCCTCACATTTTGGCGAATCTTATTCTTTCTCACAGTGAAACCATTCATCTTTGCATACAAACTGTAAAACAAGAATACCACTGATCGATCTAAAAAATGGCATATCATAATCTCCTTTGCAGTTATTTCTTTGAAATTGATACACCCCAGCTCTGCAATACCATCGACTGCCCTCTCTTCCCATTTATCAAAGAAGTTGTTCCCGAAATTCTCATGTGCATCTGACTCCACCCCTAATTCCCCATCCTCAACTTCGTCACCGAATTTGTCGCCACCAGGACCAAAGGCATCACTTCCAATACCTCCCTCTTCTTCATCAGACAACAGCCGATAACATTCATCCGTCACGGATTCTCCCTCCATGCAGGCCTGCGCAGAAATGACATTCATAGATTAACATGTTTTTACATTAGAAATAATACTCTGTAACAAAAAATTGCCAAAACTCTACCATGCTTTGTCTTAACTTGTTTGCCACCTAGAAATTAGATTCTGAAACAATATCACCGCCAACAGCCACAGAAATCACTCAGCCTAGATCCATTACATTTAGGGTTTCGCCGTCACTTGAAACGCTGGTTTATGGTCGTCGAGGTGCATCTTGTCGCTCTCTTAAATGGGCTAAAATTCAGTCAACAGCCCATTCATACAGGGGGGTTCGAATGAAAATATGTATAAATTTAGGTGTCATAATACTATATGTAGAACTGTACAGGCAATATTGTAAAATACCTAAAGACTTGACACCAAAGCAGAAACTTGTGTTAGTGGTCACGACGCATCTTTCTCCTCAATTGGACCGGTGCAGGTTATAACTCACCAGTTTGTTTAAACCTTTTTTAATATCATTATTAGGAATGACAATGAGTGTACATAAGGGATGTACCTCTCACTAACCTCCCATTATCAATTATGAAAATACCACCTTTTATCTCATCCTTGTTATATATTCTTATTTAATTGTGTCAGAAAGAACGGCAGATGTCCATGAGAATTCTCTTTAAATTTATTTTAAAAAGTTTAACACAAAACACATAAGATAACACAAGTTAAAGTTCTAAACATAGTTTAACATAATCCAATCAAACGTTAAATATCCAACATGATGCATTAGAGAGAAATAAATTTAATAAAATTTCTTCCCACTTTATCCTTATTCAGATTTTATTATTCTAAAATTAATTTTATTATCATTTGTCTTAATTTAATTTTTTAAATATATATATAAATTAATAACAATGTAATTTTCTTCAAAGAAAGAAAATAGAATTTGAAAATTTCAACTAAATTTATAGCTTTTAATAAAATCTAGACTTATAAATGCATATGTAACATCCTAATTTTTTGAAAATTAAATATTTAAATTATTTACGAATTATTATATTTATTGAGATTTTATTTTTTAAGAAAACTATTTTATCAAAAATAATTAAATAGAATTTTTTTATTGTTAAAATTTAACTTAACTATATTTATCCTATTAATTTGAACTATTTTTTAGAAACAATTTTATTAGGTAAAATTAAATTGATTTTTATAATAATAATATTATTGTTATTTGAATTTGGTTAAATAATATTTTTTAGAAACAACTTTATTAGGTAAAATTAAATTGATTTTTATAATAATAATATTATTATTATTTGAATTTGGTTAAATAAAGGTTATTATATAATTTTTCTATAATAAGATATTTTACATAATTAATTTTATGATAACTAGAATTTAAATTAATTAGAATATTTATATAATTTTTATAATAACAAGATATTTTGAGAAAGGATAAAATTTTTGTTACTATTATTAATATTTTTTTATTCGCTTTGATTAAAATAAAGTTTAGTTAATATTATTATTATTGACTTCAAAATCCGCCGATATGAGTATATATGGGTACTCTACGGTGAGCTTAGTTTTGCTAATACTTCACCGTATATCTTTTATCGTTATATTACTAATATCATTTATATTAGTAACTCGTATATATTATTATTTGTGTTCTAATATATTCAATTTTCATAATTATCCGTTTAAGATATTTATAACTTGAATCACTGACTCAGTAGCCTTATTAAGTGACACCTAACCCACCTACATGTCACTGATTCACTTAATCATCATTAATCATTCTTTTTCCTTCATGCATGATGCATGACCGAAGCATTCCTTGTGAAAAAGAAGAAAGAAACCGTGGGAGAAAAAGAAAGACAATTCCATGTCACATAAACTTTCGGCGTTCGATTTCGTGAGATCTGTAACTCCAATAAAAAATCTAATTCGGTAAAAGTGTTTGTAACCTTCTCCTCTACACATTGGTATCACTTTTGTTTGGTAGAAGTTGACGGTGACATAACTCCCCTTCTCCTTGAGTTTGGCCAATTGGAGTTCTAAGAGGTACAGACAATTTCTGGCGTTTTTTCTTCAGCAGCTTGATCAAAAAACTTTCCCATAGTTTTTGTTGATTTTAATTTCGTACGGAGGTAGGATTTTGATGATTTATCATCAGTTAAATTATTATTGGACAAGTGAATTGATATTGTGATTGATTATTGATTGAATTTAACTAAATTTATGTTGAATTTTTGTGATATATTGATATTTGTGATTAATTTGGGGTTTAGTCGGTTTACGTGCAACCAAAAACTGAATTATTTTGATGAATTTGGGGTTGAAATATTGTTGGTTGTCAAGTAGAATTAGTGAAATTTGATGATGGCATTGAGATTTAATAATAAATAAATTAATGAATTGATGACATGATTTAAAATATGAAAATGGTTTGATTTTGGAGGCGGTTTGATTTTTAATTAGTTTGATTTTATAAATATTTTGATATTAGAAATGGTTTTGATTTATTGAAAACGATTTGAAAGAGTTTGAGAAATAGTTTGGATGGGACCAGAGAAGGGTGGCAAAGTCCGAGTTTTAGGGGAGATGCTGCCGAAGTTTTGTTATTAAATTTAAGACTTTGTTTGAAATGTTATTTAGAAAAAGATTGGATTTGAGAAATTATATTATTTGATTTACTAAGAAAATATTTATGTTTCGAGCTTAATTCATTTAAGAAATGTATATGTTTTGAGTTCGATTTATTTAGAAAAGAAGTATTTTACAACTTTAAATTATTTAAAAAAAATATTATGTTTTAAGGTTGATTTAAATATGAAAAGAACCTATG
Source organism: Arachis duranensis (assembly GCF_000817695.3). NCBI lineage: Eukaryota > Viridiplantae > Streptophyta > Magnoliopsida > Fabales > Fabaceae > Arachis > Arachis duranensis. The sequence goes on along the minus strand of NC_029778.3, from coordinate 27,367,513 downwards.
TTTTGAATCTGACTTAAGAATTTCATACGGAGGAAGGAGTTTTAGTGAACTTTAAAAATAATTGAATTTTGATTGAATGATTTCATTTTACGACGTCTTGGAAAAAGTTAAAGAATTAGTTTTAAGGATGAAACTGAGATTGGTTTTAGTTTTAAAATTGGTTCGAAACTTTTAATTTGTATGATTTGATTTTGATTTGATTTAAAAACTTTAATTGATTAAATTCAATTTAAGAAAACTATGATTGTTAAGGATTTCTAATGAACTTAAGAAAATGAGATTGGTTGTCGCTCCCTTAAAGTCTAAAGGCCTTGTTGATGGGTTTAAATAATAAATGGATTCCATTTGCCTTTTGAAAGAAAAATTGATTTAAGTGAAATTGTTTTAAAAGTTTTGGAGAATGTCACAAAGAGGTGGTTTTGATTTTAAGAGAAAAAGAACAAAAAGAGAAGGATGTATTAAGTAAAAGGATCTCTGCCACAGAAGAACAGAGAGTGGTGATTGAAAAATTTTTAATAAACGTCTGCCACAGTAGAGAAAATAGAAAAAAATGTATAAATTAAAGGATCTCTACCACAGTATAGTAAAGAGCGAAGATTGAAAAGAAATTGAGTGCTGTTAGACCTTAGTGCCAAATGTCTAGTGAGGACGGCAATGCGTAATGCTCACTTGATACTATAGGGACGACTCAGTGAGGACGGCGATGCGTAACACTCACTGGAGACTGAAAGGAAGGTTCCCCATGTAACACCTTACCATACAGAGTCTTATGCTTAAGTCATAATTCAGAGACGGTAAGGTATTACGACCTCAGAAAAATTTAAATTTAGTACGTATAGTAGTAAGAATAATGAGTATAACTAGGAGCCTTTGAAGAAAAAGGGGTAAATAAAAAATCGTAACTCGAAAGCGTAACACTCCGATCGATAATGTAACGAACAAGGATAAACCAATGCGAGATTATATATATACAAAAGAGTGTAAAAATATGAATATCAAGATCATAATCCAGTTGCAAAGATAACCGGGTCGAGCATAGAAATATATACATGTAAATAAAGTAAGAAACCCCAAGGAAACCCAAAGGGACATAAAGACATAAAACCTATTCTCCAAAATCTCCTATAAGAGGGGTCATCACAGTTTGTATTATTTAATGGAGATAAAAGTATCTAAGTAAAACATATAAACCAAAACAGAGCCCAAGAACAAAGGATCTTTGCTAATCCGGAAGTCACCAGCATGCCTCAGCGAGAAGCCTCACGTCCTGCATCTGGAAACCACAAAATCCGCATGGGTGAGAACCAGAGGTTCCTAGCATGGTAACAGTTCCCACATATTTAACATGTATTATTAGAGGAAAGTCGAAGGCAATTCTAGATCTTCCTCTAGATAAAATCAAAACTTATAAACAAGCTAAACCATAAATGGCAAATGACTAAAGATTCTTCAGTCTAACTAATACTTTCTTTTCCAATTCCTTCAGACCTCCCAACCACCAGCAAGAGTATAAAATGGCAAACACATTAATTTCAGACAAGAGATATACAAGTAGGAATAGATAAGGCATTTAGACAAATAGCAAGTAATATGCAGTCAAATAGGCAATCTCAAACAATTCACATAGTATGCATATGATGCATGCCTGTCCCTAGTGGCTGATGATATCATCTATCGATTATATAGCCAACCTGACAGGTCCCGATAGCTAACCATTGGACTGTCCATCTGTCGCGCATCCCCAACTCGAGTTATACTCAACATAATCGTGATCATAATCATGATCCATATCCAACACCCTCACTGGTGTATATTCACGGGGACGAGCTCATCCGGAACTTTCACAGTGTCCGGCCACATGATAAACCACTATTTTATGGTTTATATTGTGTTTAATTGTGTGGTTTTGTCGTGATCCTTACCCACTTATTCATCAATTTAGCATGCATTTAGATTTCCTTCCTGAATTTATTACATGTTTGAAAATTGCTTCCTAGAGACTTTAATTATTTAATTTTAATTCTCCTTTATTCCATTCGATGTCGTACTCTGTGTGTCAAGTGTTTCAGACTTTATAGGGCATGAATGAGACGGAGATTGGAGAGGAAGCTAGCAAAAATGGAAGGAACACAAGAATTTGAGGAGATAACCAGCGAAAAGTGATGCGGTCGCATGGCTCACGCGACCACGCGAAGGAGCACAAATCGCAGTGACGTGGCCGCATGGCTTGTGCGGCCGCGCGGATTGGAAAGCACAAGCAACGCGGTAGCGTGGACAACGCGAACGCGTGAAGAGGAAAAGTGCAAACGACGCGTCCGCATGGACGACGTGATCGCGTGACATGCGCGATCTGCATAATCTGCAGAATCCGAAACCAGTGATTTTGGACCCTATTTCGGCCCAGTTTTTGGCCCGGAACAGCAGACTAGAGTCAGAGAATATGAAGAAACAACAGAGACACATTCATTGAGTAGTTTTAGATCTAGTTTTTTCACTCTCTTAGGTTTTTCTCTCTAGTTTTTAGAAATTTAATTTTCAATTGGTCTTAGCATTGGAACATTGAGAAGAGTTATTTCCTCATCAAGACTTCATCACTCTAGTTTGTTCTCTTAACTTGGTTTTATTCTTCCATGTTCTTTGTTATGTTCAATTTTGTCATTCAGATACCTTTATGATTAATTAATGCAAGAATTATTTCTTTTTAATTTAATTTCAATTCCAATAATCATGTCTTCTTTTAATTCCCTTTCATGTGCCATGGATTCTTTATTTACAATGCGTGAGTAGTTTCATTACTTGATGGGGAGTTGATTAAAAGGAACTCTTGAGTTGGAAGGATTGAAGGAAAAATTTGTAATTGGGTTAAATGTTGGATTGCTATCCTGTCACTGACGCCAATCCCTTTGAACTAAGTGGGTTGCAACTTGTGAACAGATCTGGCATTCCAACTTGTTTGACTTTCCCTTACCTAGTAAGGGATAACCAAATAGAGTAACCATTAATTATAAATTAATCTTAAAAATCATTCCATCAATGATAGAGATTCTGACCAATCAATTCCCAGTCAAGGCTTTTATTTATATTATTTAAAATCCCTTAATTTACATCCCAATTTACTTAGCTCAACTTTTTGGAATATCTAATTAATAAAACAGCACACCTTTCTACAACTCGTTGGGAGATGACCTGGGACTTAAAACTCCCAGTAATTTTAATTTAAACTCTCTGTGACATATTTCTAAATTGATAGGCAGATTTTCGGTGATTAAGAACTATACTCGCGACGTAACCATTTTAATAAATTTTTAATTCACCAGCTTCTGCACTCTATCAATTTTTGGCGCCGTTGCCGGGGAGTTGCAATAGAGTGCTAATTTTATTAATTAGAATTTATTTACTTGCATTTTATTTAATTTTGCTACTATGAGCTGCATGTTTCTTCCGTCAAATGACACGCTCACTTCCTGATCCGCGCTTGCTAATATTCGATCCTGAAATTGAAAGAACAATTTCACGAATAAGGGGAGAACAGCGTAGGTTAGTCCGCTCTAAGGGCGGATCTGAAAGTGAATCTGAGGAAGAAACTAGCCCCGTTCTACTGATTCGGTTGTTTTATGTGCAGAAAACATGGCAGCTAGAAGAATTACCATTCAGGAGGAAGGAGCTCCTGATTTTACAATGCAACCATTTCAAGCGCATCATCCAGCGGTAGCTATGGATTTTGAAATAAAGACCGCACTGCTAAATTTGATGCCCAAGTTTCATGGCCTACCTGCTCAAGAGCCTATCAAGCACTTGAGAGATTTCCAGGCAGCCTGTTCTACTGTCAGGCGTGATGGCGCTGATGAAACTTCAATTCTGCTGAAAGCTTTTCCGTTCTCTCTTGAGGGAAAAGTAAGAGAGTGGTACTACACTCAACCTCTAGCAAATGTATCCAACTGGGATACACTCAGAAAGGAGTTTCTGGAGAAATTCTTTCCATCTGAGGTTACTGATAAACTGAGGAAGGATATCTCTACAATTGTTCAGGATGGCAATGAGACTCTCTTTGAATACTGGAAGCGCTTCAATAATCTTCTGGAAGCATGCCCCCACCACATGATTGACAAGATCGTGCTACTCAGCTATGTCACACAAGGTATGAGGCCCCAAGATAAGACCACATTGGAAAGTGCCAGCAATGGGTCTATGAAGAAGTACAAGACCACTGATGAAGCTTGGAAATTGATCAGTGATTTAGCTGAATCTACTTGGAACCACAGACAGAAGCAAGGCCGTTCAAGGGCCGTTGCAGAAGTATCTTCTGGCATAGAGACTGCTGCTCTAAATCGAAGCATCTGTGAAATGACCAACCTGCTGAAGCAAATGCAGTTAAATCAACAAGCTCAGCAAACTCAACCGCAGCAAACCCAACAACTAGTTCCACAAAGAATTTGCGGAATTTGTGCTGATTACAGCCATTACACTGATGAATGCCCGCAGCTCCAAGAAGAAGACAACATGGTGGCATCCACTCACAACTTCTATGACCGCCCCAACCAAGGGTACAATCAAAGTGGAAATAATAACCATGGATGGCAGGACAATTCAAACCAGAATTGGAGGGACAACAATAATAGGGGAGGCAGAGATAATCAAGGAAATCAGAGGTGGAATAATTACAACAACAGGCAGCAAAATCAACCTTACCGAGCACCTCACCTGAGGTAAAACCAAGGACCACCGAACAATCAGCAGCAAACCTCTCAAATTACTCATTCTTCTGTATCTTCTAATGAAGATTTATTACAAGCTTTTGAGAAAAGACAACTGACCATGGAAAATAACATCGTGAACAGTATTAACGCTAGTCTGAATGGCTTCACCTCTACTCTGCAAGCTTTTATACACAACTTGGTTCAGCACAAAATTTCAATAACCAACCTTCAAGCACCACTGGAATCCCCTCTCAACCGTTACCCAATCCCAAGGGAGGCATTAATGCCATCACCCTGAGGTCCGGAACCACACTGCAGAAGAGGAATCAGGAGGAACCAAGCTCACCAGAATACGCCTCAGCTGAAGAGGTGGTAGAAATCGAAGATGTTGAAGAGGAAGAGGATATACAGGACATAGCTGAAGGAGAGATAGCTCAACCACAGGAAGAAGCACAAAAAGGTGCAGGCACCACAGAAAACACTACTCCCATTCCATTTCCACAACTTGCAAGGAAGCCTAGGAAGCAGCTGGAACCTGATCCTAAAATGGTAGAAATATTCAAAAAGGTTGAGGTAACTGTTCCCCTTTTTTATGTTATTCAGCAGGTACCTAAATATGCAAAGTTTCTAAAAGACTTATGTATTCATAAAGACAAAATTAATGAATTAGAAACTATTCCTTTAGGTAGTTCTATATCTGCTTTAATGGGAGGATTACCTGAAAAATGTAGTGATCCAGTAATTTATGATTGCATGTGTGATTTAGGAGCATGTGTCAGTATAATGCCTTTATCTATATATGATGTTTTAAGGCTCCCTCCCTTAAAAAGGTCGGCAGCTCGTTTTGTGTTAGCAGAAAAAAGCATTATTACAGTGGCTGGAGTTGCTGAAGATGTTTTGGTGAACATTAAAGGGCTCACATTTCCCACTGATTTTTATATCTTGGAGATGCCCCATAATGATTCAGATAAGCCATCATCAATCCTACTTGGAAGACCATTCCTGAAGACATCAAAATTCAAATTGGATGCTTTTTCAGGGACATACTCCTTTGAAATAGATGGCCGCATAGTAATCTTCAATCTGAATGGAGTCATTGACAACCCCCCAGAAGATCGTTCTATCTTCCAGTGTGATGTCATAGACGAAAGTGTGGCTGAAGTTCAAAAGGAAGAGTTTGAAGAGAGGCACACTGGACAAGGTCCGAGTGTGGGGACCCTCTTAACTGACAATGAGGACACTTCGCCATTTTCACAAGCCCCAGATAACCCAGAGCCTGCCCATGATCAAAAGTTAGAATTGAAACCTCTCCCTCCACATCTAAAATATGCTTACCTTGAGGATGAGCAGAAGCTTCCGGTTATTATTGCAAGAGAACTGACTTCTCAACAAGAAGAACAGCTGCTTGATGTGCTGAGGAAGCATAAGAAGGCAATTGGGTGGAGTTTGACAGACATAGTGGGAATCAACCCTCAAATATGCAAGCACAGAATATTTTTAGAAGAGGGAGCAAGACCTGTTCATCGACCACAAAGAAGATTGAATCCTACCATCTTAGAAGTTGTCAAAAAGGAAGTGACCAGACTATTGGAGGCCGGTATCATATATCCCATTTCAGACAGTGAATGGGTAAGCCCAGTACAAGTGGTGCCCAAGAAGTCCGGAGTCACTACCGTGAAGAATGAGCATGGAGAGCTCATAGCAACTAGAGTTCAGAACGCTTGGAAAGTCTGCATTGATTACAGGCGTCTCAACCAAGCTACTCGTAAGGATCATTACCCACTTCCATTCATTGATCAAATGTTGGATCGCCTGTCAGGTAAATCACATTATTGCTTTTTAGATGGTTACACAGGTTATTTCCAGATTCATATAGCTCCTGAGGAGCAGGAAAAGACTACTTTTACATGTCCTTTTGGGACCTACGCTTATAAGAGAATGCCCTTTGGCTTGTGCAATGCACCAGCTACTTTCCAAAGGTGCATGATGAGTCTTTTCTCTGATCTTATTGAGGACTGTATGGAAGTTTTTATGGACGATTTTAGCATTTACGGTGATTCTTTTAACCTTTGCTTAGATGGATTATCTAGAGTATTAGATAGATGTATCAATACAAACCTTGTGTTGAATTTCGAAAAATGCCACTTTATGGTAAAGCAAGGGATTGTATTGGGACATGTGGTATCTAATAATGGCATTTCTATAGATCCAGCAAAGGTGAATGTTATTTCTAGTTTACCTTACCCCTCTTCTGTGAGGGAAGTCCGTTTGTTCCTTGGCCATGCAGGTTTCTACAGGAGATTTATTAAGGACTTTAGTAAGGTGGCACTTCCCTTATCCAGATTACTACAAAAGGATATTGAGTTCGAGTTCAGTGAGGATTGCAAACAAGCATTTGATAAGCTGAAGACTGCTCTAACTCAAGCTCCAATTGTGAGAGGACCCGACTGGAGCCAGCCATTTGAAATCATGTGCGATGCTTCCAACCATGCAGTAGGAGCAGCACTGGCTCAGCGTGAAGGTAAGAATCCTTTTGTTATTTCCTATGCATCTAAGACTTTAGACACTGCCCAGTCCAATTATACTACTACTGAGAAAGAGCTACTTGCTATTGTTTTTGCTCTGGATAAATTCCGGGCTTATTTACTTGGTACTAGAGTAGTAGTGTATTCGGACCATGCAGCTCTAAAGTATCTATTGGCTTAAAAGGAATCCAAACCAAGACTTATACGTTGGATACTGCTGTTACAAGAATTTAATTTAGAAATCAAGGATAGGAGTGGTAATCAAAATTTAGTAGCAGACCACTTGAGTCGCCTTGAACATATTAAGGATGATTCTACTCCTATAAATGATAATTTTCCTTTTGACAACCTACAAGCAGTATCTGAGGTAGTCCCTTGGTATGCACCTATTGCTAATTATTTAGTTAGCCGCACATTTCCTCCACATTTTTCTAAACATCAAAGAGACAAGCTGAAAAGCGAGTCTAAATATTATATATGGGATGACCCATATTTATGGAGATGTGGTGCTGACCAGATAATTAGACGTTGTGTACCTCAATCAGAATTCCAGTCCATTTTAGAGGCCTGTCACTCATCTGAGAGTGGAGGACATTTTGGCCCCCAACGAACAGCTAGAAAGATCTTAGACTGTGGATTCTGGTGGCCTACTCTTTTTAGAGCTGCTGAGTTTTGTAAATCTTGTCACCCATGCCAGAAATTTGGTAACATATCCAAGAGGGATGAGATGCCTCAACAATATATGCTTTTCTATGAAATTTTTGATGTTTGGGGCATTGACTTCATGGGTCCATTTCCAAATTCTAGTGGATATTTTTATATATTGTTAGCTGTAGATTATGTTTCCAAATGGGTGGAAGCAATTCCTACCCGCACTGATGATGCTAACACTGTTGTTTCCTTTGTGAGAAACCATATTATATGCCGCTTTGGATCACCACGAGCGATCGTGAGCGATCAAGGCACCCATTTTTGTAACAGGAGACTAACAGGATTGATGAAGAAGCATGGGATAATCCATAAAGTTGCAACAGCTTACCATCCCCAAACTAATGGGCAAGCCGAGGTGTCAAACAGAGAAATTAAACGTATCTTGCAAAAGATAGTAAAGCCTCACAGAAAAGACTGGAGCACCAGACTACAAGATGCACTGTGGGCATACAGAACAACATACAAGACACCCATTGGGATGAGTCCCTACCGCTTAGTCTATGGAAAAGCTTGTCATCTCCCAGTTGAAATCGAACACAGAGCCTTCTGGGCTGTTAAAGAGTGCAACATGGGGATTGAGAACGCTGGAGCTGAAAGAAAGTTGCAACTACAGGAACTGGAGAACCTTCGCCTAGAAGCTTATGAGAACTCCAGAATATACAAGGAGAAGATGAAAGCTGTGCATGATCAAAACATCAAGAAGAGAGAGTTCCAACCTGGAGATGTTGTTCTCCTTTACAAATCTCGACTGAGGCTCATGCCCGGTAAGTTGAGATCAAAATGGGAAGGTCCATACAGAATAGAGAAGGTTGAACCGTACGGAGTTTATCACCTAAGCCATCCTTCAAGTTCTGAACTTATTAAGGTTAATGGACACAGCCTGAAGCTATACCATGGTGAGAAGGTGCAGAAAAGCAAAGAGCTTGAGATCTTCCACCTGGAAGATCCCCACATAGCAACAGATTGAGCTAGTGGAGCGTCTAACTTACGGACGTTAAAGCAAAGTGCTTGGTGGGAGACAACCCACCGCGGTATGATCATTCTTTTCTTTACTTTTAGTTTTTTCTTCTTTAAATAACTCTTCTCTTTCTTAGTGCTTTCGTGCTCTTTCAATTACATGTCTTTATCTTTCTTTAAAAAAAAATTTTTTTTGCCGCGCGACGCGATCGCACCAGCAACGCGTCCGCGTGGCAGGGGGAGTAAATAAAAATAAAAATGAACCGAAAGTTACGCAGGAGCAGCGCTGGAGTTGTGCTAACGGCACAAATTACTCCACGCGACCGCGTGCTCCACGCGGCCGCGTGCCCTGCATTTTTGACGTCAAAGGGTGCACAATGCTATATTGTGCGAGAGTGGTGCTGGATTGGTGCTAGAAGCACCATCCTTGTCACGCGACTGCGTCGCCGACGCGGCCGCGTCAATTAATTTCTGATGCACACTCACGCGATTGCATGACCCACGCGATCGCGTCACCCCAATTTACAATTGAATTATATTGAACAGAGAGTTGTGCTGGAGCGAGACTGCACTCGCGCCAGCAGCACAACGTAGGTCACGTGACCGCGTGCAAGACGCGATCGCGTCCCCTTTCCTGATGCGCCCTCACGCGAACGCGTGCCTTCCGCGGCCGCGTCGCATGCGCCGCACAGCTCAATTTCAATTGCCAACTTATCTTATATTTCTTTCCTCCAAATCCTAATTTTTCTTTTTCCTCCTTCCTTCTTCTTTTCCCCTTTCCCCTTCTACCTCACCTTTCACTCTCTATCTCCCTCACCACCATTAACAAGGTTTTACCTTCTTCTTCCTTCTTTTCTTTTCTATCATTCTTATGATATTATGTATATCTATTATTATTTTCTTTTTCTTTTCTTTTTCTTTTCAAATCTTTATTTTTCCTTCTTCTTCTTTTCCTTTTACATGGTGTTAGAAACCTTTTGAGTCCTCATTCCTCATTATATGCTTGTGGATTATTGCAAATTGTTTGACATTTATTTTTCTCCTATTTAAGGGATTGCTTGCATGTTCAATTTTATACTTTTTATATCTTGTTTAATATGCATGCCATGTGTTTGTGAAAAAGTCCATATAGCACTATGCACTTTTCTACATTACTTTACTCTACTCTGCAATGCTTGCGTTTCACAAATTTCCTTTCATATTTTATTAATTAAATTTACTTGTCAATACAAACGTGATAGTTAGTTTGTTACAAATGGAAACCTAACTTGGACATTGAATGTTTGATATATGCTACTCATGCCTTTGCCTGCATGCTAATAAACCTCTTGCATTCCATTGTCCTACATGCACTTGCTATATTTCCATTGATGAGCTTTTCACATGTAATCCGGACCATGTGTTAGTGCCATTTATCTTTATTGTGCATTGACTATCACTTACAATACCCTCTTCCTTGCTCTATCTCTTTGAATTTAATTTCCTTTCTCTTCCCTTCTTTCAGAATGGCCACCAAGAAACGAAAAGAGAAAGCTACTTCCAAACCACCAGCAAGAAGAGGAACTAAAAGAGCATTAGTGGCAGAGCCTTCTTCAACCGCAGTCAAGCCCTCAACAAAAAGAGTTAAGAGGATAATAAAGGTTGACGACAAGGAGAAAGCCTTTCCAGCAAAGGACACTGCGCGATTTCCCAATCGCTACTGTGAACAGATGTTCCCTATCCTAGCAGAAAGGAACTATAACAATGAATACCTTCTTATCCTCCCGCCCAATATTGCCACCTTTGTTGAGCCGTAAATTGAGCGAAGACAATGGGGTTTCCTACGGAGACAGCCAAGGCAGGTCAATCTTTCTTGGGTAGTTGAGTTCTACTCCAATTTCTACATACCGACCCTGCAGTCTGTTTATGTCCGGCAGAAGCAAGTCCCCGTCACAGAAGAGGTCATTCAACAAGTTCTGAGTATTCCCCCTATTCCAGTAGGAATGGACGCTTTTCAAGAAGCCACCTTTCAGCGCCAGAAATACCAATTTGACTGGGACTCCGTTCTCAGAGTCATCGCTTTACCTGGCAGCCGTTGGATCTACGGATACCACCGCAACCGCCCTAAGGGAATCTTGGCTTCCGCACTTACCTTGGAGGCTCGCGTATGGGCACAGATCATGTCCCATTACGTCTTTCCGAGAACTCATTAATCCTCCTTCACTGCGGACATGGCTGTTCTACTATGGTGCATCCTTACAGACCAACCTTTGGATCTCTCAAGACTCATCCGGCATGCTATGGAGCATGTACAAATCGCGGGCAACTTACCTTTCCCCGTCTTGGTCTCAAATCTTGTCTCAGCAGCCGGAGTCTCCTGCAGAGCTCGGGACACCACAGCCATACTTCCACGGGATGATCAATATGTCCCTGACGGAAAATACCTCAGACTTCCAGCAGCCACTACAAGCCAGCCTACTGAGCCAGTTGAAGATATTCCTTCTTCAACAACACAAGCATCTACCACTGAGAAATTGCTCCAGCAGATACTTGAAAAGTTGGATCGGCATGAACAGAAAGCAAAGATGAGAGATCGCCGTAACGAGCGCCGATTCAAACACCTCAAGGAGCTACTCAAGGGACGCTTCAGAGACTCAGACACCCCGGACTCCACTTCTTTTACCAGCACCGGGAGCTATGATGATCCCGACTGTGGAGACACTGCCACCAGCCCACCCCTGTTCCTAACAGATGGCACCGATGACGGTGCAAAGCCTTAAGTGTGGGGAGGTCGGTCAGTACCTGACTTCCGGAGGTAAATTCTCTTCTCTGACACCAATAATTAGGATATTTTAGTTAGATTTTTCTTTCTTTTATAGAATAGAATAAATTGCATAGGTTAGAATAGTTGCATGCATGTTCTACTTGATTGAAAAGACAATAAGTTCTTTTAAAAATCTACCTTTGGAACAAAATTTCACTAATTCCAAAATTTCACTACTTTTTTCAAAGTTTTTATGATAAATCTGCTTGAGTTGTATTTGAAACATGATGTTTAAGCTAGAGAACACACAACCTGTGAAAGATTTGAGCCTTTATGTATGGTTACATTATTTAACCATAATTATTTTATTCTTGTGTGTTTACTTCTCTATGATTGTAATCTATATTTTGTTTTATCTTATATGTCCAATATTTATTATATTTACATGCTTGCACATGATTGAGGCCATTATTTGTTTAAACTCACTTATCCAAATCAAGCCTACCCTTTTCAATTACCCTTGTTAACCACTTTGAGCCTTTAAAACCCCATTTGTTCTATATTTCACCACATTAATAACCTTAAGCTGAAAAATAATTGCATATCCCAAATTGAATCTTTGGTTAGCTTAAGATAGAATTGTGTGTGCTAGTTAAGTATGGGAAATTGTGGGAACAAAAGTTGTTGAGGGAATGTGTCATGAAAATTTAAAGGAAATTTGGATACCCACTCATGTGAAAATATAAGAATGAAAAATCTATGTGCATTGATAAGCTTTATTTATTAAAAAAATCAATAAATAAGGGGACAAAATTACCCCAATATTAAATTCAGAATTCAAAGATCAATGCACATATGATAGAATTAAAATGCAAGGTTGAAACATGAGTATGGGTTGAAAAAGGGAATTATGGGTAGCTAGGCATGAATTTAAAAGTATATAGAATATATGTATATTAGGTGAGAGCTTAGGTTAATTAAAGATTCAATTTATAAAGCTCACTTAGCCATATGTATATCCTTACCTGCACCTTGGCCCCATTACAACCCTGAAAAGACCTCATGATATTGCATTGGTATATTAACTGTTGTTGATTGGTTAGGAGAAAAACAAAAGTTAGAAAGCATGACTAGAGAAGAATAGAGTGATTACCCTATACACTAGAGATTAGAGCGTACATACATTATCAGTGAGGGTTCAATACTTGAATTTTCATGTTTCTGGCCTTCATAAGCTATCTTCTTGCACTTTTATCGGTTTTATTATATGATGATAGAATTAGTGGAATTTGATTTGTAATTGTTTTGAAGGGCTTATTTACTTTTTATCAAGTGGATAATAATCATATAGTTGCATTTATTTATATATGTAGGATTGCATTGCATTTCATGAGTTTCTGCAAGTTCATACTTATTTCCTTGTCTCCTTCAATTTAGCATGAGGACATGCTAATGTTTAAGTGTGGGGAGGTTTATAAACCACTATTTTATAGTTTATATTGTGTTTAATTGTGTGGTTTTGTCGTGATCCTTACCCACTTATTCATCAATTTAGCATGCATTTAGATTTCCTTCCTGAATTTATTACATGTTTGAAAATTGCTTCCTAGAGACTTTAATTATTTAATTTTAATTCAACTTTATTCCATTCGATGCCGTAATCTGTGTGTCAAGTGTTTCAGGCTTTATAGGGCATGAATGAGACGGAGATTGGAGAGGAAGCTACCAAAAATGGAAGGAACACAAGAATTTGAGGAGATAACCAGCGAAAAGTGACGCGGTCGCATGGCTCACGCGACCGCGCGAAGGAGCGCAAATCACAGTGACGCGGCCGCATGGCTTGCGGCCGCGCGGATTGGAAAGCACAAGCAACGCGGTAGCGTGGACGACGCGAACGCGTGAAGAGGAAAAGCGCAAGCGACGCGTCCGCATGGACGATGCGATCGCGTGACATGCGCAATCTGCATAATCTGCAGAATCCGAAACCAGCGATTTTGGACCCTATTTCGGCCCAGTTTTCGGCCCGGAACAGCAGACTAGAGTCAGAGAATATGCAGAAACAACAGAGACACATTCATTGAGTAGTTTTAGATCTAGTTTTTTCACTCTCTTAGGTTTTTCTCTCTAGTTTTTAGAAATTTAATTTTCAATTGGTCTTAGCATTGGAACATTGAGAACAGTTATTTCCTCATCAAGACTTCATCACTCTAGTTTGTTCTCTTAACTTGGTTTTATTCTTCCATGTTCTTTGTTATGTTCAATTTTGTCATTCAGATACCTTTATGATTAATTAATGCAAGGATTATTTCTTTTTAATTTAATTTCAATTCCAATAATCATGTCTTCTTTTAATTCCCTTTCATGTGCCATGGATTCTTTATTTACAATGCGTGAGTAGTTTCATTACTTGATGGGGAGTTAATTAAAAGGAACTCTTAAGTTGGAAGGATTGAAGGAAAAATTTGTAATTGTGTTAAATGTTGGATTGCTATCCTGTCACCGACGCCAATCCCTTTGAACTAAGTGGATTGCAACTTGTGAACAGATCTGGCATTCCAACTTGTTTGACTTTCCCTTACCTAGTAAGGGATAACCAAACAGAGTAACCATTAATTATAAATTAATCTTAAAAATCATTCCGTCAATGATAGAGATTCCAACCAATCAATTCCCAGTCAAGGCTTTTATTTATATTATTTAAAATCCCTTAATTTACATCCCAATTTACTTAGCTCAACTTTTTGGAATATCTGATAAATAAAACAGCACACCTTTCTGCAACTCGTTGGGAGACGACCTGGGACTTAAAACTCCCAGTAATTTTAATTTAAACTCTCTGTGACATATTTCTAAATTGATAGGCAGATTTTCGGTGAGTTAAGAACTATACTCGCGACGTAACCATTTTAATAAATTTTTAATTCACCAGCTTCTGCACTCCATCACCACACTTACGACATAGGGTCAGCGGAATATCGAGTCTCCACCTAGAGCATGTGGTGGCTAGTCACTACTTTCACCCAGGAAAACTCGTATCTCAGATAGTGGAAGTGCAACATTCACATTTCATTCAATAGCATATATGCATTTATACTCGGCCATAATCAATAATGGCTCCGCTATAACTCGGCAATAAACTCAGCCATCCGGCTCATGGTTCAATCCAAAACCAGCCAATTCATAAACAATTTAGCCCATCGGCTCATGGCACATACAACACTTCCACCGCCATCCTCCGCATCTCATATAATCATCTTTGATCCTCATTGATCATTCATTTTTCCCTTGCTTTACTCACAAGTTACCATATCCCCTAGCTCCTTTTCTTATTGCTAGGCATATCATAATGATTTAAGACATAAGTGGTGAGATCGAAGGCTTAAAAGTATGAAATTTGGCTTTTAAAACTCAAAAATCAACTTTGGGATGAAAACAGGGCCACGTGTACGCGTCCTCCATGCGCACGTGTGGATTGCCACAAAGTTCGTCGATGCGTAAGCGTTGCCCACGCACACACGTGGATTGAAAAATAGCCAAACAACGCGTACACGTCAGCCACACGTACGAGTGGGTGCGTTTGTGCCCCACGCACAAAGCTGGCACTACTCTGGCACAACTCTCGGGAAAAATGGATGGGCATTGGGTGCAGCGCATCAATGCGCACACGCACCCCACCCGCACGCGTGGATGGTGCCTTTTTTAAAAACAACGCGTACGCGTCAAGCACGCCTATGCGTGGGGGGTCATTCTGCTAAAAAAAAATTTTCTAAGTTAAAATGTGCAGAATTCACAGATTAAACCCCCAATCTTCCAACAGATATAACTTATTCATTTCAAAACATTTTTTGCCCGTTCTTGGAACGGAATGAACATCCCGGATCCAATTTCATTTCTAAACAAATTTGACACAAAACAGGGATTCAGAGTCCAAGTTATGTCCCATCAAAGTATGCCCAAAAATCATATTTTTATACAAAACCACAAAGTGCCATTTTCAAAACAAGCCATTTTCAACCCTTTTCAAAATCAACCAAAACATGTCAATTTCATCTCTTTTTGAAATCAATCAAAATATACCAAAAACAACATCAAGACTCCTCAACTCACACATTAACAGTTTACCATAATTCCCAAAACTACCATCCAACCATTTTAACACTTCTCAAACAAATGGCTAGAATACAAACATAACAACATGTCATGCCTCCTTCCTAATCTCAATTTCCAATAATAACATTTCCAACCAACCATCTTTGTTCATAAACAATGTCATACTCACCATCAACATGGTTCCACCACAATTCAACCTCAATCATTCATCAAGCATATATCACAACATGCATATTTCCCATATATAATACCATCAAGGCATCAATAATCATAATCACATATATGACCACATCATATATCTCAACCATTCAACAACATCAACAATTCAATGCCTATCTTAGGGCCTCTAGCCTAAGTATTTCCTACCAAATTACATTTTAGATACGAGAAACCGAGACCATACCTTAGTCGATTTTCCAAGCTCAACTGAAGCACTTCCAAACCACTTTTCCTCAAGCTCTCAAGGTCTCAACACTTTCAAGAACAGATTTTTGCATACAAAACCCTCTTCCAAGCTTTCCAAAATCACCAATCAAGCTCCAATACACATATATAAAATGCCTAAGCCACAATATCACACCAAAACACAAGGGCTGAATACCCAAACCAACAAATTCAAAATTTTCACTAGGGTTTGAAATATCTTACCTTACCTAAGTACCAAGGAAGCTAAAGCAAGCCTTTCTTTCAAGCTAATATGGTCCTATAACATAAAGGAGCTCACAAATCTCAACATTTTATCCAATGAACTCGAAATCAAAGCTGGAATTTCGAAGAGCAAACTGTGGCTTACCTCAAGATTGATTGTATGGATTTTATAGAGATCTTTGCGGTGAACACGTGGCCACAAACGATGCGACAATCAGAGCTCTCGATCAAAAGTTATGGTGGTTTGAAGATCAAGTGAGAGATAGAAGTTTGAGAGAGTGTTCTTCCCCTCCCTTACTCCATTTCAGCGTGTTTGAGAGTGTTGTGAGGAGAGAGAGAGTGCTGAAATAAGGGTTTTAGGGTTTAGTTAGGTTGGGCCAAGGGCCCACTTTGGATCCGGTTGGCCCAGTTTGGCCCGTTCGGTCCAATCTTGGTCTGATTTCTACAAAATTGGTATCAAAATTCTTGTCTTAATCCCCTCTATCATATTAAGTCATAAAAATTACATTTTTTGCTTTCTGGAATAAATTCTTATTTATGTTTTAATTAGCCATTAATTAACCAGGTTTTACACCCCATGAAGACGGCGATACGTAACGCTCATGGAGGGGACGCTGGCTGAGATAAGGACGGTGGTACAAAATGCTTATCTCAGGACCAGTGTCAAGAATCGAGAAACAAACCAACACATGAGCTCATGGCCTGTATAGGACTAGACATGCATCATGCTTGTTTGCGCATATTTATTTTTGAGTGTGTTTTCTATGATTGTGTGTGTTTGTGATTGGATTCTGTGTTCTATAATTTTTGAATTGGATAGTACATTGTTGACTGTTACTATGGACCAAATATATATAAAATGAATATAAATCTATACCCCAACCTTACTAAGAACTACCCAATTCTTACCCCCTATTTCCACCCCTTTCAATTACAGGTGCGAAGGTTTAGTGCGAAACTACAAGAACATAGAAGATTCTATTTACAAGTTGAGTTGTTAGATTTTATTTTTCCATCGTCATTTATTGTTTTGGTTTTTAGAGGAGTAGGAATTATATTTGAGGATCTTTGAGTAAGTCTATGTATATAAGGCTACGTGGATATATATAATTTTGTGATTAAATGATTTAAAGTACCGACTCTTCGTTTTCTTGGTGAAAGTTTCGGTTCGTATTCGCAAAGGATCAATATTAAATGAAAATAGTATAGAATAAAAAGGTTTAGAGATAAGTAACGCTTGAGCTTTTAGTACGATCATGAGGTGCTAGAAGTTAAGGTGTTACAACATATATATCTCATGAGAAAGCTTAACATTTTTATATTTCTTTGCATTTCTTTTCAAAAATTATATATATTTTTTAATCAATGATACTATTACCCAACTATCATATATCTATATTGCTATTGGGTAAATAATTTTTTAAAATATTATGTGTACATTAAAATTAGTCATCAAAATTATCTATCATGTATTTGTGCATAAATAGTTGTATTGTTTAACTATTTCAATTTATATTTTATACTTAAATATTATTTATACTAACAGCTGTTTTTAGTAACTAACTTTAATATAAACCTAACATGATTGGTAATTTTTTAACAGAACTTACCAATATAAAAATAAAGAAAGAAAATCAATGAATCTAATAATGTATTTATTTTCTTATAATTGACTTTCTATGATGAAAATGTGAATGAAATAATATATTAAACAAGTAACTCAATATTAATTAGAGGAAATAGATTTTCTCAATTTTTTTTAATTGTTGTTGTAAAGTGTGATCTCTCAACATATACTTTTTAAGTAGTGTGACACCCTAATATGCAGATCCTTATACTCGAGTCATAAGTCAATGATATTACGGTGATATGACTTAAGGTGGAATAATAATAATACGTATATATATGTATGTTAAAGGAAAGTACTAAAGAGAAGCCTAAAAAGAAAAAATAAAATCGCGAACGGATAACGCTCTCGTATACCGATAACAGAAAGGTAAAGCGTGTTCAGAAAGCGATAAGAGTCAAGACATTAAGAAAGCATAAGATAAAGACAAGATATATGAATAGAATCATAAGTAAACTAGCCTAGTCGCGACCTGCAAAGTTTAAGCTGATTAGGGTACAGAATTAAAATTAGTTTGACAATAGTATTTTTTCTATCCCTCCCAAGACATATATAAAAACCTCTATAGGCAAATTCTAAAAGAAATAAATACATAGTATAAGTTTTTCAAAATAAATCGGAGAGATTCTAAACAAAAGTAAAGTAGAATCCAATGATCTTCACCACCTCTAAGATAAAGCACAGCTCACTGCTGAACACCGGGACCTGCATCTGAAAAATAAGAGATATATATACAGAATGAGAACCCCCGATCCATGGGTTTCCAGTACGTTAAAAGTGACAATGCACTATAATAAGAACTCACTAAGCATCTTAACTTCTCACCTCATCATATCCATCTTATTATTCTCTCTACTCCATAACTTTGGCAACTATCTTAAAGGATTTCTAAGTTTAAGTCAACAATTCTTGCCTTTCTTCAACTCTCCAATCAAACAGCATCATAACTAGAATAAACACCAACCCTCAGCGTCAACCAACACCAGCATGAGAAACTTTTCAGTTGTACAAACACAAGTAAGACAATCAAGTAATACACAAGTAGATTCAAGTAAAACAAGTAGCATATAATCATGTAATATATATAATTAAGCAAACCCAACAATTAAACAAACCCAAACAAATCAAAACATATGCAAATGATGTATGCCTACCCTATGGACAATGATGTCATCTGTCGGTTATACAGCCAAACCTGACACATCCGGTAGCTAACCCGGATATTGTCCTCTCTACTGTTTACTCGCTATTTTGCATAGGCTCGCAGGGTGAGTACCCTATACACCTCGCAGAGTTAATACTCTGTATATCTCACAGGGAGAGTCCCCTGTACACCTCGCAGACAGAGGAAGCCTTGCTAAGTTGAGTGCCATGTACACCTCGCAGGCAGGGTAGCCTCTATTCTTTGCAAAGTTAGTACCCTGTCATATCATCGTTCTACCAATCACAACTCCATCATCACTTTCCTTATCTTGCAGGCAGCACGGCCTATATCTCTCGTAGGGTGTGTGCCCTGTACAACTTGCAGGCATAAAACATGTATATCTTTATTCATAATTTGTTCCTCTCATTCAATTCACTAATCTCATCCTATCAACTCTAACTTTCAACTCTTCTATCCTTAACTACACCGACTCTATACTCCTATTGAACCTCGGGTCGTTCTCCCTAGAAATTACAATAAAGTGCCTTGTTATTGGTTATGAGTTATTTTGGGGTTTTTTTTAGATTTTAGACAAGAAATATAAATGGCAAAGAAAATAAACTAACAACTAACAAAGCTCTTGGCAAGATATGAGAACTAGAAGTCCTATCCTAGTTATCCTCCTCAATTGTGATAACAAATTGTCCATTATTCCCACTTAGTTAACCTCTAACCATGGAGGAAAGTCAAGTGGATGAATCAATTTGATTCCTCAAGTCCTAATCAACTCCTACAAGAAAGACTAGCTTTATAGGCATTCAAATCAATTAGCAACTTCTAATTATCAATCAACAAAGGAATTAGATAACTCAAGAGTCACTAATTACTCTATCTAGGCCAAGAGGAACAAAACCTACACTAAAATCCAACCAAGCATTTCATCAAACACTTGGAAGGCACAAAAGAAAAGCAAAGCAAATTGACAACAAGAATAGAATCTAACAATAATTATTGCAAGGAATTAACAACAACATCAAAAGAAACACAATTATTATGAATTACCTTGAATTGAATTGAAAGAGAATAGGAGGAACAAAAGTAGATCTACAATAAAGTATAAGAACAACATAAAGGAAATTACAACAAAAGAATAGAGGAAGATGAATGTAACAACAAGGAATTGAAAGGTAGAAGTAGAAGAAAGCAAAGATTAAAACATAGATCTAAGAACTAATCATAATCCTAATCCTAGAGAGAAGAGAGAGCTTCTCCCTCTAGAAACTAACTCTTACTACTAAACTAAGCTAAACTAAACTAATGGTAACTAACTTCTTCATCCCTCTTCAATCCTTGGCTTAAATAGCATCAGAAATGAGTTGGATTGGGCCCATAAGGCTTCTAAAATCGCTGGCCACGAGTTGCATTAA
>NC_029778.3:27334050-27346854 GCF_000817695.3 Arachis duranensis | reverse complement strand
TCAAGGCATCTAATGGAATCAAGGTAAATTACATTTAGCTATTTTAAGACCTAAAAAGCATGTTTTCACTCTTAAGCACAATTAAAGGAGAATATACAAAACCATGCTATTTCATTGAATAAATGTGGGTAAAAGGTGATAAAATCCCCTAAATTTAACATAAGATAAACCCTACAAATGGGGTTTATCAACCTCCCCACACTTAAACCAAGCATGTCCTCATGCTCAAACCAAGAATGAAGTAAGGGTATGGCGTTTATTTAATGGAAACTAACTAAATGCAATCTACCTATATGCAACTATCTACATGAATGCAATTGCTTGGTCAAAATAAATCAATTCCCAAGAAGCATATATAAGCACAAGGGCAAAAGGTATTAACAACCATGCCAAACCACAATTGAATTGAGCTATTAAATATTTTTACAAACTTGCATGAAAGGAGATTATCATTGGTGGAAACATGTAATTGAGCATCAAACCCTCACCGGATGTATTTGCACTCTATTCGCTCAAGTGTTTAGGGTTGATTCAATCAATTCTCCTCTATTTCATGCTTTCTTAGATTTGTTTTTCTTCTAACAATCAACATACATTTCATGCATGCATACAAGTGTCATGAGGTCTTTTCTTTGGGTTGTAATGGGGTTAGGGTCAAGGTAGGATGCATATATGGTTAAGTGAGCTTGAAATTTGAATCTTTGATAAGCTTAAATTTTCCACCTAACCTATATAATAACCTATACAATTAAGTGATAACCTTACTACCCATCCTTCACTTTTTCACATACTTATGCATTTTCTCTTTTCATTTCACAACACTTATGGATCGATTTTATTTGAACTTTACTTTGGGGCATTTTGTCCCCTTTTTATTTCTTTCTTTTTTTATTTTTTCTTTTCTTTTCCATATTATTTTTCTTTTTCTTTTCTTTTTATCTTTTGTTTTTCTCATTTTTTCTTTCTATATGCAAGAACATCAATGCATAAGGTCTAACATTTGATTAATACATGAGCATGTACCCAATTCCCAATATTT
This sequence comes from Arachis duranensis, assembly GCF_000817695.3. Lineage (NCBI taxonomy): Eukaryota > Viridiplantae > Streptophyta > Magnoliopsida > Fabales > Fabaceae > Arachis > Arachis duranensis. The sequence goes on along the minus strand of NC_029778.3, from coordinate 27,345,815 downwards.
TCAACAAAATACAAAATACACCCATTTTCCCAACCAATGTCCCAAGATTTCCCATTCTTGAATGATACTCACACACTAGCCTAAGCTAATCAAAGATCCAAATAAGGACATTTATTGTTTTTCGCTTTAAGGCTTGTAATGTGCTAAATTAAAGAATAAAGTGGGTTAATCATAGGCTCAAATTGGCTAACAATGGAACATCAAAGGTAAGGCTATTTGGGCAAGTGAGCTAATGAAATGATGGCCTCAATCATATAAATGCATGAATACACAAAATAATGGACATAAAGAATCAAAAATTCAAAGATTACAATTATAGAAAGAGAATAATGCACACAAGAAGGAAAAATAAGTGATTATAAGATGTAACCACATCAATAGGCTCAAAACTCACTTGCTTGTGTTCTTAGCTCAAAAACCATGTTTCACAATATATATAATTCAAGCAAGTTCTATGAAAAGTTTTCACTCAAATTAATTAGTGTGCCCTATAGATAGAAATCTTGGAAAATTTCATTATTTTGACTAAGCTTATTTTGTATATGTATGCAAAAAAATAAGAAAATGAAACAAAAATCCTAAGAGACCTAAAAAAATATGAAATGCAAAAGTGTTGGAATTAGAAATTCGTCACCCAAAATCGCCGATCGGTCGGACAACCTCCCCACACTTAAAAGTTTGCACCGTCCTCGGTGCATTCAAAGATGAGCAAGGGGGTACGGCGACTCTCCGGATTGCTGCGTGTTCTTAGTCTTGCTTCCGTTATTGCTTGTGGTGCATTCGTCATGAAAAACAAAAATATAACACCATAAGATGAGAAAACAAAAGCAAGGAAGCATACATTGTTGGAATGAGGTAAATCACTAGAATGAGGTGAGTATGACATTAATGACAAATAAGTGTGTGAATTATAAATTGCGCGGTTTAGAATACACATTAGCATAAAAGGGCGATGTCACAAAAGAAGCATGCACTTCACTTATCCTAGTGTGCTTGAGATGCTTTAAGTAAACTTGTAAGGTAAAACAAGCATTAAAGAAGCGTGAAAGCATTCAAGTCAAACATATATGGATGCATATAATCATAAACATAATGCATTAAGGTAAATGCTCAACATCCATCAAGAAATTGCCCACTCAAAGAGAGAGTTCAAATCACATGGTGGCTAGCTACAACATGCAATTCAAAAGAGTTACAATCTCAAAGGTAATTCTCATCACTTGGTATTTTTCGAAAGGTAAGCATGAAGAACTTAAAACCAAGTAACAAAATATAACCTCAACAATAGAATCCAACAAAGATTGTAAACATAATGATGTGAAGATAACATCCCTTTTTAGTACTCAACAGCAATTAATGATAAACAAGAATAACAATCCAACACTTACAATGAAAAAGAGAAAATGAAATGAAAAACTAACTAAAACTAACTATCAACTAACTAACTAACTAATTAATTAACTAATAACTAACAAAATAAATGGTTATCAATGGTGTTTGGGAGTGTTGGATGAGGTGTAGAAGAAGGGAAGAAGAAAGGAGAAGGGAAGAAATGGAAGGAGGAGAAGAAAAGAAATGTGGTGAAGGAAGAAAATCCGCGCGTACGCACGCATGGCGCGCATGCGCGTATGGTGTAATGGACTCGACGCGTACGCGTACAGCCTGCGTCCGCGTCGATGGATTAATCCGAGAGTGGCGCATACGCGCCAGGTGCGCGTACGCGTGAATTGGTTTGTGCCTTAGGCCCAATTTCTGCACAGTGCAGGCCTAACTCTCGGGTTTTGGATGGAAGGTGGAACTTCTCAATCCACGCGTTCGCGTCATGTGCGTGGCCGTGTGGGTAGGCAAAAATGCTTGATGCACGCGTACGCGTGCAGTGCGCGTATGCGTGGATGGTGCTCTGTTTTTCAAAAATCTTTCTCTACGCTTTTGCACCAATCCAAGCATTCCAAACCTCCAAACAGCTACCAAAACACCATAAAACCTTATTTAACATATTAAACTATCAAATAACTCAACCAACTAATCTAAACATGAAATTAAACTAATTCTACTAATATGTTACAAAAGAGAAAATGAAAGAATTTTACCATGATGGGGTGTCTCCCACCTAACACTTTTTTTTATTGTCCTTAAGTTGGACTTATGGGGAGCTCCTTTCAAGGTGGCTTGTGCTTGAATTCATCTTGGAACTCCCACCAATGCTTGGTTCTCCATTGTGCCCCAAGAATCCCTATTTGTTGCACCAAGTGTTGATGGAGTTCTTCACAAGCTTGGGGCTCCCAAAATTGATTCTCCTTGTGCGATCCGGGATCCCACACTTTATTTTCACACCCGTTTTGAAGTTGATCATCATTGATCCATCCGGGTGGTAAGCAAGATGAATTCTCAACAAAGTGACCAAACATCCTTCTAGACCTATGTACTCTAGTTATACACCAACATTTGCTATCAAGCTTTGGACATGTGACCATAATGAACCTAGAATGATGCTTCCAACCACTAACCATCTTCTTTTTACTCTTAAAGCCACTAATTTTTCTAAGTTGACCATCCGTCTCAAGCAAACCATATTCAAGGGGAATAACAAAGCTTAAGTATAAGGAATTTACCCACTTGAATGAGAGAATGGATGGTGGTGGCTTGGGGAGAGGTATCTCCAATGTGCTTGCAAGCTCTACTCCCTTGTTTGCTTTTTTGTCAATCTCCACCTCTTCATAGACTTCTTCATTCTCAATCCTTTGTTCATCAACTTCATCTAACTCTTCTTCATCACTCAAATCATAAATGGGAGGTTGAGAGAAATCTACCTCCACATCACTTTTAAATTCATTGGAAGAAGGTTCTTCAAATTCAAAGGATTCTTCACCAAGAAGATTGGATGCATGATCTTTTCCTTTTCTTCAATAATCATAGGCTTCTCCAATTGTTCTAATACAAAGTGGCATTCCTCATTTTCCACCGGAGTTTCCAATCTCTCCTTCATGCTATGCTCTTTAATCGATTCTCCACATGTGACCATGGGAGTGCTTTGAGTGCTCAAGCATTGGGAGGCTAAAATGCTTACTACCTTGGCCAAGGTAGCCATAAATTCTAGTGTCTCCCTTTGCATTTCTTCTTGTCCTTGAAGTATAAGGCTAAGGATTTCATCCATTGAGGATTGGAGTGGATAAGAGGATTCATTGTCTTGGAGAAATGGTTCATTATAGGAAGGTGGTTCTTCTTGGTAAGGTGGTGGTGTATATTGAGGTGGTTCTTGGGAGTAGTAATCTTGGAATTGTGGTGGTTCAATATGTGGCTCACATGGCTCAAAAGGTGGTTGGTAAGAAGGGGCTTGTGAGTATGGTTGAGGGTTATATTGAGGATATGGCTCATAGGCATATGGTGGTGGTTCTTGAAAGTCACAAGTGGATTCACCATAGCCATTGGATTGGTATGCATCATAGAATGGCTCTTCTTCATAGTGCATTGGTGGAGGTTGTTGCCATGAGGATTGGTCATATGCATATGGCTCCTCCCACCTTTGGTTATCCCACCCTTGATACATCTTTTCATTGTAGCTCCCATTTCCTACAACATAGTTGTAATCACACTCATAACCAAAATGAGAATTCATGGTAGCAAGAGAGGGCAAAAATAAAAAAATAGTAACAAATAAAGAGAACAAACTAAAAACTAACAAAGAAGCAAAAAGCAAACAAATTCACAATATTCACATATATACAATAACCAATAACACAACACCGTTGCAATTCCCCAGCAACGGTGCCATTTTGATGATTGGATTTTTGATGGTATAGAATTTCACAAATGAATTCTTGTTGCAAGTATAGTTTCTAAACCAATCAATAATCTTTCATACAAAAAGTTGTTTGTCACTAGTACAAACCCCTAAATTTACAAACCAAAGTATTGAACCTCGGGTCGTTCTCCCTAGGAATTACAATAAAGTGTCTTATTATTGGTTATGAGTTATTTTGGGGTTTTTTTAGATTTTAGACAAGAAATAGAAATGGCAAAGAAAATAAACTAACAACTAACAAAGCTCTTGGCAAGATATGAGAACTAGAAGTCCTATCCTAGTTATCCTCCTCAATTGTGATAACAAATTGTCCATTACTCCCACTTAGTTAACCTCTAACCATGGAGGAAAGTCAAGTGGATGAATCAATTTGATTCCTCAAGTCCTAATCAACTCCTAAAGAAAAGACTAGCTTTAGAGGCATTCAAATCAATTAGCAACTTCTAATTAGCAATCAACAAAGGAATTAGATAACTCAAGAGTCACTAATTACTCTAGGAACAAAAGTAGATCTACAATAAAATATAAGAACAACATAAAGGAAATTACAACAAAAGAATAGAGGAAGATGAATGTAACAACAAGGAATTGAAAGGTAGAAGTAGAAGAAAGCAAAGATTAAAACATAGATCTAAGAACTAATCATAATCCTAATCCTAGAGAGAAGAGAGAGCTTCTCTCTCTAGAAACTAACTCTTACTACTAAACTAAGCTAAACTAAACTAATGGTAACTAACTTCTTTATCCCTTTTCAATCCTTGGCTTAAATAGCATCAGAAATGAGTTGGATTGGGCCCATAAGGCTTCTAAAATCGCTGGCCACGAGTTGCATTAAGTGGATCATGTGCCACCATCGGCGCGTCCGCGTACCGTGCATGTGCGCGCCCTTATGCGCAATGCAACTATGGCAAATCTTATATCATTTCGAAGCCCCGGATGTTAGCTTTCCAACCCAACTAAAACCGCATCATTTGGACCTCTATAGCTCAAGTTATGGTCAATTAAGTGTGAAGAGGTCAGGCTTGACAGCTTTTTGGTTCCATCATTTCTTCATGAGTTCTCCAACTTTACATGCTTTTTCTTCATCCCTTGATCCAATCTTTGCCTCCTAAATCTGAAATCACTTAACAAACATATCAAGACATCTAATAGAATCAAGGTAAATTACATTTAGCTATTTTAAGACCTAAAAAGCATGTTTTCACTCTTAAGCACAATTAAAGGAGAATATACAAAACCATGCTATTTCATTGAATAAATGTGGGTAAAAGGTGATAAAATCCCCTAAATTTAACACAAGATAAACCCTACAAATGGGGTTTATCACACGCCACGTGCACCTCCGCATACGTGAGCTATACCAGAGTTGCAAAAAGTTGATATGTTGTAAAAACCAGTTTTTCAACCCAAATTTCAAAACTTCATAATTTTTTCTACAAAATTTCTTTTCCAACCATTCTTAAACCTTTAGAAAGATCGATAAATAGATTTTCATAAAATTTAATTTTGAAGAATTTTCGACTTCGAGGACCGAGTTATGAACCGCCAAAATTGGTCAAAAATTGATTTTTACCCAAAAATAGATTTAACAAATTTTTCCAAGATTCACAAGCCAAATTCATTTTTCACTCAACCAAAGTGACCACAAACCACCCACATACACATTCTCTACCAACCACACTCAATCCTACTCAATTAATACATATTCAACTCAAAGTTATCAATTTCACATCTCAAGGTCTTAATTTCCCTAATCATTCAAACCAACACTAAATTCCACATTAAAATCTCAATCATAACCATTCAACAATTTACCGGGCTTACTTTTATGGCCTCGGTTCCAATTTCACAGCCTCAGCCCAACATCCATTCAATTTAACACATACAATTCATTAACATATCATCATTATCCAATTTCTCGATTCCACAACATACCAAACATACAAATTCACACAAAACTCATCCAAACCATTAATTTCCACAACATAACATCTATACACATCAATTCCAACCAAGACACACAATTCAAACTTAATCCTAGAGGCATCTAGCCTAGAAATTTTTATCACACCATGATACTTAAATGAAACTTAAACCGTACCTTGTTGACAGTGGTTCACACTCACACTTGAGCCTCTTTCACAAAGATACCTACAATTGAATCTCTACTTCCAAGCTCACCAAAAAGTTCTACAAGCCAATTGAAGTTCTCAAGATCACCAAAAATTCACCCAACAACTCTAACACAACCAATCTCATACATATGTCAATCTAGGATTCATAAATTTGATAAGTTACAAGGGTTTTGAGGTTTCTTACCTTAAATCATGGAAATTTGGGATGAAACTCACCATTAGCTCATACTAGAGCACTCCTAAATGACCAAAATCATAATATCTTAACATACACTTAACTAAAAATATGAATTGAAGGGGAAAATGAAACTGGATAGAAGATAGTGGAATACTCACCACAATCTAGATAGAGTCAAAGAGGAGGAGACAAGCTTCATCTGACCAAAAATGGATCCTCAATCGGAGCTCTGAAGATAAAGTTATGGTGGTTTGAAGTTTCAAGGAGGCTACGATTTCTCTCTTCTTCCATCTCCTCTCTATTTTCAAACCTCTCTCATAAATGGGGGAGTATGGTGGCGAAAATTGTGTTTAGAGATGTTATATATATGTGGGCTTGGGTCCACTTGGACCCAGTTCATTCGGTTTAGCCCGTTGGACCAAAACTTTTAAGATTAGCGTTTTAAAGTGCGTTTTAGATATTTTTATTTTCTAAATCATAAATTCTAACTTTTTAGTCTTTCTCACTCAAATTATTTTTTCAGCTGCAGTACTAGATAGATCTCAGCCAGTACTACCAGTCAAATTTTCAATGCGCATTTTTACGTGTAACACCCTAATATTCAAATCCTTATGCTCGAGTCATAAGTCAATGATAATAAGGTGGTACAACTCTCAGGGTGGATTTTTAATACATAGCTATAGGTATAATTGAAATGAGTATTAATCGAGAAGCTTGAAAAGGAGTAAAAATAAAATCGCAGCGCTCACGTATCGACAAAAAGAAGGTAAAGCATGAACTGAGATGATATAAAGATACTGCCATTGAGAAGAATAAGATAAAATAAAATATAGATAGGCAACATAAATAATTAGCCACTAGTCACGACCTGCGAAGTTTAGGCCGACTAGGGTACAGTATAAAAGCAGTTTAACAACCATATCTCCTAATCTCTCCTAAAAGATGCACAAGGGCCTCTATAGGCAAGTTTTCCAAATAATTAAATATATAGCATGAGTTCTTTAAAAATAAAAGCAGAGAGAATCTAAGCAAAATGTAAATAAGAGATCTTAAAGGTCTTTTCCATCTTTCAGACAAATCACCGCTCACTGCTGAGCACCTGGACCTGCAACTGAAAAACAGGAGATATATACGGAATGAGAACCCCCGACCCATGGGTTCCCAGTACGGTAAAAGTGCCAAATCAATACAATGCATTGTAATAAAAACTCACTAAGCATCCTAAACTTCCTTTCACCAAATATTCATCCTATGTTCTCGCTAATCTATAAGTAGGCAACTGTTATAAGGAAATGCTAAATCTATTTCATATTCCTCATGGTTCCCAACTTTTAAACTCTCCGACAATCCACAATTAGAATTATAAACAAAATCATCCCCAACTATTCTGTCTCAGCAATTCTATATCATTACCTCATATCCTCTCCTTGAGCAAGTGAGATCACTTCACTGCGTCTATCTAGGGAGCTCAAATTATCTCATTCTCTACCTGGAGCAAGTGAAATCACTTCACTGTGTCTACCCAGGGAGCTTAATTACCTCATTCAATAATCGTCATCATTATTCACTTTTATCATCAACTCATCTCATCAAGAACAGCCCTCAGTGTCAACCGACCCCAGCATGAGGGACCTCCCAGTTGTACAAATACAAGCAATACAGGAAAGTAATACACAATAAGGTACAAGTAGAACAAGTAGCACATAATCAGGTAACATAGCATATATGATATAACAATCTAAAACAAATAGGCAAACCCAAACAATTCAAACATATGCAAATGATGTATACATGTTCTATGGCTGATGATATCATCTGTCGGTTATATAGCCAACCCAACACGTCCTGGTAGCTAACTATGGACAGAAACACCCATAACCAAATTCAAATTTAAGGGGGGAAACAAAAAATGGGTAGAGGACAGTAAAATACTCACCACAAAACTTAGATATAATTGTAGGATGAGAAGAGCGATGCGTGGCCACAAACGGCTCGTCAATCGGAGTTCCGGATCAAAAGTTATGGTGATTTGAAGTTTGATGGAGGTAGGATTTTCTCTCTTCTTCCTCTCTTCTCCATAGCTGCGCCTCTCTCTTATTTTCTAGGGCAAATGAGCTGAAATGCTCATAACTAACGCTTATATATGTTGGGTCTTGGGCCTACTTGGGCCCGGTTTACTTAGTTTAGTCCGTTGGCCCAACTTTGGGTCAAAACTTTTAATATTAGAGTTTTAAACCGTATTTTAAATATTTCTAGCTTCCCAAATTATAATTTCTCCTTTCCTAACCTTATTCACTTATAATTAATTTATTCAGCTGCAGTACCAAATAGATCACAGCCGGTATTGCCAGTCAAATTTTTAGTGCATATTTTTACGCAGAAAACTATGTTTTCCGACTCAGAAAAATCCACTAAGTCCAAATATTATATTTAAATTATCGAATTCCAATTGCTAAATTTTCTAACCATGTTCACTCCTATTTAATTTATTATTTAATTAATTACGGTTTGACCGGGTTTTACATTACGCAGAAAACTACGTTTTCTGACTTAAAAAAACTATTGAGTCCAAATATCCTATTTAAATTGTTAAATTAGAATTCTAAAATTTTCATTCATTTTTTTATATTTAATTAATTACTTAATTATTTATGATTTGACTAGATTTTACAAGTAGGATTAAGAAAAAATTGTGAAAAAAAATATTATATAAAAAAATCATATTTGACAAAATAATTGAGAGAAAAAATTGAAAAAATTATTTCTATTATTTGGTTTGAAATACATTATATTATATAAAAAATTGTAATTAAAGAGGAAAGAGAATATTGATTCTAATATTCCTCCACTAGAAGCATGGTTCTAAAAACCGAACCGGACCGGTTGGTTCAACCGGGTTAACCGGGAACTGGTCTCCTAATCGGTTCGGTTGAAGTGAAAAATCGTTTGGCAAAAAACCAATAAAAAACCGATCAAACCGGCGATTAACCGGTAAACCGCTTGAACCGGACGATTTTTTACCGATTTTTAGTTAAAAAAATAAAATATATATATATAACCCCCTCCCTTCTCTCTCGCACACACCCACAACCCACTAACTCAGTCACCACTCACCACCCAGCCCCTCTCTCTCAGTCTCTAATCTCCACACGAAACCCTAGCCGCTCTCTTTCTCCCAGACCACCAGCAACAGCAGCCAGCGACCAGCGCCGCCGTCACCGACGAACTCTTCTCTTCTCCTCAGCCAGCATCGAGCCCCGCCGTCGCGATTCTCTTCTCCTGGATCACTTCACCTCGCGTTGCCAGGTATGCTCGCTGTTGATGTCACCGCCTCTGTCTTCGTCGTCGTTGGCCACCTTGAAATCGTGTCTCCGTCGGTCCATCCTCATCGTCGATCCCTCTCTCGCGCGCGTCAAGCCTGTCTTCAATCCCTCTATGCCCAAGCTCACTTCCCCTCTTTCATCGTCGTCACTTGGATTCCTCCTTCGCCGCCGATCTTCAATTTACTTTTGCTTGCTTTTGTACTCTTATTTGGTTTCTGATTTCTAATTCTGAGTTTGTTAATTTCTGCTTAGCTTGAGTTTCTGAATTTTTGAGTTTGTAAGTAGATCCCTACCCTGCTTCAGTTTTCATTTTTGGGAGTTAATTGCTATTTTTTTGGATTTGATTATGTTGATTGTTGTTTGTTTGTCTGGGTTAATTGTTGTTTTTTCATTGCTGTTTTCTGCATTTGATTTCTATTGAGTGCTGCTGTCTTCTGCTTTTTTTTATTTTTTTATTTTTTTTCTCCAAATGCACTTGATACCCTAACAATTCTTGGATCCTTCAACCTTAGCCATTGTGATGATGATGATGAAAAAGCCTTCGCTGCTGTTGATGATGCCTTGTCTTCTGCTTTTTAGCTTTTTTATTTTGTTAATTAAATAAATTAATCAGGTTCTTGTGATTCTATTTTTGTAAGTTTTAAATTATGTTTTTATTCTGTTTTTAATTTGTTACTGTATTTTGATTTTATATATTTTTGTAATTCTGTTTGTTTGTTCTAAATTATGATTATGTTTGTTCCAAATTTAAATTATGATTATGTTTGCAAATTTAATGGTTAGTGGTTATTAGTATTACTGATTTGTTTGTTATTTTTTATTATTAGGTTATAAATTAAAATTTTAAATTTTAAATTTTATGAGGTTAAATTTTATTGAAATTTAAATATTTAAAATTATATATTAAATTTTTAATAATTTTATTTAATATTTAATTAAACCGGTTGAACTCCGGTCGAACCATTGAACCAGTGAACCAATCACTTCATTGGTTTATTGACCGATCCAGTTCTCAAAACCTTGACTAGAAGACATCTTTGTTCAACTCGGCCTAATATACTAATTAAACTATAAACTAGTGTATCTATCCATGTTTTACATAAGATAATATACAAAAATATATAAATAAGATTTTTGAATATTTTAAACCGAAATGAACATATATAGTAGTTATTACAATAAAAATTTTATAAAACTAATTAAATCTAATGGTTAATTTAATGATTAATTTGATTTTAATATTAAAAATATTAAGTAATTATTTTACTTGCTCATCTGAGACTATCTTGAGTATTAGCTGCGCTTGAGTTTTGAAAAAATTTCTAACAACAATCCTCTTCAATCAAAATTAAGTGCTATATGGTGTGATTTGATTTTGGCAAGGAATTAATAAGTTTCTTAGATTGTGTGTGAGATAGATTTTAATAAAAAATTTTTCAATGAATAATTGGATATTACCCGATCTCATGCGAATTTGAATTTAATAAAAAAGGTGTTTGAGCTGAGACTGTAGTAAGATTGGTGTGTTGATTTAAAGGGATGCAAATAAGCCACCAGATTAGCTAATTTAACTTAGAGCCTTAGGAGTTGTAGAGTTAGTCAAGTGGATTCTTCTAACACCTTTTTGGTTGCATTTGTTAGAGATAGGCGTTCTGTGGGAGTTATTTTTCTTCTTATTCTCTCTTTTCTTCTTTTTTTTGTCTTTTAGGTTTTATGTCACCACAAGAGAAGAATAATTACTTATCAATAATAATATATAGTTTGTGATTAAACTGAAATATTTACATTAGGATCCTATCGTTTCAAAGACTTATCTTTAAATAATATTGGTAGTTGAATTTGTAGAAATTTCGTCATGATTCATGAGTAAAACTTTCAAGTTCTCTTATTCTTATGTTAAAACCAATTTCAGTAAATATGATCTAACATGAGATAAAATTTGTTTGAACTTTTTTTAATAACATTGCCAAAGATCGCAATGGGTATCTATAGGGTAGATACCACTCTCCGACCTTCTATTCCTATTTATGAAAAATGTTCCCTCTCATCCCATTCCTACTATAGATTCCTATTTAATTGTGTCTGCGAGAATTGCGAATACCCGCAGATATCCATGAGAAATTTTTTAAATTTTTTTAAAAATAATTACTACAAAACACATAACACACAAGATAACACAAGCTAAAGTTTCAAATATATATTAACATAATTCAAACAAACAATAAATATTTAACATAATGCTTAGAGAGAAACCTATTTAATAAAATTTCTTTTCACTTTATCCTTATTTAGATTACTGTTATTATAAAATTAACTTTATTATTGTT
>NC_029778.3:27313562-27334003 GCF_000817695.3 Arachis duranensis | reverse complement strand
AATTTTCTTTAAAAATATATATAAAATTGTAGATATATTATTTTTTTTAAAGAAATATAATGATTTTTGAAATTTTCAATTAGATTTTTAATCTGAAATTTCATTTAGACCTGCAAATACATATATAACCATGAGAAAACTTTAACATTTTTATATTTCTTTGCATTTTTTAAAAAAACTATATTATTTTTTTAAAATTAGTAATTCTGTTACCCAACAATCATATATCTATATTGATATTAGGTAAATAATTTTTCAAAAATATTATGTGTATACTAAAATTAATTGTCGAAATCATCTAGCATGTATTTGTACATAAATATTTGTATTGTTTAACTATTTTTAATATATATTTTATATTTAAATATTATTTTATACTTGCAACTATTTTTAGTAACTAATTTCAATATAAACTTAACATAGTTGATAATTTTTCAACAGAATTCTACCAATCCAAAAATAAAGAAAGATAACACTACGTGAATCTAATAATGTATTTAGTTTTTTATAATTCACTTTCTACGACAAAATATAAATGAATTAATATATTATTGAACAAGTAACTCAGTATTAATCAGAGGAAATAGATCTTTTTAATTTTTTTTTATTATTGTGGTAAGATGTGATCTTTCAACATACACTTTTTAAGTAGGATTAAGAAAAATATGTGAGAAAGGATATTAAATAGTAAAAATCATACTTGACAAAATAATTGGAAAAAAAATTTGAGAAGATCTATTCCTATTAATTGAATTGTACCATTAAATTATAGACTAATTACTTAAATCAGTCCCTAACGATTTTAAAAGTGAATATTTTAGTTCTAAAAAAATTAATACATTGATCAATTCTCAAGGTTTTACTCTGGCAGATAAATCAGTCCTCAGTTTATTTTTTGATAGAGTAATTACCTAAATCAGTCCCAAAAATTTTAAAATCAAACATTTTAGCCCCAAAAAAATTAATAAATAGATCAATCCCCAACGTTTTTCTCTGTTAGACATAACAGTCCCCCTTCTATTTTACTTTTACTATATGTCAACTTCTATTATTATTAACATAGCTTTGTGCATCTCGACGATGACACTAACATATTAATACACTCTTTTCGTTAAAAACAGGTAATAAGGTGAATAATGATGCTTTGAAATCTAAATTGAAACATTTTCTTTTAATACAAACATGTTTTTTAGAATCAAAAAATACAAAAAAATTATAATATAATATTATTGTACAATTAATAATAATAATAATAATAATAATAATTTTATTTTACTTTTTTTAGACGAAAGACTATTATGTCTGACGAAAAAAATGTTGGAGATTGACCTGTGTATTAATTTTTTTAGGACTAAAATGTCTGTTTTTAAATTTTTTGGAGACTGATTTGGGTAATTATTCTGCCAAAAAATGAACTAGAGACTGATTTGTCTACTGAAATAAAATCTTTAAAATGTTTTTGTGTATTAATTTTTCTTAGAAATTAAAATGTCTACTTTTAAAATCTTTAAAGACTGATTTAGATAATTACTCTAAATTATATATTAAATTGGAATTAAAGAGAAAAGAAAAGATTGATTCTAATATTACTCTAGAAGACATTTTGGTTCAATTCAATCTAGTCAGCTAAGTAAACTATAAACTACTACTAATATATCTATTCGTATTATGCCGGGATAATATGCAAAAAATATATATATTTTTTTCAATATTTTACACAAAAAACATAATATTTATTGCAATAAAAAATTTAAAAAATTAATTAAATTTAATGGTTAATTTGATTTTAATATTAAAAATAATAACTAATCATTTTACTTGCTTCATCTAAGATTATCTTGAAAATTGTATGTACGGAAGCTCTGAAAAAGACACCCACAACAGTCATTTTAAGCAAAATAAAGTATTATATAATGTGATTTGATTTTGACAAAGAATCGACAAGTTACTCAGGTTGTGTGTGAGACAGATTTCAGTGAAGTCTTTTTTTTGGTGAATAATTGAAAAATACCTGATCTCATACGAATTTGAATTTAATCAAATAAGTCCTAAAAGTATGATAAAATGACTTATATATTTTACTTTTGTAAAGCTTAAGAATCTTAACGTAAAAAAAAATATTTGAGAATAAAAATATTTGATGTAAAATTTTTTAAGAACCTATTTAAATATATACTAATAAAAACACTACATGCATTATACAAGTGACATTATAGATAGTGATTTTGTTGTAAGAGAGAGAAATATGTAAGTTTGATTTAGTTGATTATCAATTTTTTGAATCATTAATTATTATTATTATTATTATTATTATTATTATTATTATTATTATTTTGCATATATTTAAATAAAAAAATAAAAATTAGAGATAATTTTAAAAAAAATAAAATATTGTAATTAAAAGAAAGTAACGTTATCAATTTAAAAATGATATTATGATATAAGTAGAGGAGAGAGAACAATTAGGTGAGTTGTGCAACAAAAAAGGATACTAGGAGTTAAGTGGATGTAACTCTCATCGAAGGAAAGTGGAAGAACTAGAGTTTTCAGGTAAAACTGCTTAAATAGAAAAGAATAATTTAATTGCTCAAAATAGGTTCAAAATATAAAAGTATTTTTTTAAATATAAGTGTGAAATTTGGATTCAGTGGATTTTTCTGAGTGGAAAAATATTATCTTTTGAAATTTTTTGCGTAAAAATTCGTACCGATAGATTAGCCGACAGTGCCGACTTAAGTCTGTCTAGTACTGCGTGAGAGAGAATAAAATAGTAGAAAACCTTAGAAGGGTTTTTAAAATAGCAAATTGAGTACTTATTCTAAAGGTTTTGACCCAAAACTGGACTAAACGAACCAAACATACTACGCGGTTAGACCGGACCTAAATTGAGCCCAAGTCCATCATACATAAAGCCTTAAATGAGTCAAGAAAGCTCATTTTCAGCGCATAGAGGGAGAGAGGGGCGCCGGTTTTGAGAGAAGAGAGGATGAAGAGCACTATTCGTCTCCTCCTTCTTTTGGCTATATCTTAAGTTACAGAACTTCGATTGACGAGCCGTTTGCGGCCATACAAAGCTCTCGTCGAGCTCTTCGTTTTTATCTAAACAAAGTGGTAGGAAACTCACTCTTTTCTTCCCAATTTCTCTGCCCTATTTCATTTTTGAAAATGGCTTGTTGGGTTGTTAAGTTTCTTTGTGTTCTTGTTGTTTAGGTGTAATCTAGCTTGGGAGAGTAATGGATTTTACCCTAAAACTCATTGGACAAGGTAACATATCATTAAACTCTTGTGTTTAGTTGAATATCATAAACCCTAGCTTTGATTCTTGTTGTTTTTCATGGTATATAGTGTTCTTATTGTTGTATGGTGTTGAGTGGAGGCTTGAAAGCTTGTGGTGAAGTGGTTTTGTGCGTGGAAGATAATTGGTCAAGGTATGGTTTCGATTTCTTTTATATAATATGTAATATTTCATGAACTTTAGGCTAGTGGATCTTAGGATAGGTTTTGAATTGTTAATGAATTTTGATGTTAAATGATGATGTAGATGATTAATGATGAATGATGATGTTGTTGTGGACTGAATGATGATGAATTTGAAATAAATGGGATGGTGAGTGGATAAATGTTATTTGTAAAGGGTTGAATTCAGGTATATGTGATTTGGTTATGCTAGAATGGTGGTTATAAAATATTAGTTGTGGTTATGCGTATGTGAATTGAAGTGGTGAATAGGACTTTATGATGTGAATTATGAAATTAAAATACATGAGATAGGTTGAATTGAGGATGGAGAGGGATAAATGATTTTAATAGTGAATGAATGGGAGATGGTCGATAAATGTTAGTATGAGGTTTTGAGTTGGTTTTGGGTGTGTTTGATTTGGTTTGGTTTTGAAGTTTTGAAAACCTAGAGAAACGTCATTTTTTGGTAAAAATATAATTTTGATGAACTTTGGCGGATCATAACTTGAGCGTCAATTTTCAAAATTGATTGATACTGGTTTCAAATTGAAGATCATTGAAAGAGCTTTAAAATGATATAAAGTTTGAGGAAAATGGAGTTTTGTAGAGGAAGTTATGAGTGTTTAAAATTGATTTTCTGCAACTATACAATTTTTCTGATTCTGATACAGCATGCGTACGCGACACAGTCCATGTGACGTGGCCATTCCATTCAGGTTAGGAGGCTTGCGTACGCGAGCAGGGGGTTGCGTACGCGAGTAGGGTGTTGCGTACGCGACCGCCCATTTTAAACTACATGCATACACGAGACAGGAGCTTGCGTACGCGAGACAAGGGCTTACGTACACGAGACCCCTGTTTTGCTGAAAATTTATTTTTCTTCGTTTTCAAATGTTATCTAGCTTTCTAAACATTCTTTAAATATCGTTTAAGAATACTATCTTGTGCTTAGGTTCAAATACTATTAAAGGTGAGTTAGAGACTTAAATGGATGAATTTTTGTATGCATTTAGAAGACAGAGACTTAGGTTTCTGAAGTTGTGGGTGCGCGGGTAGAGTATTATATTGGTAATGACTCAGAGAACTTAAGAGGTGACGATAGTTGATAATAATTTGAGAAATTGGGAGCTGGTGATGGATATGATGAGTTGAGAATTCAGAAAAAAATGATGATCTTTTTGAGTAATGGTGTGCTGGGCACTATATCTCTGGAATGATTTATGATGAAATAGATGTTGTTGTTATTTTCCTTCTCTGCCGCAAAAGTGTGCCAGACACTATATCCTCAGAATGAGCATACAAGTGTGTGGGACAATATATCCTTGGAACAAAAGCGTTCCAAGCGCTATATCCTCGGACGCGGCAGAAAGGCGACATCCAAAAGAATGTATCGGGTTGGCAATTATGGATCGACAAGTGATATCACGAGCTAATAGGACAGGCATTCATCATGTTCATCTTCTATGTGTTTTGTTTTACTTTGCCTAATTGCATCTTTTGCCTAAATGTATAATATGCTTATTTGCTAGTTATTTTACTTGATGTACATGTATATTACTTGTGTTTTACTTGCCTGCATTGTAAACCCCGCTAAATTAGCACACAATTAGTCATTAAATTGAATTTTAATAAGGAAAATTAGAAATGAAAATCTTATATTAAAAAAGGATAGAGCTCATTAAAATGAGAATTTTGACACTATTTTCAAAGAATTTGGCCTAAGATTGGACCGAACGGGCCAAACCGGTTGGACTGGGCCCAACCGAACCCATCAAATAAATGAGCCCAGGGCTCATCTTCTTCCCCATTTTCGCAGAAACCAATGCTGAATAGCCAAGGGGAGAAGAGAGCTTCCAAACCCTCACCACAACCTTAATCCACCATAACTTCTTCATCCGAGCTCCGATTGCCGCACCGTTTGCGGCCACGCATCCACTGCATCGAGCTCTACGATTCTATTGGATTAATTTCATAGGTAAGATTCAATCTCATCCCAGCCTCTCTATCCCTCAATTTCGAAATTAAAGGAAACCCATGTTGAGATTTTGTTTAATTTGGTACTCTAGGTTCAATTTAGCTTGTAGAGCTTAACAAATTTTGTTCGTTTAGTCTGTGGGCTATATATGTATATGTATATATATGTGTTAGGTGTCTGAATGCATGATACGGAGATTCTTGGAATTATTGGAAGCTTGATTTGAGAGCTTGGTGGAGTTAGAGTTAAATCTTGGTGATTGAAGCATTGCCCTTTTGTCTTGTGGTTTGCGTTGGTTAATACATTGAAATCGGCCAAGGTATGATTTAAGTTTTGCGTATTCAATATATAATATTCTGTGAAAACTTAGGCTAGGTGACCATTGGATAGGCTGGAACGCATGAGTATAATTAATACTTAGTGACTTTGATGAGAATTGTGATATGGATTTGGTGTTTTTTGGATAAATGTCAATTGAAAAATTGTGAGCTTAATGTTGGTTGGATAAGGGATTAATGATGAGTAGATATTGATGTGTGTTGTATCTATATATAATGAATATGGATATATTCCTCTTGTTAGTTATTTTAGATGTTAATGCATGATATGGGTGACTTGAGGAATGGTAAGGACAAGGAGATTGTTGTGGTATTGATGTATATGTGTTGTGTCGATGGATATAAAGGTGATAAGTTGAGTTTTAATGTAAATGAAGGTTTCTGAAGTTTGGTAAAAACAAGTTTTCGGCTGAACTTCGGTGAGGCATAACTTGGCTTCCGGACCCCTAAATGATTCCAAATTTGTTTTATACAAAAATTGGGTTTGCAAAGTTTGAAGAACGGAGGAAAAATGATTTAAAACGGAAAAGTTATGTGTTTCAGAAGTTTGAGGGTTTAAATCCAATTTCTGCAGATTTTAGACATAGCCAATTTTTGGAAAAGCGTACGCCCACACGTATGCATGACCCATGTGTACGCGTGACATGGAAATTTTACGTACGCATACACTACATTTGTGGACTGTTGCCACTGCCTTCCCCATGTGCGTACACGAAGAAGCTTATGCATACACATATTGGGCCAGATCTGCATGTTAACGCGTACGCGTGCCCCACACGTACGCGTGACATGAGGTGCTTGCATACGCGAAATGTACTTGCACGACTTGATGCTTCTGTTAGGTACCCACGCACACGCATAATAAAGGAATGCGTATGCGTAATGGGCCATCTGTGCGCCCACACGTACATATGGTCCATGCGTACGCGTGACTCCCCTATTTTTAGCAAATGTATTTTGTGTTTTAAAGCTCAATTTTGAACCTCCAAACCTCTGTTTTTACCCTTTTAGCCCTAGAACATAATGATAAGCATAGTTATAAGTTGGAGCTAGGAAACAGAGATAACTTGGGAATGATGTAAATGTTAAAAATGATGAATTGTATAAGAAGGAGGTGCATGTATGAATGAGTTCTGGCGCTAAGGCTTGAATGATTGATTTTCTACAAGTATTATGAAATGTATGAGGCAAGTAAGAGAGTAATGTAAGAAATTGAGAATTGATTATATTAATTAATCAAGGATAATAAAATGTATGATCAATGAGTTAAGTGAAATTTAGAATGATGAGATAAGACATTAATTAGTATCGAGAATGAAATGATAATTATGAGAAATGATTGAATATTTTGAGCTTGCAAGTATTTTCTCCCTCGTGTCAGCTTGGGGTATTATTTTCTCCATGTTAGCTTGGGGTGTTTTCTCTTCTCCCCATGTCAGCTTAGGTCTCCACCCATGGATATTATTAAGCTTGAGGTGTTCTCTTTCCCATGTCAGCTTGGGGATCCTCCCCATGATGTATTTTTGAGCTTGAAGACATGTCGGGATGGCTATGTAACCGACAATTGATATCACCAGCCATAGGACAGTCATGCATCATGTGCATATTGTTTGAATTGCTTGCTTGTGAATTGTTTGGGATTGCCTACGTGATTATAATCTGCTACTTGTTATAATTGTTATCTGCATTACCTGTAAATTACATGTGTTTGCCTTGTTTGCTTATCCGTCTGTGCATATTCACTGGAGATGGAGGAACGGAGGAAGGATAGAAGGGTCTAGTGTTTAGGTCAAGTTTTAGTTAAGTTTTGGAACCCTTAGAAGGCCACCTCTTATGATTTCTGTTTAATATCTTAAGCTTTATAATCTGAGTGTTGGTGTTCTAGGATTGTCTCTAGCATTCTCAGGACCTTATATCTTATATGCGTCGCACCTTTACCATGCTGAGAACCTCCGGTTCTCACCCCATACTGTGTTGTGTTTTTCAGATGCAGGTCGAGAGGCTTCTCGCTAGGCATCTGGATTCCTAAAACGGAACGGTTTCTGGGTTCTTTTGTTATGTAGCTTATGTATATATGTACTTAGCTTTCTCTCTAAGAAACTTTTTTATTTGTCCCTCTTAGGAGTTTAAGGAGAGTTAGGGTTTTATTTATGTATTTTGGGCTTTGGGATATGTATATATGTATGTAAATATTCTTCGGTCAGCCTTGGTTTCGTAGGCTGAGTTAGGAGCTTGTTATTATGTATCTTTTGGGCTCTCTACTCCTAGTTTCTGTTATATTATGTTCGCTAACTTTCGGTTTCTTTGCACGCAAGTTATCTCGTTTCCTGAGCGTTGCGCTTTTACTTTGCGTTTTTGTTTTACACATTTTTCAAAGCTCCTAGTTAAATATCTCTTTCATTATTAATATATATATTTTTACTTTTAGAGGTCATAATACCTTGCTATCTCAGTCTTATGAATTAAGCATAAGATTAAGTATGGTAGGGTGTTACATTATGGTATCAGAGCAGTTCGTTCCTGTAGAGCCTAAGGGACGGACTGATTATACTTCTGTGCATTCTCTGTGTATGTGTCTATGTGCTATTAGGATATCTAACTGATATATGTGACATAAACATTCATGAGCATGCATTTGGAACTTAAAGCACTAGACTTGCGATATTGAGACTGATCAACTTGATATCACTTGTTTGGTGTGTATAGGGACCATATGTCAACTCGCGGACGCGGTCGCGGGAGAGGTAAAGGTAGAATAGACAATGCTAATCCTAGCCCGACAGAGAATGACCCTGTAGACTTTATGGCTGCCTTGGGAAACATGGCTACAACTATGCAGGCGACAGCCGAAGCTCTGGGGAACCAAATGAACAATGGGAATAATGGCAATAACGGCGATGAGGGCCCTATGACGCTTTCCTCTTTCCTGAAGGTTCATCCTCCGACCTTCAAAGGAACCTCAAACCCCACCAATGAGGACAACTGGATTCAAGCTATAGAGCGAGCATTACAAGCTCAACATGTTCCTGAAAAGCAGTGGGTTGAGTTTGGATCTTATCAACTGTAAGGCGAGGCCCAGCACTGGTGACAAGGAACACGGTAAATCCTACAGCCAGATGGTGTCGTGATTTCTTGGGACTTGTTTCGAATAGAGTTCTATAAGAAATAATTTCCCAGTTCAGTAAAAAATGCTAAGGAACTTGAACTACTTCATCTAAAACAAGGCCAAATGACTGTCATTGAGTATACTAGTAAGTTTGAAGAGCTGTGCCGATTCTCCCGCATCTGCCAAGGTGTTCCAAGGAATTTTACTGAATGGAAGTGTATCAAATACGAGGGAGGCCTTAGGAGCGATATTCTGAGCTCCATCTCATCGATGGAGATCTGAACCTTCTCTGAATTGGTAAACAAAACCAGTGTTACTGAAGAATGTCTATGAAAGGTGGCATTAGATAAGAGTGACCACTGAAGATCTGTTAGGTAAGATCAAGGAAGAAATTTTGCTCCTAAAGATCAAGATTTCAAGCGAGGCGGCAATATTTCACAGCAACATCAAGGTCAGAATAACTTCTGGAGGTTCAATAATAATAATAACCCGGGAAGAGGACGCGAAAAATAGGCTCAGTTTTTGTAGGATGACTTGACTTGTAGGAGGTGTGGAAGGTACCACCCGAACACTCCGTGTAGGGCCAGTTGGGATGTATGTTATTACTGTGGAAGCGTCAGGCATATATCTTAGAATTGCTCAGAAAAGATGAGTCAGGAAGCTAGAAGAGCTCCGTAGGTGGACGAGTGTACACTATGGTGGCGGATGGTGCTGAGAGCCCATATGCTCCAATTAGAGGTAATTATGAATTAGTAAGTAAAACTTTGACTGCTTTGCATGATGATGACCTGTAGCACTTATCATAATCCACTATCGAGCTATGAGAAGTGTGATTTCCAAGGGAATGATCGAATGATGACTTTCAATTAGTGAGACAAAACAACATTTGGTTGGCATTGAGGGGTGACTAAGTTCTTGAAGAATAATAACAAGAGTTATGTAGTAGAAAAGGATTGGAAGAGTAAGCATACAACTTGAGTCATAGATTAGGGATCGAGAGTGTTAAGAATGGTGCAACAACACTATTAGAATTGATGGAACTCAGAAACTTGAAAGATTATAAAATAGAGGACGAAATCCGTTCAATCAAGTGTTCCCGGTATGAAATACCAATTGGACCGAAGAGCGCGTTAATGAATCCGTCCGAGTCGACCTAACCTTCTTTTGTAGCTCATAATAGAATTCTTCTCCGAACTTCTTCTTAAATAATGAATGGATCAACTCCTAATCATATCCCTGACTTGAAAGAATCTCATTTTTTCCAAATGAGTCCGAGTTTGTCTTGTTATAATAATGTAAATTCGTGAATCTTAGGAACTTGCCGCGAGTCGAATTGCTCTATTTTGTAAAACTTATATTTTGTTGACATCAACTAAGGTTTATTTAATTTGGTGCACCATATATTCTCCTCAACCAGCTTGAATTTCAATTCATCTCTGAGAGTGCACTTTAACTTCTTCTTGTATATCTTGTTAATCTCAAGAACTTGTTGTACCCACCATATAGAGCATCCCTTTATTTTACAGCAAACACCGTTCTAGTAGTTCAATCACTTCTCGGTTTATTTTCTTTTCAAGCTTGAGTTAGCATCACGTATAACGCTTAACCATAACCATTAAGAATGCCGGTCCCTTAATATTCTTCCATATCTTAGAAAACATTACTGTTTAGATGCTTGAGAGCAGAAACGGTTTTTGAACTTCCTCGAGAGAAACTAATTATGCTTCTTTAAATATTACTTTGACAGGATAAAAATCAGTGCGCGATTAAGACTAAAGAATTAAATCTGGGAGGTATTGAACCGTTTATAACGTTAATACAGATTAAGAATTGGAATGGGAGAACACACCTAAGAACTTGAACTTAAGAAGAGAAACGACCAATGCGCCTATCTCAGATTACTAAACTTGAATTATGGGGGAAAAATTCCTAATTAGGTGGGTAGGATGTAAATCCCGCTAAATTAGCACATAATTAGTCAATAAGTTGAATTTTAAAAAAGAAAATTACAAATAAAAATCTTATATTAAAATAGGATAGAGATCTTTAAAATGAGAATTTTGACACAAATTTCGAAGAATTTGGCCTAAGATTGTGCTGAACGGACCAAATCAGTTGGACCAGGCCCAAACCGAGCCTGTGGGCCCAACTGAACCCATCAAATAAATGAACCTAGGGCTCATCTTCTTCTCCATTTCTGCATAAACCAACGCTGAATAGCCAAGGACAGAAAAGAGCTTCCAAACCCTCACCACAACCTTAATCCACCATAACTTCTTCATCAGAGCTCCGATCGCCGCACCATTTGCGGCCACGCGTCCACTGCATTGAGATCTACGATGCTATCGGATCAATTTCATAGGTAAGCTTCAATCTCACCCCAGCCTCTCCATCCCTCAATTTTCAAAATTAAAGGAAACCCATGTTGAGATTTTGTTTAATTTGGTACTCTAGGTTCAATTTAGCTTGTGGAGTTTGACAGATTTAGTTCGTTTAGTTCGTGGGCACGGTGCGAGTCCTAAACCCTAGTTTTTCGTGTTTGGATTATGTTGGATATTGAATTGTTGGATATATGTATGTATATATATATGTGTTAGGTGTCTAAATGCATGATATGGAGATTCTTGGAATCATTGGAAGCTTGATTTGAGAGCTTGGTCGAGTTAGAGTTAAATCTTGGTGATTGAAGCATTGCCATTTTGCCTTGTGGTTTGCGTTGGTTAATAAGTTGAAATCGGCTAAGGTATGTTTTAGGTTTTGCGTATTTAATATATAATGTTATGTGAAAACTTAGGCTAGGTGACCATAGGATAGGCTGAAACGTATGAGTATAATTAATGCTTAGTGACTTTGATGAGAATTGTGATGTGGATTTGGTGTTTGTTGGATAAATGTTAATTGATAAATTGTGAGCTTGTCCTTGGTGACTTCAAAGCCAGTCCTGTGATAGTTGTAGTTCCCTGAAATATAATGAAGACACAAAACATAAAAGTAAATACTAGGTAGCTAAAAGTCCATAATATTACTTTTATTATGATGCTTGAAATCCAAAATTGATACAAAACCATTGCTATAGCAGACTAATTTTCATATTTATTGGAATAATCTAGAAGACACATGAATGTTAACAACAGATCCATCAAAATATTATCATAAATTAAAGCATAATCCATACCTTGTATTCTGTTAATACATGAAGGACTTCCTCATGAAGCCATAATCTACTACGCTTCTCAGGTTCATCTGGTGATTCCTCGCGAATTATTTCTCTTCCCATGTCCCTTAGCAAATTATGCATTCCAAGCTTGTTTGTGCTGTCAACAGTTACAAGGCTTCGCTCTCTAAGGACACTGATTCCAATTTCAGCGAAAAGTCCGCAATCATTTAATATCTGAATAACATCACTTCGGTCCATCCCAATGAAAAAGCATGCTATATCAAGAAATATCTCTTTCTCAGTATCATCACTAAGACTATCAAAACTTATTCTTAGCTTCTCCTGTATTTTATGATTGGGAATCCTTTTAAGTTTCTCCAAAGCATTCTTCCACACTTCGATTTCCCTATCACACAAATAGGACCCAAGAACTTCAAGAGCAAGTGGCAGTCCAGAAGAATATGCAACTACATCTTTAGTAAGGACAGAAAAATTTGTGTCTGGATATGCTTGCTTGAATGCATGCCAACTAAAAAGCTCAATAGCTTCACTATCATCCATTTCATCCAATCTATAAATTATAGGTTCAATGCCACGCATTTTAACCAGATGCTCATCTCTTGTTGTGATGATTATACAGCTTCCGGAACCAAACCATTCATGACTTCCACACAATGCATTCATTTGCTCCACTTTATCTATATCATCAAGAACAAGAAGTACCCTTTTGTGGCAAAGTCGATTCTTCAATTCAAGTTTTCCTGATTCAGTGGTACGTATCGGTATCTTTGTTGTTTTGTAAATATCAGAAAGGAGACGATCTTGTAAAGAAACTTGACCATTATCTTGCTCCCAAACTTCCCTGATGTTTAGTAGGAAGCACTTGCAATCAAATTTGCGACTAAGTTGATTATAAAGAGCTTTGGCAATGGTTGTTTTACCAAGTCCTCCCATGCCACATATCCCAAGAAGTAAAACATCTTTTGATTGTTGTTCAATCAATAGATTGATCACATTTTGCACACGAGATGTTACTCCCACCGGATAGTCTGCAACAAACAATTCTGTCTTGTCAAGCAAATGAGTAACATCTTCAACAACCTTCTTGATATCCTCATTCTCATTCCTATATTACATGAACCAAAGATAACTAAGAAGTGTCATCTTTTAGAACATAATGGATGAGACTGAAGGGAAATAAAAACTTATGAAACAACATTAAATACGTTTTAAAGATTGGGAATGAAAACATAGCTTCTGCCTTTCAATTATATATAGAAATTTCTGCAGAGCAACTGAAATTGTCCTGAAGGCTTGAATATAAACAAATGAAACTAAGGTTATTCTTTTGAATGAAATACCATGGCACCGTTACCACATTAAACAAATAAGAAATGATTCTTTCATAGAGATAAAATTTATTAACGAATTCAAATAAAAGGAAAACGTATCACAGATTAAATTACCTGGAATTTACCACAACAATTCCTGAAAGACTACCAACTTGACGGAGTGATGTCCTCCAACTTTTCTCCTTGTCTTCCTCCACTGGGTGACTTCTTAAAAGATCATTAAATTTTTGTCCAAATACACCACTTTGGTGACGTACTTCGGAGGGATCTACACTGTAGAATATTGGCACGACTGCGTGAGCTGTGGTTCTTTGAAGCTGCATTATATTCTCTAACTCTTCCAGACACCATTTTGAACCACCATAATTTGTAGACAGCACAATAATAGACATTCTGGAGTCTTTCACTGCTTCCAGTAGTGAGATTGATATCCATTCTCCCCTTGGAAGTTGAACATCATCCTTGAAAACATAAAATCCAGCATTTTCGAGAGCCGCATGGAGATGTGAAGTGAATGTTGCACGAGTATCTTTTCCTCGGAAACTCAAGAATACATCATAGGTACTTAGCTGGGAATAAAAAGAATTCAAAATATATGATTAACTTGTGCTCAAAAGAATTTTACCTGGACTTTTATTAACTAGTAATGTACAGGTTAGGATCAAAGAAGCACAATTTACAATCCAACTAGCTATCAAAGTTTAGAAGATACAACAACCATAACCTGCTGCGCACCTTGGGAGTAAGACGTGATTCCTCATCAACAATTTCTCTTCCAATTTCTTCTATCAAGGTATGAATTTGAAGCCGGTTGCCATCAACAGTTACTAAACATTTATCTTCAAGGGCAGTTAAGGCCTTTTCTCCATTATGTCCAGTGCCATTCAATATTTTCACAACATGGTTCCGGTTCATACCAACAAAGAAACAAACTATATCAAGAAATATCTTCTTCAGTGAGTCATCTCTTAAACTATCAAAGCTCACTTGTCGAAACCTCTGCAATTTATAAGGAGGATTTTCCTCAAGTTCTTCCAATGCAGGCTCCCACTCTTCTATCATCTTTCCATATAAATGGGATCCAGCTACTTCAAGAAAAAGTGGTACTCCCCCACAATACTCAACTATAGATTCTGCATGTTCGCGATACTCTTCTGCAGGAATTTCCTTATTCTTGAATGCGTGCCAACAAAATAGCTCAATAGATTCATCATAATTCATTCCTTTCACTGTATATATATCATCAGCGTCCTTGAGCATACTCCTATCCCTAGTGGTGATGATTATTGTGCTTCCAGGACCAAACCACTCGCGACTTCCGCACAAAGCCTCTAAATGGTCTCGTTCAGTCACATCATCTAGAACAAGAAGAGTTTTTTTATTGCTGAGATTTTTCTTTAATAACAGCTTTCCTGATTCAATGTCATGAATCTTTGCTTTTTCTGCAGTAGTTTCTTCCCTTTCTTCTTCCGTTGCTTCTTCTGTTACTTCTTCCACTGCTGCTTTTGTTGTTTCCTCTGTTGTTTCTTTTGTTGCTTTTTCCTTTGCTTCTTTCGTTGCTTCTTCTTTTGTTTCTTCTGTTGTTTTGCAGATACAAGAAAAAAGCTCTTCCTGTAAAGAAACTATACTATGCTGCTCACATCTCTCGCTGATATTGTCAACAAACATCCTCCTCTGGAATCTGTAACAGATTTGATTATAAAGAGCCATGGCAATGGTTGTTTTACCAATGCCTGCCATTCCCCATATCCCAAGTATTAAAACTTTATCATAATTCAACAGTTGAACTTGAATTAAATCCTGCACCCGAGGTTGCAATTTCTCTACATTCGGCAGAGTGAACCAGTGATCCTTACCACCTAAAAAGGCAGTAATATGTTCAACAATATTGTCTAAGGCTTCATCTCTCTCCCTGCAATATACATAAACAATGACACAAAACATGTACATTCTGCTTAAAAGGAAGTATAACGGTGTACCATTACATACCAAACAAGGTCAAGCAGGACAAACGATACAAGAAAATGATACAAATGATGTGTTTAGATATTTTCATATTTTAGCTTATGCACAAATACATCTACATTTATTATGATAGATACGATTAGATGGGAATGCAATTGTAAATTAAGCAAATTAGCATATGACAATTATCTATTGGGCTAACAAGTTACATTGGGTGAGGGAGGAAGCCTTTGTCTAATATTGCTTTTCTTTTTTGTGTTTACAGATCAGAACTTTTCTTTCTTGAGTTCTCTTACAATTATCTGGACTATATATGTGACAAAATTTGTTCTACTATTGTAACTTCTTTTTGGGTTTTCTAAGGTCTCTCCCTCCTTGGTTATTAGAGAAGTTGCATGATCTCTATGGGCCTAATCAACCGTGACTTCTCAACTAACATACTCTCAAGAATCAATCAAAGTTCTTCTTGAGACTATAAAATGCCTCCTCAACTGGAATGGATCCACTCAATTTTTTACTATCAATTGTTTTGTCAAGATATCGTTTACCATTTAACATGTTATTTCACATATTTTTTCTTGATCTCACTTAAAAAGTATATGATGAGAGATCATATTTTACAACAATAATTGAGAGAGAAAAAAATTGAGAAATCCATTCCCCTCCTCAACCACTATGCCAAATCCCTTTTTGGTTAACATCTTTATTGTTTCTAACGGACAAAAGAAAGATACAGAAACAACAGGCTAGAGATTATCTCTACTCGAAATCTTCATCCAATTTATAATTTCTTGAGCTTTCATCGATTGTCCCCACCATATTATGCTTTTGTTTTCACATTATCTTCTATATCTATTTCTAAGCGCATGGTTGTTAGAACTCAACCCGTGATCGAATCGGTCAAGCTATTGATTTACTGATTTATTGGTTCAACCCATGAGTCACTACTTGAATTAGCAGACTCAATTCCCACGTAAATAAAAAATATAAAATAGTCAAAAATTTAAAATTAAAATTTAAAATATATATCTTCACTAATATTTTAAAAACAATCAAATTTCAACAAATTATAATCAACAAGTTATGATTTGGTTATTATTGAATAAATATATAAAATTCTAGTATTTTTTCATAATAAAAATTTTTTAATTTTATTTTTATATTAAAGTAACTATTTTTAATTTTAATAACTAAATAATTAGTTTATATTTATTATATTGTTATATACTACATGTATTATTGAAAAAATAATATTAATAAATAACATATAATCATAAAAAAATAATTATATTGTAATTAATAAAAATATTTTATATTTTTAATTTTCCATGTTTAATAAAATTTATACTTAACTAATAATTATGCATAATAAAAAATATAATTAGTTTAAAGATAAGTGAGTATGAAATTAAAACAATATCTAACAAAATTATTGTATATTTTTACTATATAATTAATAATTATCATATAAAATAATAAGGAATAACATAGCCTAATGGCAAAAGTAGTAAGTAGTAACAAAGACAACCTGGTTCAAACCTGATCTACATTAGTTTTGAATTTTCAGCTGAGCAGTTCGATTGACCGGTGGATCAGTTTTTTTCAAGTTTGACTGGTTCTTGTTGATCCTTAACCTAAAATGGTCTTGAGACTGTGGGTTTTTTTTTTGTTTTTTATTGAACTAGCGAGTCCGTTTCGATTATGATAACTATGGAGTAGGGGGCTCTTGCAATGTGAAGGGAAGGTCAAGGATTTATTGGAAAATCCAAGAGACGATGGACACTCGTTTGGTGAATTATAAGAAGAAATTTATCACCTTTTTCCATGGCTCCAAGTTAGTAACATTACAGGGTGAACTGTCTCAATGACCTACCTGAGTATAATTTCATCACTTCAAACGTTTATAAGCTGCCAATAAAATTATAAAAATTTACCAGGATTCACCAATTGAGCTATTTTTATCCCTTGACATAGAGCCAATGCTTGGCTTATTGTTACACTCTTACAAAGCAGCCTTTCAAACATCATATGGGTTGCCACCAGTGAGATCACATTATCATGCTATCAACTTGTTATCCGATTCGGCTTTGGTTAAAGTGCACTCATATCGATATCCACATAGTCAGAAAACTAAAATAGAAAAATTTTTTAGTGAAATCTTGTCAAAGGTATTATTTGTCTAAGTACAAGCCCCTTTTCATCCTCCATTTTGATTGTCAAGAAGAAGGATGGTTCTTCGAGATTTTGCACAGACTATAGGGCTCTTAATGTCATCACTGTGAAGGACTCTTTTCTAATGCCACCTGTTGTTGACTGGACAAATTATTTGGAACGTAATATTTCTCCAAATTAGACTTACAGGCTAGGTATCACCAGATCAGAGTGAGGCCCTTCAAAACGACTTTTCAAACATAACAAGGCTTATACGAGTGGCTTGTGATGCTCTTTGGGTTAACCAACGCTCAAGCTACATTCTAGAGTCTCATAAATTTAGTGTTTGTGGTTGTGTTGAGGAAATTTGTACTGATTTCTTTGATGATATTCTTATTTGCAACCTTGATTGTTTTAGTCATCTTAGACACTTGATGCATGTGTTGTCATTTTTTAAGGAAAATGCTCTATTCATTAAACTATCAAGTGCTCTTTTGGCCAAACTCGAATAGACTAATTAGGTCATATAATGTCTTGAGAAGGTGTGCGAGTAGATGATTTGAAGGTCCAAGCCATTTTACAGCGGCCAACCCCACCTCTCTTAAACAATTACATGACTTTCTTGGATTGACAAGTATTATTGTAAATTCATTAAACACTTTGATCTCTTAGCTGTCCACCTCACCGATCTTCAACGGAAGGATAATTTTACATGGTACTCGGCTTTGACAGATGCATTCCTGAAGATAAAAAAGCCTTTTCGCAAGCACTAGTTTTGGCTTTGCTCGATTTCTCAAAACCATTCATGTTAGAGATAGATGCCTCAAGAAGCGGCATAGGAGCCATTCTGAGTTAGGCAGCCATCCCATAGCTCACTTTTCAAAGAAATTGTCTGGGACTGCCCAGAAGCAATTGATGTACACTTGAGAAATGCAAGTTTTCATGGCTACTGTCACAAAATTTCACCATTATCTACTAGGCCATAAGTTTGTGATCCAAACCGACAACAATAGTTTGAAAGAGTTGCAAGCTCAGACCATTCAAAACCCTGAACAATAGACATGGTTAGCAAAATTGCTTGGCTATAACTTTTCAATTAAATATAAGAAGAGTTTTGAGAATAAAGGCGGGGATGAATTGTCTCGTTCAT
Source organism: Arachis duranensis (assembly GCF_000817695.3). NCBI lineage: Eukaryota > Viridiplantae > Streptophyta > Magnoliopsida > Fabales > Fabaceae > Arachis > Arachis duranensis. The sequence continues at coordinate 27,315,350 of NC_029778.3, read as the reverse complement.
TTATGCATCTCACCATACTACACTGGGATCTAGTGCCACTGATACAGCAGGTATAAGACCCCGATTCTCTACAGGATTATTCTAAGAAATTTTGTGATAAGAAATTCGATAAATATTTAAGAATCACATCATCATAAAATAATAAGGCAGATTTAGACTTGATAAGTGAAAAGAATAGGTATACCGTGAGAGATAAAAGCGTGTTCTAAGCTGAAAATCGTACCAACAAACTTCACCCTTTCATAATCAACCGGCTTTTCTCCATTATAAAGCCATTGTTTTCTTTTTCTTTCTCCACATTTTTCTATCAAATATCACAGAATATTATATCTTTAATTATTCATTTGATGAATTAATTAAAGAGAAGTATAAATATATTATTAAAGATTAATCAAATATGAACTAACACATTAAATCGCCTTTTCTTCGGTTCAAACAAACCATAAGCATACACATCATCAGGAACCTAACCATGATTAAAGCCCTAATCTTCTTCATCCTTCCTCTGATAACCGAAACAGAGAGAAACCTCCCTAACCAAGGTTACACCTCTTGGTTTCCTCATGTGATGATGGGCTCTGATTAGGTGTTCTCTAGAGGAGAAACCACGTAACTCTCTTCACCACCTCATCCTACTTCTTCTTCTCCTATTTATATGTCCACCGCTCTTTTGGGTATTCTTTCTCAATGCCAAAAAAAAAAGAAACAGGAACGAAAGAGTAGGAGAACAACAGAGGGAGTGGTGCACGAAATTGTGATCATCAATGGCGCCATCAACATGGTACGCACAATTGCAATCTTAACTCTTTATCACAACTAACCAGCAAGTGTACTGGGTCGTCCAAGTAATAAACCTTACGCGAGTAAGGGTCGATCCCACAGAGATTGTTGGCATGAAGCAAGCTATGGTCACCTTGTAAATCTTAGTCAGGCAAACTCAAATGGTTATGGATGATGTATGAATAAAACGTAAAGATAAAGATAGAGATACTTATGTAATTCATTGGTGGGAATTTCAGATAAGCATATGCAGATGCTTTGTCCCTTCCGTCTTTTTGCTTTCCTACTGTCTTCATTCAATCCTTCTTACTCCTTTCCATGGTAAGCTGTATGTAGAGTTTCACCGTTGTCAGTGGCTACCTCTCATCCTCTCAGTGAAAATGTTTAACGCACCCTGTCACGGCACGGCTAATCATCTGTCGGTTCTCAATCAGGTTGGAATAGAATCCAGTGATTCTTTTGCATCTATCACTAACGCCCAGCCTTCAGGAGTTTGAAGCTCGTCACAGTCATTCAATCATTGAATCCTACTCAGAATACCACAGACAAGGTTTAGACCTTCCAGATTCTCTTGAATGCTGCCATCAGTTCTAGCTTATACCACGAAGATTCCGATTAAGGGATCCAAGAGATAAACATTCAAGTCTTGTTTGCTTGTGGAACAGAAGTGGTTGTCAGGCACTCGTTCATAAGTGAGAATGATGATGAGTGTCACATAATCATCACATTCATCATGTTCTTGGGTGCAAATGAATATCTTAGAACAAGAATAAGCTGATTGAATAGAAGAACAATAGTAATTGCATTAATACTCGAGGTACAGCAAAGCTCCACACCTTAATCTATGGTATGTAGAAACTCCACCGTTGAAAATACATAAGAACAAGGTCTAGGCATGGCCGAATGGCTAGCCTCCCAAAGAGGGTTCAATCATAAAAACATGATCAAAAGATGATCCTAAGATTGAAAAATGATCAAAAGATGAAAATACAATAGTAAAAGGTCCTA
>NC_029778.3:27294843-27313380 GCF_000817695.3 Arachis duranensis | reverse complement strand
TTGTGCCAGTTTGGGCGTTTAACTCCCATTCTTGTGCCAGTTCCGGCGTTTAACACCGGGCAGTTTTGAGCTGATTTGGAAAGCCAGTTTGGGCCATCAAATCTCGGGCAAAGTATGGACTATCATATATTGCTGGAAAGCCCAGGATGTCTACTTTCCAATGCCGTTGAGAGCGCTCCAATTGAGCTTCTGTAGCTCCAAAAAATCTACTTCGAGTGCAGGGAGGTCAGAATCCAACAGCATCTGCAGTCCTTTTTAGTCTCTGAATCAGATTTTTGTTCAAGTCCCTCAATTTCAGCCAGAAAATACCTGAAATCACAGAAAAACACACAAACTCATAGTAAAGTCCAGAAAAGTTAATTTTAACTAAAAACTAATAGAAATATACTAAAAACTAACTAAAACATACTAAAAACATACTAAAAACAATGCCAAAAAGCGTATAAATTATCCGCTCATCAGGGAGCAAGGGTGAAGCCAAAAGAAAGTTAAGGAGGAGTCTTTCCAATTCTTCTTTTTCTCCATCAATCAAAGCAGCAAGAGAAACAGAGTGATGGCATGAGATGGGACTGACTGAAGCTTCAATTTCGTGTGGTTAGGGTTTCTAATCCAAGGAATAGGCTTAAACAAAATTTTAAACTTCAAAAGAGGTAAGGGATAAGATTGTAGATTGGCTATGGGTAATTGTTAGATGTGATCTTGATTGATGATGATGAGCTAACATGATTGATGTTGCTGAAAATTCTGTTAACTAGTTGAATTATTGTTGTTGGATGTAGTGCAGATTTTTAATGTTATGAAAGTATAATCATGTTATGTTTATTGTGTAAATTCTTGATGTATATGAAACTGAGGCTTTTGGACGGAGTTATAGCATAATTCATATAGATATGGTAATGAGTAATGAGAATTATTGATTGGTATGAGTTAGAAATTTAGAGGATCAAATTTGGTTATGGAAAATTAGGGAGCCTTGATGCAGAAATTCTAAAACAGATCGGATAGCAACTTAAAATAAATTCTGGGAGCAATCTGGCCAGTTTTTATAAGAGAAATAATTTTTATAATAATTTTCAAGAGGTCAAGATTTCTCCATAAAAATTTCAATAAATTTGGCCAAGTGGTTTGGAAGATGCGAATTTTTGAAAATTAGTGGTTGGTGTAGAATTTTCTGGTTTTATGGTTCTGTAGTATCAACTTCTAGCCGCTAGAACTTTTGATTTATTTGATATTTTGTGTTTCTTGTAAAACCATTCTACATATCTATAAGTCTATTTTAAGTGAGTACAAATTTTACGTCCATAGCTATTTTGTATAGTTAGTTATGTCACTTGGAAGCTGGGTTTTTCGCAGAAAATTCAGAACCAATTACTAAAAATAGGGCAACACTTCCAACTAACATTTAATTAACCAAACGAGGTGCTATGAATCTAAAACTTATTTTTCCTTAAACTTAGGGGTGTAGAGTGTATCCTTACCAAAATCTAGAAGTAACGAATTAAAATTGAATTTATTGTAGATTTTTCAAAAACAGAGCTGCCTGTTGTATTTTTCTGAAATCTTCTTAATGGTAGCAGCAGATTTTTATTGAATTTGTTATCAAATTCAATTCTAATCTGAATTCAGTAAAACCTAATTGAATATTAGGATCTCCAAAAATGACCTTACCAAGAGAGATAGTCCGTGCATAAGCTTTCACAACATAAAAACCACATAACAAGACATCAAGGTATTGTTCCAAGAATCTAGAATAACAGTCTCAATTTTTTTTCAATATCTAGTGTTAGACTACCCAAAAAATATGATTCTTTATTCTTTAGAAACTTGAGTTCAATACGAACGTGTGGACATAAAGTTTGTGTGAATTTGAGTTCGTTTGTTATATTAATTATTAAATAAAAGACTGGTCGCCAAGAAGGTAATAGGCTAGACAAGTCAAGAAAATAAATAAGAATGTAAGTTGTCCCTAGGAAGGTTTAAAGTTAAAAGGTGATGCGGAGGTATGTTTAGTAACATGGTAATGAGGAGGTATGCTTAGTTATATGGTGATGTGGAGGTATGCATATTTATAAGGTGATACGGAGGCATGATGAAAAGAAAGAAAGTGAGAAACCATGAATGGATAATGATTCATGAGAACTGTTTGTTGGTTTGAATGGGCCTTTGTGCCAAAGTGCTAATGCGGAAGTGCCCGCCTGGCTGATAGCCTAAGATTGCTAATGCGGGAATGTTCGTCTAACTGATAGCATAATGTATGTTGAATGGGCCTTGTGCCAAATTGTTAATGCGAAAGTGACCACTTGACTAATAGCCTAAGATTGCTAATTCGGGAATATTCACCTAACTGATAGCACTGTTTCTTACTGTGATGCCAAGAAATCCTAACTGACATAGGTTCGCCCATGATGATAATTGTGCATGATTGACACTGTTAAGAGACCATATTCAGGATTCGCCCCGAGTAACATTGGGTTGCGGGTAAACAACCGACGCATAAGCTCATGGCCTGCACTAGGAATAGGAATGCATAATAAATTGTTTGCGCATTTGATTGGGATTATTTACTGTTCGTTCTTTCTGCTACGTGCTATCTATTTCTTGTTAAATTTCTATTCTTTGATTCTTGTTTGTGTTTTAAAGTTATATAATTACAATTTCTCCAAAGCTTAGATTAAGATAGTAAAACTAGGAAGAATAGCCATAGAGAATAGTATAAAGAGCGGCATTAACCCCAACAGAAGATGCCAAGATAAAGTTATGTTAGACCCGCACAGTAGAAGTAGCCGAAAGACTTAGCAAGCGAGTTATTACGATAGAGCCAGAATCCTAGGTTTCACGAGAGAGATGTGTTTTTACGATGTTGTCTTACTGGGAACCATATAGGTTCTCACCCCTTCCTTCCCTCCCCCAATTGAAGATCTCGACTTGTCTGCCACCACTGGAGTTTTATTCAAAGAGGTACTAGAGGAGCATGTGTTTTCAGACCCTACAGGAGATTCTCGTGACTAGTCCTGAGATGATGCCTGCAGGCTTGTACCACGATGGTGAGAAGAATGTAGGATAGATGATATTTATTCTTTAGACTTTATTTTTCCTCACTTTTGTAGCATTTTTTAGGGGTAAGCGTGTCAAGTTTGTATGAACTAACTTAAGACGTATATATGTATGAAAGCTTTTCTTTAATCTTGTTGCTATTTTAATTAATTTTGCTGTTATTTTTCTGTTTACTATATATTATATATCTTTGATGATGTTATGGTTGCTGCTAACGGGTTTACTAAGAAAAACATATGATAAAAATAAGATAACTTACATGATTCCGTTTGTACGAATGGTTCATAGGTAGTAAATATTATCGAGTCTAGAATTTTATAGGATTACTGGGAGGTGACACCTGATGACTGACAGTGATTCGTACATGTCAGAAATTGGGTTGTTACAACTTGGTACTAGAGTAGTTTGTTCCTAATAGAGCTTGGGAATGGACTGACTATGCTTCGTTGCATGCGCTGCTTTTTGTCTTCTTATGCTATTAGGGTATCTTTATTGATACATTTAGCATGATTGTCTGTGAGCGCTTGTTCAAGAATTAATTTCACACTTGACCTGATATGCTAAGGTTGATCACCTTGATATTGATTGTTGGGAATGAATAAGACCTCAATGACTATGAGTAGACGGATTTATCGATATAGGATTTCTCGCAACACATGCGGTTATCAGATAGACTGCCATCATAAACCTTTTAAATGTCGATGACCACATTTGTGTGGAACGCAGCTGTTGTACTTAGAAGTACAGTTGACTATTAAATGTTGGGATAAGAATAGTACGAAAATGGTAACGATGAATCCAAGACAGCCCGATGTGAGTGATGCGCAGTGGAAGCATTGTGACACGAGGCACAAATGTGAATAGTTTCCATCAACTTTGCTTACGGATGTCCTTAGGATTGAACTCCATTCTGTGTAAGATGCGTATTGTGTTAATATAGTACCAAAGTTAGGACGTGTCTTTCTTAAGAATTTTCAATGCTTAGGTATACTCGAAGTTTCGATTTCGAGGGCAAAACTTTTTGTAAGGTGGATGCGATATAACACCCTGATTCTCCATAGAATTATTCTCAGAAATTCTGTGATAAGAAATTCGATAAATATCTAAGAATCACCTCATCATAAAATAATAAGGCAAATTTAGACTTGATAAGTGAAAATAATAGGTATACCGTGAGAAATAAAAGCATGTTCTAAGCAGAAAACCGTACCAAACAAACTCCACCCCTTCATAATCAACCGGTTTTTTCTCCATTATAAAGTCATGGTTTTCTTTTTCTTTCTCCATATTTTTCTATTAAACATCACAGAATATTATATCTTTAATTATTAATTAAAGAGAAGTATAAATATATCATTAAAGATTAGTCAAATATGAACCAACACATTAAACCGCTTTTTTTTATTCAAACGAACGATAAGCATACACATCATCAGGAACCTAACCATGATTAAAGCCCTAATCTTCTTCATCCTTCCTTTGATAACCGAAATAGAGAGAAACCCCCCAACCAAGGTTACACCTCTTGGTTTTCTCATGTGATGATGGCTCTGATTAGGTGTTCTATGGAGGAGGAACCATGCAACTCTCGTCACCACCTCATCCCACTTCTTCTCCACCTATTTATATGTCCACCATTTTTTTTGGGTATTCTTTTTCAATGCAAAAAAAAAAGAAACGGGAACGAGAGAGCAAGAAAACAACAGAGGGAGCAGGGGTGATGCCAAAAGAAAGTTAAAGAGGAGTCTTTCTAATTTTTATTGTTCTCCATCAATCAGAGCAACAAGAGAAAAAAAGTGATGGCATGAGATGGGGCTGACTGAAGATTCAATTTCGTGTGGTTAGGATTTCTAATTCAAGGAAGAGGCACAAATAAAATTTTGAACTTCAAAAGAGGTAAATGATAGGATTGTAGATTGGCTATGGGTAATTATTAGATGTGATCTTGATTGATGATGATAAGCTAATATGATTGACATTGCTGAAAATTATGTTAACTGGTTGAATTATTGTTGTTGGATGTAGTGCAAATTTTTAATGTTATGAAAGTGTAATCATGTTATGTTTATTATGTAAATTATTGATGTATATGAAACTGAGTCTCTTGAACAGAGTATGGCATAATTCATATAGATATGGTATGAGTTAGAAACTTAGAGGATCAAATTTGGTTATGGAAAATTAGGGAGCCTTCCAAAATTTTTGGGTATGGAAAATTTTTGGGTATTCTAAAACAGATTGGACAGTAACTTAAAATAAATTCTAGGAGTAATCTGGCCAGTTTTTACAAGCAAAATTATTTCTATAATAAACTTCAAGATGACAAGATTTCTCCATAAAAATTTCAAGGGATTTGGCCAAGTGGTTTGGAAGATGCGAATTTTTGAAAATTAGTGGTTGCTGTAGAATTTTCTAGTTTTCTGGCTTTGTAGTATCAACTTCTAGTCGCTAGAACTTTTGATTTATTTGATATTTTGCGTTGCTTCCAAAAAGATTTTACATCTATAAGTCTATTTTAAGTGAGTATAAATTTCACATCCATAGCTATTTTGTATAGTTAGTTATGTCTCTTGGAATATGGGTTGTTCGCAGAAATTCAGAACCAATTACTAAAAATAAGGTAGCACTTCCAACTGACATTTAATTAACCAAAAGAGGTGTTATGAATCCGAAACTTGTTTTTCCTAAACCTTAAGGGTGTAGAGTATATCCTCACCAAAACCTAGAAGTAACGGATTAGAATTGGATTTATTGTAGATTTTTCAAATACAGAGCAGCCTGTTGTATTTTTTTGAAATCTTCTTAATGGTAGCAGCAGATTTTTACTGAATTTGTTATCAAATTTAATTCTAATCCAAATGCAGTAAAACCTAATTCAAAGTAAAGATTAAGATCTCTAGAATGACCTTACCAAGAGAGATAGTCCGTGCATAAGCTTTCGCAACATAAAAACCACATAACAAGACAACAAGGTGCTGTTCCAAGAATCTAGAATAACAGTCTCGATTTTTTTCAATATCTAGCGTTAGACTACCCAAAAAAATATTATTCTTAGTTCTTTAGAAACTTGAGTTCATTATAAACGTGTGGACATAAAGTTTGTGCAAATATGAGTTCGTTTGTTATATTAATTATTAATAGAAGAATAGTCGCCAAGTAGGCAATAGGCTAGACAATTCAAGAAAATAAATAAGAATGCAAGTTGTCCCTAGGAAGGTTTAAAGTTAAAAAGTGATGCGGAGGTATGCTTAGTAACATGGTAATGAGGAGGTATGCTTAGTATATGGTGATGCGGAGGTAGCGTATTTATAAGGTGATGCGGAGGCATGATGAAAAGAAAGAAAATGAGAAACCATGAATGGATAATGATTCATGAGAACTGTTTGTTGGTTTGAATGGGCCTTTGTGCCAAAGTGCTAATGCAAAAGTATCCGCCTGACTGATAGCCTAAGATTGTTAATGTGGGAATGTCCGTCTAACTGATAGCATAATGTATGTTGAATGGGCTTTGTGCCAAATTGCTATTGCGAAAGTGACCGTTTGACTGATAGCCTAAGATTGCTAATGTGGGAATGTTCGCCTAACTAATAGCACTGTTTCTTACCATGATACCAAGATATCCTAATTGATATGGGTTCGCCCATGATGATAATTGTGTATGATTGACATGGTAAAGAGACCATATACATGGTTCACCTCGAGTAACGTCGGGTTGTGGGTAGACAACTGACGCATGAGCTCATGGCCTACATTAGGAACAGGCATGCATCATAAATTGATTGCGCATTTGATTGTGATTATTTACTGTTCATTCTTTCTGCTACGTGCTATCTGCTTCTTGTTAACTTTATATTCTCTGATTCTTTTTTGTGTTTTAAAGTTGTATACTTACAATTTCTCTAAAGCTTAGATTAAGATAGTAAAATTAGGAACAATAGCCATAGAGAATAGCATAAAGAGCGGCATTAACCCCAACGGAAGATGGCAAGATAGAGTTATGTCAGAGCTGCGCAGCGAAAATAGCCGAGAGACTTAGCAAGCGAGTTATTATGATAGAGCCAGAATCCTAGGTTTCACGAGACAGATGTATTTTTACGATGTTGCCTTACTGAGAACCATATAGGTTTTCACCCTTTCTTTTTCTTCCCTCTCCCCCCTAGCTAGAAGATCTCGACTTGTCTGCCACCACTGGAGTTTTATTCAGAGAGGTACTAGAGGAGTATTTGTTTTTGAACCCTACAGAAAATTCTTGAGACTAGTCTTGACATGATGCCTGCAAACTTGTGCTCCGATGGTGAGAAGAATGTAAGATAGATGATCTTTATTCCTTATACTTTGTATAAAAGCTTTTCTGTAATCTTGTTGCTACTTTAGTTTTGCTGTTAGTTTTCTATTTACTTTATATTATATATCTCTGATGATGTTTTGGTTGCTGCTAACGGGTTTACTAAGAAAAACATTTGATAAAAATAAGCTAACATACGCGATTCCGTTAGTACGAAAGGCTCATAGGTAGTAAATATTATCGAGTCTAGAATTTTATAGGATTACTAGGAGGTGACACCTAATAACTGGCAGTAATCCGACCTTGTCGAAAATTTGATTGTTACAGCAGGAACATCAGCATTGTCAACCTAAGTCTGATTTTTTGTAGGCAGAGTTAAACTCGGGAAAGTTGCAACTTAGACGAGGGCTCTAGTACTGGAATGACAAACTCGTTATTCCAACACACTCAGCCTTAATTCAACAAGGAGTTTTACGATTCCATTGTTGAGGGACGTGAAAATGTACAAAAGACATTGTCTCAATTATCTGCCCAGTTTTATTGGTAAGATATGGCATACTCAGTAAGGAGGTACATTAAGACTTGCTCTATTTGCCAACAAACCAAGTATATGACACAACCATCGGCTGGCTTACTTGAATCCCTCCCAATCTATCTCAAATTTGGCAGGACATTTCGATGAATTTTATCACTAGCCTACTACCAACCCATGGTTGCTTAGTGATCTTGGTCATTGTCGATCACTTGTCTAAATTTTTCCATTTTATTCTCTTTCTAGCAAATTTTATGTCACCGAAAATTGCTGAAGTCTTCATCCGAAATGTGGTTAGCATACGCGGCATGTGCCCCAATCCATTATTTTAGATTGTGATAAAGTCTTCATGAATAAATTTTGGGAGCAATGATGCACAAGTCAGGATATATTATTGGCTAAATGTTTCGCATATTATCCAGAATTGGAGGCCAAAACACAGAGTTTAATAGATGTCTAAAGATGTATTTGAGGTGCTATATGCAGGAGAATCTAAAGGAATGGTATAAGCTCTTGCCTTAGGTAGCTAATAGCTATAACACTTTATTTCATTTACCTATCGGTATGATACCCTTTAAGGCTGTGTTTGGGATGGACCTTTCTCCTTTGATAAGATATGAAGCTAACCTGAACTATCCACCAGCTTTGCAGGAATTACTGCAACTATGTGATGCTGTTTTGGTTATTCTGAAGTACAATTTACAAAAAGCCCAAGCTTGGATGAAGGCTTAGGCTGACAACATACACAGGAAGTTGGAATTCGTGGTAGGAGACTTTGTCTACCTAAAATTGCAGCCATACTGACAAAGATCAGTGGCATACAAATTGAAACTTCTCATTTCAGTTAAGATCCATAAGATTTTTCGTATCTCGCTGTTGAAAAATGTGAAGGTGCACCTTTCCTCCCCAGTATTAGTGGATGAGAGAGGATGTCACTTATAACTACAGATAGTTATGGGACATCGAATAATTAAGAGAAATGGTAAGTGGTAAAACTTATCAGCATAGAAAGCCCCGTGTGAGTCATATGAGGTAATGTGAATTTAATATCCTATTTTCAACTTTGAGGGCAAAGTCAAGTTTCAATGGAGGGAGTATTAATACAAATAGAGGAGAGAGAACAGTCAGTCGAACTATGCAATAGAAAGGGGATCTGAAGACCCAAGTGGATGTAAGTAACTCTCATGGAAGGAAAGCATGATGAAAAAAGCATCAAATAACTGAATAAGACTTGGAAGGAGACATTGAGAATTGTGCGTGGTCTTCTTTCTTTTTAGACTCTTCTTCGAACTTTCTTCTTGTTATTTTCTTTTTTCTTACTTATAGCATCTTTCCTTTCAATGTGTAGGTAATTGTCTTCACCTATGATCCATTTTCTCCAAATTCTATTCATACTTGTGATACAAAATCATAGTATACATTTTCTTTATCACATTTTTACTTATTGATCACACATATTGTACCAATTTTTCATATATCACGAATACATTACTTTTTCTTTGATTGCATATCATATTATTTATCATAAAATAGTATTTGTATATCATAACTTAGTTTTATCTATATATTCTTCACAAGTAACTTTATAAACTTGGTTTGATAAAATTTTTATTTTTCAAAAGTAGTCAATGAAAATCAGCTCTTACAATATAGTTTTTTAAAAGTTTAACATCTATGTTTAGTACATAGTTATTAAAATGGAATCGATAATAAATTCGTTTGAGACATTTGGTTATTGGATTAGTGGTTTAACTAATAGGTCACTAGTCGAACTATTTAAATTATAATTAATAAATATAATATTCAAAAATAATTAATTCATATATTCATATATATATATATATATACATAATATTAAAAATGCTAATTTTAAAATATTATAATAAATATAAATATAAGAGTTAAATTTAGATATTAATTAATATATGAGATTATATGAAATATTTAATATTAATAAGTATAAACTAACTTTAAAAAATTTAATTTTAAACGTCTATAAAAATACCTCATCTTTTAAAATTGTAAATATAAGTACATAATTTTTTTAATTTATTAAATATAAAATAAAGAGTTTGTATGTTTTAAAAATACAACACTTTTTTAAAAATCTTTACCAAATTGAGCTACATTCTAATCAGTAAAATTCATTTAAATATGTAAATAACATTTTTATTAAAAAATAAAAAATAAAATGAAAAAGGAAATTAATCTAAAAGCAAAAGGAAAACTCGAAGATGAAGAAAAAAGGAAAATAAAAGGCAAGTAAGAGGAAATTAGGAAGGAAAACAAGAGGCAAGTGGGAGGAAGAAAAGCCATAGACAGTGCGTGTTTGAGAGAGAGCCTAGAAAGAAAATGAAAATGAAAATGAAAAGCCCCTCACTGTAAATAAATTACAAAAAATTAAAAAACAACACACACTTGGTTATCTCTCTCTCTCTGCTACTTGTGAATTCATAATAGATCAATTCAAAGCCCCATTCAAAAACACAGATCATAACTCTCTCTCTCTCTCTCTTCCCAATTCCTCATTGTAAATCTATTTCTCAGTCCCTTTTTTCTCTGGTTTTCTGTTAATCACACCACATAAAAAACCAATCACTGACCCCTGTTTTTCTTCTTCGTCTTCGTCCTCCTATTTAGGTACCCCTCTCTCTTTCTCTGTTCTCCTTATACCCACACACCCCTCTTTCTTTCTCTCTCCAAAGTTTGAAACTTTGTGTCACAAACATGAGCGGTGGTGGGTTTAGGGCTTCAATTCCGAGCAGTGTCAGGAAGACGATCCAGAACATTAAGGAGATCACAGGGAATCACAGTGATGAGGACATTTATATATATGAGTTTTTTCTTTTTCATGGATTTGAATATTTTTTTATTTTTTTGATCTTGATCCTAATCCCAATCTTTGTTTGTTCCCATGTGATCCATGTGTTGGGACTCTCTATTTTTTCTCATTTGGGGTTCCCTTTGCTTTGTTTTGGAATTTTGATTCTTTTTCTTTTGGGGTAGTGTTTGGAGTAGGGACTTTGAATGATTGTGTTTGATATGATAAAGGCCATGTCCCCTTTTCTTTTTAATATTTTTTAATTTCTTTACTGTTGATGCACTTTTGTTTGGTGGTTATGATAGAAAAATTTTTAATATCCCTTTTGATTTCTGAGGCGCGTTGTGTAGTTTGCCATAAAGAAAGTTCAGTTTTTGGACCAAAGTTTTCAGTTTCTATTTTCTACCTAGATGCATTTGGTTAATGTGTTTAGCTTATGGACTTGACTGTGTGTTATAGTGTTTTGTTTGTATGATCTTATTTAACATCCTGAATCTGTTTTTGGTGGTACCTTGAACTGATCGTGTGTTAAAGCTTTCACTTTCAATGAGTCAGTTATCTAAGCAAGCGATATATCTTGGAGGACGTTGAAAGTGATTGCTTTTGCCTTTTGAGTTTGCAAGAGGTGCAGATTCATGGACTAAGATGGCTTAATAATGTTTGGAAATATGCTTTTATTTGATATTGCGTTGTAGCCAACCACTGTTTTTTCGTGACGATTTGCTTGCAGTTCCTGTATTCTTCTTCCATGGACTGGTTTATCATGATACACTTAGGTTTTCAAAATAATGGCCTTCTTAAATTCAGTTATAGACTTCGTAGCGAGTAGCGACATAGCAGATCGCAGAGCAATACTATTACAGAGGACCTGCAATGAGAAAACTTGGGAAGTTTGTAAAATATGCATTATTGACACTCCTAGTAGTTTCGGACATTTATCACAATAAAATGATATAATAATTAGAGACTCATGATAGAGAAAAAGAAAAACTACTAGGAAACGATAATTTCTTTAACTAATTTAGGGCAGAACTTATTACAAATGCAAATAACTTGAAATATTCCACACTAGGAAAAGCAATAGAAAACAAAAGGAAGTAGAAGAATTACACAGATAACACCACCTGTTGCATGGCTGCAAGACAACTGACCTTTTCAGTTGAAGGAGAAGGAGCTGCATGCAAGATAGAAATACGAAGGAGGATTTGCGATGCTGATTCGGGAGTTTATGCTATATTCATGTCAGGGGCAAAGTGACATGAAATAGAGTTATAGAGGAAGCCCTAACCTTCAATTTCACAGAGCAATATGCCATGTGCAACGCTAACATAGTCATTTATGATCTGAAAGTAGTTTACAGATGCTGATTAACGCAAACTTCAAAAATTGGTGAAGCTCACTGAGGAAGCTGGAAGGTTGGCTTAGACTTTTGATGATGTTAGTATTGCAGCCACTAGCTCATTAAATATTGCTATAACTGCTTATTGTGGTGATCCATGACATAAGAATGAAGTGCTGTGCTACAAGAATTTTGGTGTAGCTAAGATTCATGCCAATTTATGTAGCAATTGCAATTCTCCATTATTGTTTTGTTGGTATCTACCATAGTGAGGCATGAGGTTTCATGGATTTTACAAAAAATGCTATGAGCCTATGAGAATTGGGTAGTTCATTTGTATTTTGCATTGCAGCCATGTCAGCTGCTATTTTCCATCACGGCCAGTTGTAGAAATAGTGGCAAAGACCTTCTTTGAGAAAAGAGGCGGGCAGGTCTACAGTTTTAATTTCTGATTCTGAAAAATCAACCGTTTCTGTTTTGCCTGTAAAATATGCCCAGTTGCCCACTCTGCCACTCAAAATACTGCCACTTCCTATTCCCTCTTTCGCTCTTCACATGTGTTTTGCAATGCCTTCTCTGCCTTTATGCGATCTACAATCTTTATTTCTGGCTCTGGAGCTAGGCTACATTTTTATGTGTTTATTTAATTTATTGATATGTTTGATGAATTTGATTTCTTAGAAATCTTGAATATGTCTCCTTTTTTTTATTATTCTTGATTTATGTTAGTATTTATTGTATAGGCCGCAATACTATCTTCTAGATTTGTATAGTGGATTTTTTGCTAACTGCTATGAGCCGCTATCTGCTATTAATTACATTAATCTAGCTTGATGCTTTTAATATGCATCAATCTTCTTTGATATCTATTAAATTTTACAGATTCATTCTTTTTGAACTACCAGTATTCAGGGTTTTATTGAACTCTGGCTAATCTAGTATGAGCTAGGTTGGCTTACGATAGGGTTAAAGCTCTTCCCACATTAGCTTCCCCCCCATTCACAAGACTCAAGTTTTAGACCTTGATCAAGGAGAGTATGCTAGGGCCATTTGATTATTGGATGTACTTTTACTTTCCTCTTTGAGGGTTAGGATTCGCTAGTTATAAACAATAAAGCACTCATATAAATGGAGCTTTTGGAAGTATTCACAAGTTATTCTATATTTGAATATGTAGTAATAAAAGTGCTTATTTTAAGTGCTTCTTGAGAAGCTGTATGTTTTAGTTTTCCAAAAAAGATTGAACATGATTTTTTGAGAAGTGCTAAGCTGAATACCCAAACAGGACAAACAAAAATGAGTAACAATTAGAGTTTTTACTTTTGAATAGTGCCAAGCTGAATAGCCAAACAGAACAAGTTGGGAAAAATTGACTGTTGAAAAGTTAAAAAAATTCATAAGTAGGGTTATTCAAACAGGCCCTTACAGTTCTAGTTGTCTTTGCAAACTATAAATTCTTGGATCTATACATGGTTAGTTCCTCTTGTAGTTAACTGGCCGAGATATCTTATCTTTATAGTTGTTTCAATGCTTTTTCTCATCTCTTTGCCCTTTGAGCTATTTGTTTTGTGAAGTTTCAAGTTGGCATCATTCTGCATATAAGGATCTGCCGATCTGCTACTGTATTTGTATTTCTGCGGCCATTTTGAAGTAGCTTGGGCATTGATTTGCCTTCTCATGGGATGTTCTATTAATCTTTCTTCCTTTCATTCATGCATGGTATCTATGGCTGTTGGTTCTGAACTTCTTGTGTCAATTATATATGAATTTATAGGTTGTTTCCAGTATCATAGTTATTGTGATATCTTTATTTAGAAAATAACAGTTAGTATGTTTTACAGACACATTTCATGAGGTCAAAAGAAAGAGGGACAAAAGAAAGGAGGTAAGTTATTTATTGTAAGACAGCGATGGTGAAATAGTTGTTTTGATGATGTTTTCAGCACTTAAAATTAAAAACTTTAAATTAAAGTTACTTGGTGGATGTTTTTCTTTTCCACCAATAGTTCACTTTTGGTGAGTTTAAGGACTTCTGTTATTTATTTGTTGGACAGAGGGAACTTTTCAGTATTATAGAAATTTTGTCACTTGTTTATGTAATGTGGCTCCTGTAATTTACTTATGCTGGACTTATTTTTAGAGATTGTTCTAATCACTCAATTCAGTTTGCTGATTCTGCTTTTGCTTCTTTTATTTGTTTGTAATTCTGTAGAATCTTAACAGCAGAGAGTCTGTGGAGCCACGATGGAGGCCTGGTGCCCAAGGGAGGGGGCCTAGGGGTGGTCGGGGAAATTTTTCACCTCATAATGCATCTCATGGTGAGTAACTGCTTTTATTTGAGCTTCTTTTGCTCTATCTGACATTTGTCTCTTCCTTTGTCAGCTAAAATAGTTATTGTCTGACTACTTTTGGTGCTTCATGTCTAGTAAGTTTAGACAGAGATAGATGAGTCTGGATTTGTAGCATCATTTGGCCATTTTCTTGCACCGTTTTTCAAATCTGCGGGACTATATACCAGGCAATTAAAAACTAACGAGAATAAATTCAATGGTGCCAAGATGGGGATGTTGTGATGTATAGGGGAATACACCAAATGAAATAAAATTAGAAATTAATTCATCAAACACAATTTTGGGTGACACTATTGGGGAATGTGGAAAATATGATAGTTTCTACTTTAGGCAGTTTGGTCATATAACGAGAAGATCTGAAGAAACTCCAGTAGGAATTGTAGATTAGATGGAGGTTGATCCAACAAGTAGTGGTAGAAGTAGACCAAGAAAAGCTCTAGATGAAACCGTTGGAAAGGACTTAATTTTTAGTGGCTTATTTTATTTATATTGTTTATGCTAGGGCACAATGGCATTGTTTGATCCATATATTAGAGACCACATAGTAGCAAAAATCTCTATTCCAGTATGCATTACTACTCAAATATGGGTATTATGTTGACCAGCCAGAGGTTTAGAGCACCTAATTAAGATTGTGATTCTTTTTGTGGACTTCTCTCAGATGCTGGAGGTAGCAAGAATTCTGGCACGGCCAAAGATGTTGGGACTCATCAAGCAGCTGAGAAGGTTGCGACGCCTTTGCCAGCTGCTCAAGAGGAGCTATCTAAAGAAAAATGTTCTGGAACGAGGTGACTATATTAACTAAAATTCATGTTTTGGTAACTTTGATTGATATCATGACTGTTTATATTTTATCCTGGTATGATTGGTTCTTCAAACTTTATAACTACCTGTATATGTGCTTTGTAGCTCTGTGTCGACTATTGCCAATGGTCCTAAAACTGAAGGTTTTGGAACTACTAGTGGCGGGAGTCCTTTCCCGTCATCAGCTGGAGCTGGAGAGAGAATGGGTCCACCACCAGGTCCTACTAATAATTTGGGTAGTGCTTTGCCTTCTGATGGTAGTTCACATAAAGTTTCAACTGTTACATCTGGAAGTGGGTCACTGCACTCCTCCGGTAACTGCTCAGGGTCTGGATCTGCATCTTCATCAGCCGCATATTTCTCTTCTTCAGACCCGGTGCTGGTTCCATCTAGTGATTCATGGGTTCCTGGTGCTGTTGGTGCAATCAGACGTGACCTTGGTAGCCAACGTCCTCCTGGGGAGTTAAATTCTGGTAACACTGGTGAGAACAAAGTAGTTGCTGGTCAGTGGTTTAGGGTACTTGATATTTTATTACTTTCTTTCATAGTTTGTTGGGTTTTAAAGTTTTTCTTAAATTTAATTAACTAAAATTTCCCCAACATCATGCCAGCTTCTGAGACTGGTAGCTCTTCTGTGCAAGGAAAGATTCAAGTCAAATCTCAGGGAGTGACTAAAAATCACCATTCTGAGATTTCATCCACTTCATCGTCAGCCACTCATGGGAGTTCTTCAAATAGCCGACCTTCCTCTAATTACGGTAGCAGGTCACAACAATTAATTGGCAATCAGAAAGGTACTTTATATCTGTGTAGTTCAAGTACACTTTTGCCTCCTGTATTGTCAACAAGTCTAGTCAACAAGAATTAATATTAAAGAGTATATTAGATGATAAGTATTGGTTTTTGTATTTCCTAGTATTTCATGATTAGGAGTGTTCTATTATTATAAATAGTGCTTAGTGTTTTGCTGCCTGTATAACAGCACATTACTCCCTCTCCTTCGAAATGACTGTCACTTTGACTGTTTTGATACATTAAAAATTAGTGTATCTAGACCTATTTTGCATCTAAATACATTGAAATGGAGGAAGTACATCATATCACAGCATTTCAATATATTATTTTATTATTTGGAGTCCTAATCTTTTTTCTTCCTTTCCTACTTAAACTTGTAATATCATCAGTCACTAAGGATCCAACAAGGGAATAACCTCAATATTCTAGAGATGATAATGCTGCATTGGATGATTAGACACACTAAACTATAGGATTATGTATGGATATTGTTGGAAAAAAATTGGGGTAGTACTTATTGAGGAAAATCTGGTAAAAATGTAGGTATTTGTTTGAACATATAAGAAGACGTGTATAACTTTTGTAAGATGTATGAGTTAGATGCAGGGTAGTGTATTTGCTGGAGTTAGAGGAAGACTAGTAATATCTATAGATAAAACTACTGTGAGGGGCTTTTATTTAAATGCTCTGTCTAAAGACATGAAGTGGTTTTCAATAGTGCACTATTGCATCCTTTGGTTTCTGTAGTTGACGCCACTTTCTTCTTATTATAGTATAGTTAGGGTTTTGCCATCTGAAACATCTCTGTTGTTAGGATCCCATTAGTAGATGGAGCAGATGGAGGAAGGCTCACAGTGAAGTTATAATTTTCCGTTACCTAGTAGGATAGGAACTTCTAGGCATTTGTTAGATTGACATCTGAACATTTATAATTAGTTTCTATTCCTTCCTTCCTTTTTATGCCTGTCAAAATATGATTAGTTTGTGACTCATACAGCTGGTTCTACTAAGGAGTGGAAACCAAAGCCAACAAATACGACCAATCAGGGCTCTAGACCAGCTAGTGCATCTGAGACTCGTGCCGTTTCTGCTGAGGTAACCGGGCAGTTATCGTCTGCCCCTAGTTCCCTTGTCTCTGAAGAAGCTACTACAGAGCTGCAGAAGAAGCTGGAGGATTTCCATCTTCCACAGCGTCAACATGTTATACTTCCTAACCATATCTTTGTGCCCGAGTCTGAGAAGAACAAATTTTGCTTTGGAAGTTTGGGAGTCACTTTTGGAGTCGATACAAGCTTTGTTAGTGGTCCTGAGAGTGAAAAGAGTTCCACACCTCCTTCGGAAACATCTCAGGCTGTTGAAGAGACGGTGGATGAGCAGGCTTCAAGGTAGGAATGCTTAACTGTTTTCTTTGAAAAATCTAGTACCTCAAACACTTAGAATCTAATCACATTGAGTTCTATTAAATCCATGAGAGAATTAGAATTCTGGAAGTAATTCCATTTTTGGAATGGAGAGAATAAGAATCTTTTAACTGCTTATCTGTGTAATCATTTAATAGAGTGAGCTGAATAAAGAATCTAGAAGAATCTAGAAGCTGTTAGAGTAGTTATAGGAATTGCCAGCTAGGATAGATTCCTCCCTAACAGTCCCTAACTAAAGTTTGTAAGGTGCCTTCTCATCTAGTGTGCTGAACACTATTCTCATATATATATATATATAAGTACTGGTTCAGTGCTCTAATATGAAGAGATTCTTATTTCTACAATTCTCTGCTTCTCTCTCTTCTCTCTGTTTCTCTTTCAACTTTCTCTTCTCTGAAACTCTGTTATCATTGGTATCACTTTTGAGAAGTGAATCTTTCCCCTGGTTTGCTGCAACAAGTAGTTTTTTTTTTAATTTGTTTTGTGTAGGTTTAAACTTTGTCCTTCTGGCTGATTGCACCTTTTATGTTTGCAGTCAAAATGTTGCTGTTACATCTGAGGTGGGAGATTATGCTGATCATCCACAATCACCTTCTAATGTTGCCGAAAATTTGTCATCCAATGAGGTTGATGGGTCTTCCAGTGCTATGCCGGAGTATAATGAATCCAAGCAAGACAATTCTTTACCATCTGGAGGTAATCAATACTCCGGGGTGCATACTTCTTCAAATTACAGTTTTGGTTTTGTGCCCCCAATGTCTCTGAGTACACAGGCTGCCCCATTTGACAATTCTGATTCGGAAACACGTGACGTTTCCCGGCTTCCTAGCTATGTTGTGAGATCTGCTACCCGTATATTGTTTTGTTTGTTATTATTATGCATAATTGTTTCTTAGAAAGTTAAATTTGATTCTTTTCTTGTTATAGGTCCATCAACCATTTGATCCAACTAGTTATTATGCCCAGTTTTACCGCTCAGGGGCTGATGGTGATGGCCGTCTTTCTCCATTTCCTTCTGCTGGGGCTGCTACAAAGTACAATGGCAATGTTGCAGTGTTGCCTGCGTCGAATTCTCAGTCTCCACAAGAGGTTTGTATTGCTATTCAAATTTATTTCTGAATCAGCCATATAAGAC
>NC_029778.3:27286822-27294808 GCF_000817695.3 Arachis duranensis | reverse complement strand
CCCCCCAAAAAAAAAAAAAAAGAAAACTCTTTGTTTCTTAGATTATAAAGTGGACCTAGTGTCTAATTTTTACCTCTATTATGCAAATATTAGATTCTGTACCAATATTCTATTGTATGTAAAATAAAATAGCAAGCAACCTTAGTTGCTTTGTTCTCTATAATTGTAAGAACTGACTTCACCTTAGTTTCGTTACACCATGTGCGCCCTTGTATTTTAAAAATGTGTAAACCCATCACTAAACTTTCTAAAATGTGCAGACTTACCCGTCAATGGTTAACAGAAATAACTCATTAAGGTATTGCATATTTTGGAAAGATCTAAAATTCAAGGAGATATGATGTTTTCCAAAATCTGCACATTTTGGAAAATTCGGGAGGCAGATTTGCACATTTTTAGACTTTAGGGGTTTACCATCTATACTTTATACCATGTGTACTTTACACCGTGTATACAGTTTGGTGGTAAAGTTCAATTAACCCTTATCTTTTTTGATAGTAACGTGGTTTACTATTTTGAGAAACCATAAGAGATAAACTTTAAACAGTTGAATGTAGGTATAATTTTTCCTGATTGATGCAGCAAACATGATTTATCAAAAACTTTATGCTATTCTGCAGGGAGGTGTCTTGTCCACAGCAGGTCCAACGCCGCTTGTGACCCAAGCTGCTGGGCTAATGCAAAGCTCAATAGCCGTTACTCAGCAACCTGTACCTGTTTTCAGACCACCAAGTGGGGTTCACATATCCCACTACCCTCCTAACTACATTCCATATGGTCACTATTTTTCGCCATTTTACGTCCCGCCTCCAATTCACCACTTTCTCGGTAATGGTGCATTTCCTCAACAACCTCAGGCCAGCACTGTGTATCCACCTCCGCCAGCAGTGGCTGCCACAGCGATGAAATATCCTCTTCCGCAATTCAAACCTGGAGGAAATGCAGCTAACCCAGCTCACCTTGTAATGCCCGGCGCCTATGGTGCATATGGCTCCTCGCCAGCCGGTTATAATCACAGTTCTGCAGCATCTGCAGGGAATTCAACCTCTAACGAGGATCTTGGTTCATCCCAGTTCAAGGAAAGTAATGTTTACATTGGCGGACAGCAGGTTTGTTCCTTTTGATTGATGTCTTTAAGTATCATAATATGAATGACGAAATGTACCTTCCAATGCGGAGGTTTAATACCATCTCCTTCAAAATTATATTTTTTGATTTACTTTACTAGTGTTTATATTTTCACTACCAGAATAACTACCTTTGATAATAATGTTTTGGTTATAAATGTAGAGTGAAGGTTCTGCAGTGTGGGTGGCTGCACCTGGTCGAGATATGTCCAGTTTGCCAACTAGTTCATTCTACAACCTCCCACAGCAGGGACCGCATGTCACTTTCACCCCAACTCAGGCTGGCCATGGCACCTTTGCCGGCATTTATCACCCAGCACAAGCAGTGACAGCTGCAACAGTTCATCCCCTTCTACAACAATCTCAGACAATGGCTGGAGCAGTTGATATGGTAGGACCGGGAGGCAATGTTTATCAGCAGCCTCAGCACACACAGATCAATTGGCCAAGCAACTATTAAGGTCAGGACATGTTTCGTGATGGATAAAACCATTTATATTATGAAGTCCTTATATGGGGAAAAATTTTGAGAAAAACTCCAAAATTGTGGTTGGAGTTCCACAAGGACACGAATGACAATAATTGGCTGCATTTGAGTGTAACAAGGTGGGAAAAATTTGCCAATAGGAGCTTCTGATTGCTTGGGTTGATGACATGAAAGGTAGGACACCTGTAACCGATATTGACAGTTAAAAAAATTAGACGAGCTAGAAAAGAAACGTATGCAGGCATTCCCTTTTTGCTTTCGCTCCTGCCGTTTTTTATCCCTTCCAAGTTTTTTTTTTTTTTTTCCTCCCTTCCCTTCTTTTTCATTGAGGTTCTTGAACTCTATTAAGAGTATTGTTGAGTGTTGAGAAAATTGTCCATTCTTTCTTTTCTAGTGTGGGTTTATAGGGTTTGGAAGGTTTTAGGTTGTTGGGGGGGAAGCTTTTTATGGTGCCTCTTTTGTCTTACCTGTAAAGTGAGAATTTTTGATAGCAAGAAAATTATTTACTGAAGCTGTTGTATTGCTATGGGCTAAGAAAAACTGTCTATTGTTTCAGCTAAACGATGCATCATATATTTATAACTTTTTATGTTTAAAAGAAAAAGTGGGGGTTAGGATTTAGAAACATTTGTGCATTTTAGTTTCCTTCCTTCATTTTTATTTTTTTATTTTTTAAATATAGATCTAGGCTATGTTTGATTCCTGAAATCCCAGTTATGTTCTTTCCTGTGATGAATGCTAAATTGGCCTTTCCAAGAGTTGAGGCATTTCTATAGTCTTTGATGCCATTGTTTCATTGATTTCCTCATTGAAAATTTAAGGCAATTTAAGTTTAAACTAAAAGTTACATGTGTATTTTGTGATTAATGCGATTAGGGTTGCTGGTCACTCGATAAACTAGGATTGTTATTTAGTACGAGAATATAATTAAATCACTATGATTGCTACTACGACGTGAATAACAACATAAAGTAGGCTTTGTACTAATCTTAGGGTATATTCTTTATGGCTTGTGAAATGCAATGTTCTTAAGTGTATAGGTATAGGTTATACCGTTCACAAAAAAAAAAGTGTATACGTTATGATTATAGTATTATCTTACTAATGTAAATTTGTAAGTTATATATATAGACTCTCAATTTTGCTTTATCAAATTGTTCCGCATAATTAATTTTTAGTACCGATTCAGGTTAGTTTGTGTGTGATCAAAATAACAATTACCGCTGAAAGTGACTCATTCCAGAATTGTTTGACTAATTAATTCTATTCGGCTACCGCTAATAACACAGCGCTCGAAGTGAGATGAGGTACTCACTCGTACAAGGTCAAACTTATATTCAGCTCACGAGAATTTTGTTCGCCCGACGTGTCTACTAATTAATAATCTTAGCTTATCCATTATAATTTATATTCTCTGCAAAAATCATATATAAAATAGCAACTATAAGATTTCATATTAAAATATTAATATATAGATATATTACTCTCTTTTAACATAAAATAATTTATTCAGATTTATCATGGTCTAATTTATCATTGATTTAACCTAAAATAAATAAACAAAGATATTAAATTTCATATATAAAAAAACAATATATTTTCATATATTTATTTATCATATTAAAAGTTAAAGAAAAAAGAGAGAAATAATTATCCGTGTAAAAGTAATATTATTATAAATTAAAAACATACAACTTATAATATAGTTTCATACAAATAATTGTTGATATGGCTGTTACAATTCAAACATTAATCATACGGTATAACTCAACTTAATGAGGTATAATTCGGCGAAATGGTATGAATTTGGGATAAAATGTCCGACCATATATTGTAACTCCCCGAATCATAATCACTCTTCAATATTAACAATTGCCAGAAATATAACTAATATGTTCTTTTTACCTATAAAGGTATGACATCTCACCTTTTTCAGATAGATTGAATTCACAATTATAATTTAAGTATCGGAGTGTCTTTTCAAGGTATACTCTCCCTTTGTTCTCTTCACCACGTGATATATCTCTGGACGAAGAGCTTGGACCTTCGAAACCTGTAGCTCGACGTTGAGGACAACAACTTGGCATCGACTGTCAGAGATCGGCTTATATCCAGGTTATTCATCCGAGAACAATTGGCGCCCACCGTGGTGCTAAGAACATAAAGTATTTCCTATTTATCGGCCTCAGTATTGTCATGTGTATCCATGGCTAACGCACCCCCACCTACACCATCTGAACTTCTTCGGATGGTAACTGAGCTACAACAAGCCAACCAACGTATGGCGGAGGCGAACCAACGCATGATAGAAGAAAATCAAAGAATGGCGAATCAGATTGCCGAAACGCTCAGATTGAAAACAACAATGATCATCCTGAACAACCAGAGGAGGAAGAGCACCAATCTGATCCAACGCACATTTCTGAAACTATTCGAATTGAAGAAGCTCGGCCTCCACGGAACGAAGAAGCTCAGCCTCCATGGAACGAGGATGCTCAACCAGAAAACAAGGATACTGAGCCCGATAACTTTGTAGGGCCATTCACAACCGAAGTTATGAATTTCGAGCCACCAAGAAAGTTCACTTTGCCACTGACCTTAACCCCCTAAGATGGGTTAGGAGATCCGAAGAAATACCTCAAAAAATTCAGATCCATAATAATCGTAAATGGTGCTTCCGATTCTGTCTTATGTCGTTGTTTTTCATCTTATTTAGACGACCCTACACTTGATTGGTTTTGTTCATTTCCTGCAAATTCTATCTCTCATTTACGGGAACTAGCAAAGCTTTTTGAGGATCACTTTGCTGGATCTGTAATCTACTTACATGACTCGGACTACCTGAACACAATCAAACAAGGCCAGAATAAAAGTTTGAAGGACTACATGACTCATTTTATAAAAGTCGCCATGAGCATACCAGATCTCCATCCCGAGGTGCATTTGCATGCCATCAAGAGTGGACTCTGACCAAGAAAATTCCAAGAAGCAATTGTAGTAGCCAAGCCAAAGACCCTGGCCGAGTTCTGTGAAAAAGAAAAAGGACAAATGGTTATTGAGGAACTTCGACAAGCTCGGAAGGTGGACAAACCCCAGTATAAAGACAAGAATTTCAAGCTAACCCCTCGTTATGAGTCATATACTCAGTTCAATACAAAAAGAGACGACATCATCAGAGAAATTTTCAACTCCAAGTTGATCAAACCTCCGCGAAAAGATGGCACCTATCAGGATGCAAAAAATGTCGACAAATCCAAATATTGCACTTTCCATCAGAAGCATGGACACACTACTGACAAGTGTGTCATCGCCAAAGACCTCCTAGAGCGACTAGCTCGGCAAAGTCACTTGGACAAGTATATTAGTGGCCACATACAAAGGCGTACCCCATTTCCTGTTGACAATTCCTCAGCAGGACAACACTTCCGTGACATAGAAAGGGCAACCTCAAGTCACCCCGATCAACCCCGAGGAGTTATTAACTGTATTTCTCGAGGTTTTGCAGGTGGAGGAGATACAAACTCGGCAAGGAAGCATTCATACCGAGCTATGCTATCGGTAGAGGGAAACCTCAGCAACACCTAAGCACCCTCGCATTTTCCTCAAATAACCTTCCAAGCCTCTGATTTCAACACCAATACCACAAACTTAGATGACCTGGTCGTCATTACCATTCAGCTAGGGGAGCTTTTGGTATGAAAAGTACTATTGGACTACTTTTCTGAAAATGAAGCTAAGCGACAACATCCTTCAACCTTCCACTGGAGATCTTGTCGGTTTTTCAGGGAAACGAGTATTGGTGATGGGATCTGTGTGGTTACAAACCACACTGGGTGAGCATCCATTGTAAAAAACTTCAGATGTTCAATATTTAATTGTCGACTGTTTTAGCCCATATAATTGAATCCTCGGCCGACCATTTTTAAATCGGTTCGACGCTATAGTATCTACAATTCATCTTTGCGTTAAGTTTCCTATGCAGGACGACCTCATTGTGACTATTCACAGTGACAATTGTGAAGCTTTCCAGTGTTATGACATCAGCTTGAAAAAGCCCAACCGAACTATGGGTTCGCATGTAAATAGCATCTGCAACTCTGTCGAGCTCCCAACCCTTACGGATCTTGACCCAAGGGCCGATGCTCTCGAAAGACCAACCCTAACAGAAGATTTACAAAAGGTTTATCTTAACAATGATCCTAACAAATTCACTTATGTAGGAACCACGCTTAGTTCAGAAGAGAAAGCTTCATTTCAAAAGTTTCTACAGCAACATGCCGATCTTTTTGCTTGGACTCCTGTTGACATGCCCGGCATTAGTCCATCAGTGATTTCACACAAGTTAGCACTAAATCCATCTTTCCGACCCATAGCCCAGAAAAAGCGGAACCTCGGTCTCGAAAAGAAGCAGGCATCCTTGGAGGAAACCAAAAAACTGATCAATGCTAGCTTCATACAAGAAATCCACTTCACAACATGGTTGGTAAACGTTGTCATCGTAAAAAATCATAACGGTAAATGGTGCATGTGTGTCGATTTCACCGATCTCAACAAAGCATGCCCAAAAAATTCATATCCTTTACCCTCTATTGATTGTTTAGTAGATAATGCTTTAGGTTACCAAACATTAAACTTCATGGATGCATATTCTGGTTATAACCAGATTTTAATGCATCCATCTGATCAAAATAAAATAGCATTTATCACTAAATATAGAAATTACTGTTATAAGTTATGCCATTTGGACTTAAGAATGCAAGGGCAACATACCAACGCCTTATGGATAAGGTATTCACTGATCAAATCGGTAAGAACCTAGAAGTTTTCGTCGATGACATGGTGGCCAAAACAAAGCTCGGTCATAGCCACCTCGACTACCTCTTAGAGATCTTCAACCAAATATGGCAATATAATATGCGACTTAACCCAGAGAAATGCGCCTTTGGAATACAGGGAGGAAAATTCCTCGGCTTCATGCTTACTAACCGGGGAATCAAAGCCAATCCTAAGAAATGCTGAGCTATATTGGACATGGCAAGCCCACAAACAATCAAAGAAGGGAGACTTACTGCATTATCTAGATTCTTGCCTTGTTTAGCACCTAAATCTTTCTATTTTTTCCAAACCCTAAAAAAGAAAAACAACTTAGACTAATGAATGTGAAGATGCTTTTACTAGCATAAAAAAATTCTTTCAAAACTACCCATTTAACAAAAACCCCTTCAGGAGAAGAACTTTATTTATATTTATCTGTCACTGACTGGGCAATAAGTTATGTTCTTGTTACAGAAAGGAACAAGCAACAACAGCCGATTTACTTCATTAGCAAGTTCTTACAGAATACCAAGCTTCACTATCCAAAGATTGAAAAACCAAATATAAAAAAATTAGCTTTGGCTTTAGTCTTCTCAGCTCGGCGTCTCTGACCTTATTTTCAAAGCCACGTCGTCCACATCTGAACTTATCAGCCATTAAGACAAGTGCTACAAAAACCAGAGCTGGCTAGCCGACTGGTAAAATGGTCTGTAGAACTCTCCGAGTTCGACATCAGATACCAAAATCGAGGTCCAATAAAATCTTAGTATATTTCCGATTTCATAGCCGAATTCACTGTATCAGGCTCAGAGAACAACGCACCACAGTGGACTTTATATGTCGATGGGGCATCAAAACCCAAGGTTATAGGGCCGGAGTCTTGAAGATGGAAATGGCATAGTCCTAGAACAATCTCTACGCCTCTCCTTCAAGGTGAGCAACAATCACACCGAATATGAAGCTCTAATTGCAAGCCTAAGGCTCTCACCCGAACTAAAAATGTTGGACTTAAAGGTATACTGTGACTCTTTGCTAGTCGTCTAACAGGTAAATGATTTCTTTCAAGTGAAGGACCCTCTATTGGCAAAATATTTGGATATTGTCAAAAAGATTATTTCTAACATCTCAAAAATTGAGATTCTTCATATACCTCGTGAGCACAACAGCCGAGCTTATATCTTATTGATGAGCGGATAATTTGTATGCTTTTTGGCATTATTTTTAGTATGTTTTTAGTATGATCTAGTTAGTTTTTAGTATATTTTTATTAGTTTTTAGCTAAAATTCACTTTTCTGGACTTTACTATGAGTTTGTGTGTTTTTCTGTGATTTCAGGTATTTTCTGGCTGAAATTTAGGGTCCTGAGCAAAAATCTGATTCCGAGACCAAAAAGGACTGCAGATGCTGTTGGATTCTGACCTCCCTGCACTCGAAGTGGATTTTCTGGAGCTACAGAAGCCCAATTGGCGCGCTCTCAACGGCATTGGAAAGTAAACATCCTGGGCTTTCCAGCAATATATGATAGTCCATACTTTGCCCAAGATTTGATGGCCCAAA
>NC_029778.3:27270022-27286229 GCF_000817695.3 Arachis duranensis | reverse complement strand
TTTCACTGAGAGGATGGGAGGTAGCCATTGACAACGGTGAAACCCTACATACAGCTTGCCATGGAAGGAGACTTGCGTGTTTGAAGAAGAAGACAGTAGGAAAGCAGAGATTCAGAAGATGGAGCATCTCCAAACCTCAACCTATTCTCCTTTACTGCAAAACAAGTAACCATTTCATGTTCTTTTGCTTTTCACAATCAATCCTGATAATTTCTGATATCCTGACTAAGATTTACAAGATAACCATAGCTTGCTTCAAGCCGACAATCTCCGTGGGATCGACCCTTGCTCACGCAAGGTATTACTTGGACGACCCAGTGCACTTGCTGGTTAGTTGTGCGGGATTGCAAAAGTGTGATTGCAATTTCGTGCACCACTTATCTAAACTAGCTAGCACACAAACACCAACTTCTACTTTATATCAATCTGTGCTACATGAACCGAGCAAAAAACTAACTGAAATTATAAGTGTTACACAGAAAGAAGATTGGCATACACCCTACATAGAATTTCTCAAGACTTGAGTAATTCCAGACAAAATTGCTAATGCTTGACAATTTCGTCGGCATGCATCTCTCTTTACCATACATAACAATTCTCTATATAGACGAGGCTTTTCTCGTCCACTTCTTAAGTGTCTGTCCAGGTCGGAGGCCGAGCTTGCGCTTGCCAAAGCACATGAAGGTATATGTGGCACTCATGTTGGAGCACGAAACTTGTCATCTAAAATACTACGTGCTGGTTTCTTTTGGATAACTTTGCAACAAGATTGTAACAACAAAGTAAAACATTGTGACAATTGCCAGAAGAACAACCCAATCACACACCTTCCGGCCAAGAACCTTCATAGCTCCGAGATAAGCTGGCCTTTCAATCAATGGGGGCTCGATATCCTCAACCCAATTCCCTTTAGCAAAAGGACAGGTAAAATTTTTAATAGTTGCAATTGACTACTTTTCAAAATGGATAGAGGTCCATCCCCTAGCCAAAATAACATCAAAACAAATGATATCCTTTGTATGGAAGAACATTATCAGCAGATTCGGCATACCTCGGCACATTATCACTGATAATGCTCGCCAGTTCGCCGATCACAGGTTTACCTCTTTTTTGTAGAATCTCAAAATCAAACATCACTTCTCATCGGTAGAGCATCCATAAACTAATGGCTTAGCAGAAGCCGCCAACAAAGTCATCTTACATGATTTGCGAAAGAAACTTGATGATACAAAAGGGCTATGGGCCGAATTAATACCGGAAGTGGTTTGGGGATACAACACCATAATCCAGTCAACGACAAAAGAAACACCCTTTCAGTTGGTATACGGATCTGAAGCTATGATACCCTTAGAGGTATCTCAATCTTCAATCAAAACTCAAATAGACGACCAACATGAAGCTCGGCAAATAGACCTCAAAATACCTGAAGAAATCAGAGATACTGTAACTCTCCGGCATCGAGCAACGCAATAGATCATAGCTCAGTGCCACAATGCCAAGGTCCACCCCCGATCATTCCAAATGCATGACTTGGTTCTTCGGAAAATCGAGCAAGCAAGGAAACCACCTTCACATGAAAAGCTCATCGCAAACTGGGAAGGCCCTTTTCGAGTTATTGAAGTACTCGAAAACGAAGCTTATTGCCAACAATCTCTAAATGGTACAAATTTACCCAATACTTGGAATGTTTCCTCTTTAAAGTATTATTACAGTTAAAAGACAGGGTCAGGCTTGTACTCTTTTTCCTACTCACAAGATTTTTTCCAAAATGGATTTTGCTTAGAGAGGTTTTAACAAGGCTTGCCTACTTGTACCTTTGTATGCAAATGTCAATCAATATTATAAAATTCACATTTTCAGCTGTTTCCATATTATTTGTACATCTCGAACACAACAAACTCTCATGATCAAACTGGATTTCCAATCACAATTATTAGAGTATAAATCCAAACTAATCCATCAAACAAATTGATCTATAATTACAAACCCAAAATTTTGATTAATATCTCTAAAGAGATACCCAATCAAACAGACACTCAGTTCTTCAAATATTCAAAATGAATATTACCACAAAATCTCCAACATATATCAACCATACAATTATGCATATATCGTCAAACAAAAAAACTACTACCGGATAAACTGACCCTTTAAATTGGCAAAACAAAAGCAAAAGTATAAATAGTCAAAAGCACTTCATCGAGCAATCAAATCCAAACAATCCAACAAAACCAAATAAAGAGTTCAAACATACAAATCATTGAACATTTTCATCTTCATCCTCGGTTGCTCCATCATCTTCCACCATCGCTCCATCACGAACAATCTTCCCCGGGTCCATCTCGAAGAAATCAAAATCGGGAGCTAAGAACTTCGCTTGGAGGGATGCACGCTCAAAACCCTCAACAAAGGAATCAAGTATTTCTGCTTCCTTATTCTTTTCCATATCTTTTAACTTAGCAATCACCTCGATCACACGAGCTTCCATATTGGAAAGATCGGCCTCCTTCTTCTTCAAATCCTCAACTTCCTTCGCATAATTTTCTTTCATCAACTTCAACTCCTTGTTACTTTCAGACAACTTAGCCTCCAACTCCACAATAGTGCTCTTCTTTAAAGCTAACTTCTCTTTCAGCAAACTCGGATCCTTTCTCTGTCCAATAAGCTTTTTATGCTTAACCTCTTGGCTACAGCCCAAACTAGCTAGTCGCAATCCCAGAACCTAATAAAGACAAAGACCAATACTCAAACCAATAGACCGAATACAAATAATCAAACAAAGCTCACAAAAAAAGCAATACCTGCATATACTAACCAATGGCGACATCTGATGTGTGAACATCTTATATATCTTTTCCTTATGTATTCGCACTTGAATTGCTAAGTTTAATCAAAATTTAAAT
Organism: Arachis duranensis; assembly: GCF_000817695.3. Classification (NCBI taxonomy): domain Eukaryota; kingdom Viridiplantae; phylum Streptophyta; class Magnoliopsida; order Fabales; family Fabaceae; genus Arachis; species Arachis duranensis. The sequence goes on along the minus strand of NC_029778.3, from coordinate 27,283,326 downwards.
ATCTTTTGGCCACTATAGATGCTACTTTGAGTTGTGCACAATTCTATTTATTTCAGGTAGCATTCGAATCGATTTGACGGAGTTTTACAGTAGAAAAGTAAGAAAGCAAATGATGCTGTCAATCCTGACCACCCTGCACTCAAACAGAAATAACTTGAGCTAAAAAAATCTAATTGACATTATTTTAGCGATGTTGGAAAGCTAACTTTCAGGGCTTTCCAACGATATATAATAGTGTACACTTCTTTTCCAGCAACCTCTGCCTCCTCCACGTTGAACTTGGCCCCTGCCAAGTTCAGCGTGGAACTTGAAAGCTCCCAGGAAACCATGCGCAACACTCCACGCTGAAATTGGAAAAAGCCAAGTTCAGCATGGAATCAAAGGGGAGCGCTAAATATCACACTGCCTCCTCCACGCTGAACTTGGCTTTTTCCAAGTTCAGCATGGATCCTCAATATCAGCGTGGTCCCCATATACGTCAGCGTGGTTGCACGAACAATCAATTAATTTTGATTAAATTTGTATATTATTTTTAAATAGGAAAATATATTATTTTAGTTTTAGAAAATATAGTTTTGCATTAATTAGGATTAGATATAAAAGAGAAAAGAAACTTCTCTTCTAGGGATATTTCTTTTTGGACCTCATTCCATACTTTACAATTTACCTGAATCCTAGTTTTCTCTCTGAACCATGAGCAACTAAACCTCCACTGTTAAGGTTAGGAGCTCTATCTATTGTATGGATTGATACTATTATTTTTCTATCTTAGTTCATGTACTGATTTATATTTCAAGAATTGTTTTCGTTCTTTATTTTATGAATTTGGGTGGAACGGAAGTATGACCCATGTTCTAATTGAGTTCTTGAATAACTTGGAAAAGCTCTTTACTTAAACAACAGCTTGAAAACATATTCTCCTAAATTTCTAATTATCTGGACTTAACGGGATACGTGACATATAATCCTCTTATATTTGGGTAATTAGGATTTCTGTGGCATATAAACTAGATATGAACTTCACCCTCTAATTGGAATTAAGTGACCAAGGAATTGGTAGTTGATGAACTTTAGAGGAGAGTAAAAAGGTTTAAGGAATTAGGGTTTAGTCACATATAGTTTGCCATGAATTAAATCTTGCATGATTAAAATAGTTTGTAAGAAAAGTCAATCCAGAAAATAGATAACTCTGAAGCCTTAACTGTTTTCTCCATATATTATTTACAACTTGTTTACTGCATGCTTTTCTGATTCTCTGAATTACTGTTAATGTTTTTGAACCTTCAAACAACATTTTCTGTTTGTCTGACTAAGCTAATCACTCAATCATTGTTGCTTGATCCATTAATCCTCGTGGGATCGACCCTCATTCACCTGAGGTACTACTTGGTACGACCCGGTGCAGTTGCCGGTTAGTCTGTGAGTTATAAATTCTACACCAAGTTTTTGGTGCCGTTGCCGGAGATTGATTGTGATTGACAACTGCTCGTTGTTTGATTGCTTAGATTAGATTTAATTAGTTTTATTTTAGTATTATTAATTTTTATTTTTTATTTATTATTATTATTTTTCTTTTCGTTTTGTTTTCTTCTTAATTTTTTTCTTCTTTTCCGTTCAGTTGAATAATAATAGTAATAATAATAATAATAATAATAATAAATTAGTACTAATATTTGTCCTTAGTTTCTGAAATTAAGTTTGGTGTTACCTAGTTAATTTTGTTTTAATTTTTTTCTATTTAATTTTCTCTCTAATTTTCAAATTTTTTTATAGAGTAGTTAGTATTTTTATTCTATTTGTTTATACAGGTTACCTCACTGGAAATTCTCTATACTCTGACGTAGAGAGTTCCATATTTTTTTGTCTTCTGTCTATTTATGAGCAGGAACAGGGACAAGGAACCTCTGTTAGACTTTGATCCTGAACCTGAAAGGACTTTTAGGCGGCGTTTACAACAAGCAAGACTTTACAAGGCTGCAGGGTCCAACATGGATCATAATAATATTGTTAATGCCAATTCGGCAAATTCGGATGGGAATGAGCAACCCAGAAGAGTGCTTGGCTCTTATTCTGCTCCTACTGCAAATCTTTATGGAAAAAGTATTGTGGTGCCTCCTATAGCTGCGAACAACTTTGAGTTGAAGCCACAATTGGTCACCATGGTGCAACAAAACTGCCAGTATCATGGTCTTCCCCACGAAGACCCAAATCAATTTATTTCTAATTTTTTGCAGATTTGTGATTCTGTGAAGACAAATAGAGGGTGATGTGCAGAAAACGATCCGACACAAAACTCACCGGCAAGCGTACCGGGTCGCATCAAGTAATAATAACTCACGGGAGTGAGGTCGATCCCACAGGGATTGAAGGATTGAGCAATTTTAGTTTAGTGGTTGGTTTAGTCAAGCGAATCAAGATTTGGTTGAGAGATTTGTGATTAACAGAATTTAAATTGCATGGAAAGTAAAGGGAATGGGTAAATTGCATGAAATTAAAGAGAACTAAAATTTAAAGTGCTGAATCTTAAAGAACAAGAAATTAAATGGTAGAAACTTAGAATGCAAGAAATGTAAATTATAGAATCTTAAATTGCAAGAAATGTAAATGGCTTGAATTATAAAGGGAATTGGGAATTGGATTTGCAGAAATTAAACAAGGAAAAGTAAATTGCAACAAATAGAGAAGTAGAAGATAACTTGGATTGAATCGGATCTAAAAACAGAAATGTAAATGAGATTGAAAAGCATTAAACAGAGAATGTAAAATTGGAATTCAGATCTCAGGACCCAAGAGACTAGATAACCAAGTCTAGATCTCAACGCCTTCCTAGATCCAACAAAAACAATTGCAAAGTAAATGAGGAATTGTAAATTGCAAAGAAAGTACTTTGCTCTTGATGGAATTGGGTTGATAGAGGCCTTGGTTGATTGCTCTTGGAGTTTGGAGAAGAACCGAAGTGAACCGGGTTGGGAATCATGAAAGCTTGAGTAAAAGTTTGAGTAAAAGTTTGAGGCAAACTTTTACTCAAACTTTTCACATCAGCCACCCTCTCTTTGCTGCTACCAACGTTTGAGCCAAAGTTTGGGGTCAAACTTTTGCTCAAACGTTGGTCCCCTCATGTACACTCATGGCGCCAACGTTTGCCAAAAAGTTTGAGGCAAACGTTGGCGCAAACTTTTTCTCTCCAGGGTGTGTTGATTTGTGAGGCCAACGTTTGCCAAAAAGTTTGAGGCAAACGTTGGCTCAAGCTTTTCTCCCAAAAGTTTGCACAAAAGTTTGAGGCAAACTTTTGCTCAAGCTTTTTGCTCCCTGGTTCGTTTTCACTTATTCCAAAAGTTTTGAGCTAAAGTTGAGGCAAACTTTTGCTCAAACTTTTTGTTCTCTTTTCCTCCTAGCCATTCCTTCTTGCTTCAACCTTTCTCCAAGCTTTCTTCACCTATCATTAATCAACCAAACACATCAAAGCTATGCTCAAAATCATGAGATATTCATTCTTTCATAATATATGATAATAATGGCATAAAACCTCATGAAATTGCATTAATTCATCTATGGTTGATTAAATCAAAGGAAACATGAAAATCTACCCAATTGGCTTGCTTATGGCTCAAGAAAGTGCATAATTCAATTGAAAATAAAAGAAAAAGACTAGTGAAACTAGGCTAAGATGACTTGTCATCAGAGGGAACCCTGAGGTGTATAAACTCATGCTCTTCCTGTTTGTTCTGAGGGATGGAGCAAAGCTATGGCTAGATTTCCAATCTAAGGAGAGTTTGAATACTTGGGACAAGGTTGTTACTGAGTTTCTTACTAAATTTTTCCCACCAAAGAAGCTGACTAAGCTTAGGGTGGAAGTTCAGACCTTCAGACAGAAGGATGGTGAAACTCTTTATGAAGCTTGGGAGAGATACAAGCTACTGACTAGGAAATGCCCTCCTGACATGTTCTCCAAATGGACCCAACTAGATATCGTTTATGAAGGTTTGGGTGAAATGTCCAAGATGTGCTTAGATAATTCTGTAGGTGGTTCACTGCACAAGAAGAAGACACCAGAGGAGACTATTGAGCTTATTGAATTGGTTGCTAGCAACCAATATTTATACTCATCTAACAGGAATCCTGTGAACTCTGAGGCTCCTCAGAAAAAGGGTGTTATGGAAGTAGAAGCTCTTAATACTATTCTTGCCCAGAATAAGCTTATGTCTCAGAAAATAAATCTACTTACTCAACAGATGGGTGGCATACAAGTCTCAGCTATCAACACCCAAAATCCTCCTCAAGAGGTCTCTTATGACATGACAGGTAATTTTGTACAAAATGAGAATTATGATTATGCTCAATCTTTTTTTGAACAGGTAAATTACATGGGGAGTGGTCCTAGAAACCTCAATAATGATCCATACTCTAAAACATACAAAGACACCACAGGAATATATTCTAAGGTTCAAGCTATTGGTGTCCAGCTTTGTTTCTTTTTGTTTTCTTTTGTTCTACTGCCACTCTTTGGTTATTTTTGTTTCTCCCATTTTTTTTCTTTCTTTTTGTTTTTCTTTCTAACCAGTGATTTTTATTTGATTGAGATTTATAGACAGTAGGCCACTTTATACTTAGAAGGAGATATCCTAGTTTTTTTTTATTCACTAAAAGTGAGCTATTATACAATCACACACACATACCACCACTTACTTTTATTATACTTCTATCTAACAGAGAACTATTTCACTTCACCTTCAAACATTTCTTTTATTGAATTAAAGATGCAGGGGACATAACATGCTTTTTGTTAAGTGAAAGTAAATACACAAGCACACACATAGACTAGCTTACTTATTTTAAGAGAAACAAACATAATGCAAAGACTATTAATTAAAATAACTACTTAAAGATGCAAAGACACTTCAAACAGATAAAATGCATGCTTTTTCTTTGTAGTGATGAACAAGGAGCAAGTCCACCTTTCATTTGTCATGCTTTTTCTTTCTTCTTTCATATACTTGGTTGCTGGTGTTCCCTGTGTCCATGTTTGTTGTCTGTTGACCCCGCCAGAACCCAGCTTTATCCATCGCCTCCTCTACTCTATCTTCAAGTCTCATAGCATTGCTTACTTCTACCTCACTTCTCTTTTTGAAGAATTCATCGAAAGTTGGGAATGCCGGATCCATGTTGTGCAGATGTTCTCCAATATAGTTCAGTTTGATTTGACTATTAATGTTGTAATCGGCTTGGACTTCATATCTTGCATCTTGGAGGGTTGTAAACTCATTGAGAGCCCTCATAGTTTCAGCTTGCATTTGTGCCAACTTTCCAAATGCTTCGTGAGATTGAAAAGCATGCTCTTCTTGCATCACAAGGAATTTTGACTCAAACTCACTTTGTTGGTTCATCATTTTCAGCTGCCATTCTTCTTGCCCTTGTTGATGTTTCATGTATTGTGAATGGTACTCCTCTTGCCTTTCTTGAATTCTCATGTACTGTTGTGATAATCTTCCAATTACTTCCTGCATTTGAGTCATATCCATATTGTTATGTGGGGGAATGTATTGCTGTTCCTCTTCCTCTTGTGGTTCTTCTTCCTCTTGTAACTCATCTTCCTCCATTGGTTCTTCTCTTTGCCTTCTTCCGTGTGGTCTTCGGCCTTGATGCACTTTGGGTGCCATCATCATTCTTTCAATGGTTATAGGCATGCCTTGGCTCAACCATGTTGGGTTCTCCTCATCCATTGGCACTTTAGCTTTTGCACACAACCTCCAAATGGTACTTGGGTAGTACAACCAAGACCCGGCCGAATTCTTCTCGGCAAGCTTTTGAATGTCTTTTGCAAGGATTTCATGAACTTTTACCTCTCCTCCTACAATGATGCAATGCAACATAACAGCTCTCTTCCTGTTAACTTCTGAAGTGTTTACTGTGCCCAGAATTGATCTTTTCAATAACTCATACCATCCCTTTGCTTCCGGGGTAAGGTTACCTCTCTTCAGATACTTGTATTTGTTCTTGTCATCTCCTTCCCACTCTGAGTTCTCCATATAAATATCTCTAGCAATCCCATCATAATCCGGATCTCCATTTACCCTTTGGTGGTATCCCGGTTCACTAAAACGGACTGACTTTAGTCCCAAAACTTTCTTAATTGCATCCGAGCTAAAGTCTACTTCCATTCCCCGCACATAGCTCTTGTACGTTGGGGCCTCACGCATGTCAAGCCTTGAGACATTGGCGTAGAACTCTCTTATGATATTGGCATTGATCCGGGTGATTGGTGATATGAGTTCCTCCCACCTCCTCTTTCGAATTTTATCCTTCATTTCTTGGCATCCATCATCCGGCAGCAAGAGTGCAACTTCAGGATATATCTTCTTCTCGTTCATCCATTCAATTTGCATCTGATGATAACAAGATTTGAATCTCCATCGGTCATACTCAGGGGTGCTCTCCTCCACCACGGGCTCTTTGCCTTTTCTTCGTTTGGTTCTTGAGGAAGAGGCCATGATCACTTGATTGGTTGAGCCTCTTGAGGTTAGAGGGAGTGTGAGGAGTGTTGGAGATTTTGATGTGTGTTTGAAGCAAGAAGAAGTTCGAGGTTGAGCTTATTATGTTGAGAAGTGATGAAGGGAATGGAGTTTAAATGGTTGGAGTGCAAGGATTCGGTCATATGCATGGCTTGAAGGTGGTGTGTTATTTAAATAAACAATGAAGGGCTAGAATGCAATTAGATACTATGTGAATCAAAGGTGTGCATGTAAGGATGAATGGAGACAAAGCTTGCTTCTTCAATTGTCTTTGCCGTGATCATCTCAAGGAGTGGCAGATTCTCTTTTTGAGGCATGTGATGAGATTTTGTCCTCATGCTATGCTTTCCTTTGTCTTGTCTCTTTCATAGAGTGTTCTTTGACCACCTAGTCATCACAAAAAGACAATACACATTAGCTTTATCAAACCGTGGCAAGAGTGTTTCTTTCATTAACACTATATGAATCATCAATCCTTATATCCATTTGAACCGTGACTTTCCTTGGAGGACACCAAACTTAATGTTTGGTCATATAGTGAAAAAAATATGTGTTTCTTCCTCCAACTAGTGAAATCCCAATGTCACTCATAGTTAAATGTTTATAAGAATTGCTTTCATCATAATTTTCTTTTTCTCTTTTTTTTTTCATGAAGGATCAATTGTGTCCCTAAATCGGTGCATCAAGGTTTGATGAACACCAAACTTGTTTCCTGTTAAGGGGTAAATGTGAGATGCTAGCAATTAATCACAATTGATGCCTTCATCACAGAATATGATTTTTTTCATTTGTAAAGTTTTAGAAAATAACAATCGTATGATCATTGATGCATGAATTTTTAAATTTTCATGAGGAGAAAAGAAATGAATTGAATCCTCTGAGAGTGTCCACCCTTGCAGACACCAAACTTAGTGTTTGGCCATATGCTTTATCAAGACACTTAAGCATATAGCACGAAATTATTTGTAACACTGGTTTAGTGTGCTTGAAGGCACACCAAACTCAGAATTCTCAGCATATGTTTCAAAACAGTGCATGCATTCAGTAGGTATGTTCATGAAAAGAAAAAAAAATTCATGCTCAAATGATCATAGCTTATTGGATTTAAAATGACATGAATCTTAACTCATGGGTTACCTCCCATGGAGCGCTCTTTTATTGTCACTAGTAGGGGTGTGCATGGTTCAGTTTTTCCCTAAACTGAACTGAAACTGCACTAAACCATTTTAAATGGTTTAGAAACTGAACCAAACTGCTTTGTCACATAAAAAACTGGTTTTAAACCAGTTTATAATACAGTGCACCAGTTTAAACCAGTTCATAAAAAAAAAACTGGTTTATAGGCTAAAACTAGTTTTCTCACCCTCTCTCTCCTAAAAAAAACTTCCTCTCTCTCTCCTTCTCTCTCTCTCCTTCCCCTCTCTCTCTCTCTCTCCCATTTTCTCTCCCTTCCCCTCTCTCTCTCTTTCCCCTCCCCCTCCCTTCTCTCTCTCTCTCTCTCTCCTCTCTCTCTCCCCTTCCCCTCTCTCCCTCCTCTTTCTCACATCTTCCCCTCTCTCTCTCCCCCTTCTACTTTCTCTCTCCTCCTTCTTTCTTTCTCTCTCTCTCTCTCCTCTCTCTCTCTCTAAATCAAAAGTTGAAAGAATCATAAAATATTTACATACTAGTAAACTAAAGCATAGTCTTACTTTTTGTTCAATGACAACATTCAAAATATGATATAATATGACACTAACCTAAATAAAGTTAAAATAAACTAATTCAAATCTAACACAAATACACAATTTTGGCCCATTACAATATTCTAATCATCTTCAAGAGAATCAAGCGTGCCGACATTTCTTGAAGAATTTCTCCCTATATAGAAAAAAATATCTCATTAATTATAGAAAACTAACAATTAGTAACAAACAAGCAATAAGAAAAAAAGTATATTACCTTGTTCAGCTTTTTCAATCTCTTCAAAATTTTCAATTAGTCCAAAAGGGTCATCTATTACCCAATCTTGAGTGCATACAAGAGCTTCCACCATATATGGTGTCAAGGAGATCCGATAAGGGTCAATAATCCTTCCTAATAAGAAAAAAAAGTATATTACCTTGTTCAGCTTTTTCAATCTCTTCAAAATTTTCAATTAGTCCAAAAGGGTCATCTATTACCCAATCTTGAGTGCATACAAGAGCTTCCACCATATATGGTGTCAAGGAGCTCCGATAAGGGTCAATAATCCTTCCTCCTGTACTAAACGCACTCTCAGAAGCAACTGTAGAAACCGGTATGGCTAAAACTTCTCGAGCCATACGTGCAAGAATAGGAAATCGGGTTGAATTTCCCTTCCACAACCCAAAATATCCAACTCTGCCGACTTGTTTCTAGGTTCACAATCTTCTTTCAGATATTTGTCAAGTTCAGATTTAGCATCTGAATCACGTCCAGTTGATTGCAAATAAATATTCAGGATATCATCTTCATCCTCTTCATTGATCATTGCATCTTGATTACTTTGAGATTCATCTTCTTTGCCTTGGTAGTGATTATAAAGGGAATTCAAGCAAGTAAACAATTTTGACTTGAGTTCTCCTCCCTTTTCAACACCAAATGACTCATCCAAAATCTAATTTACAAAATCCAACTTGTGACATGGATCAAGCACAATTGTAATTAACAACAACATGTTAATGACATTTGGAGTTCCCCAATACTTATCATATTTCTTTTGCATCTTGGACGCCATTAATCTTATGCTCAAATCAGTATTTTCACAATGCAACTTGATTTTTCTTCCGATGCTAAAGACTTCTTTCATATATTTATTACTAGTGACATACAAACTCCCAGAAATGCACAATGTAGCATCATAAAATATTTTCAAGAATGGTAAAACTGACTCTGCATAAGTCCAATCATCATCTGTAGGCACACCATAAGATTTACTCATCTCATTAATATATTTATCATCTTGCAACTCAAGCAAATCAAACGCTGCTCGAAGCTTCAATGCTGCCTCCAACATTAAAGATGTCGAATTCCACCGAGTTTCAACATCCAAAGAGACAAACCCTTTATAATTGATGCTCTCCCGCTCAATGCACGCTTTGAAGCTTTCACATCTCATAGGAGATGACTTGACATATTTGACTGCATTACAAATTCTTGTAATTGAATCATCAATCTCTTTCAAGCCATCTTTTACTATCAAATTTAGGATATGAGCACAACAACGCATATGAAGATAGTCCCCCTTTAAAACAAGACTATTCCATGCATTTAATCTCTTTTTCAAGTATAAAATTGCACCATCATTAGAAGTTGCATTATCAACCGTTACAGTAAAAACTTGATGCAATTTCCAAGCATCCAAACAACCTTCAATAGCTCTACCAAGTACCTCTCCTGAATGATCTTCAATAGCTCTATTAAGTACCTCTCCTGAATTACCCTCAACCCAATAAAAATTTAATATCCTCTTTTGCAACTTCCAATTATTGTCAATAAAGTGTGCCGTTAGAGACATATAAGTCAAATTTTGACTCGATGTCGTCCAAGTGTCAGTTGTAAGGCACACTTTTTGACAATGATGAGAGAGATAACTTTGTAACTTCATTTTCTCTGTTTCATAAAAAGAAAGTATATCACGGGCCAATGTAGTACGCGAAGGGATTTTAAACTTAGGTTGCATGCTATGCAAGAGCCTTCGAAACACATTTCTTTCTAAAACTCGGAAAGGTAGCTCTTCAGTCACAAACATCTCAGTAAGGATACTTCGAGTTACTGCTTGGTCAAACTTTGTAACACTCGGTGAGGATATAAGACCACTTGTTCCCCCTTCTATCCTTTGTCTCTTGCTCTGTTCGTTGTTCGATTCAAAACATCGCTTCCAATGTTGCCGCATAGCACTTGTTCCCCCCGCATATTTTATTTGACCGTTGCAGTTTTTACATCTTGCATACTTCTCTATCCCTTCGATTGGAATGAAATGTTCCCATATCTCTGATCGATTCTTACGCCCAAAAGATCCACTAGGTTGAGGAGGTAATGAGAGATGAGCAGGAGGAACAGCAGGATTTGAATACTCCTCTCTCTCAGACATTTTTAATATGAGCAACAAACCTAATTATAAATTAAATAACTAATTAGACCAAGTTTAAAAAGCAGGGAGCAACAACACTTTAAAAAGGAAAATAAATAAATAAAATGACACAAACTATGAAGTAATAAATACATCATTACATGCTAACACTAACAGGGTTACTTAGACCAAGTTTGGAACTTACTTTTTCTTCAGCAATGCTCTCTTTAGAAATCTGAGAAACGCCTCAAAAAAGGAAGCCGCAGGAACCAATTTGCAAGTCAACAATGCAAGGGTATTCTAGAGCTCTCTGAGCTTTCACCTCATCTAGTCTACAACAACATTAACAATAAGCAAACGTAAGAGTACTGGAAAGCAAACAGAAGAAATAGCGCAGTTAAGACTAACAGTGAACTGGAATGAAACTATATAGACCAGAATTATAAAACAAAGTTTATAAGATCTGACAGAAAGCTTTTCTACAAATTGCATACCAACACATTAATTGGGCAGAAAGAGAACTATTATGTCTATGTGTATAGCACAAAGCAGAATGCCACAAACACACTCAGGAGTTAGCAATAGGGACAAACAATCCTAAGAACTTCACTACTTATATATACTCATTCACACACAAATGTTTTGGCTTTAAAATTGTAAAGTGGTGGTGATGATGAAGCTTTAGCTACAAATGCATCAGAGCCTGCCAAGTGGACAAACCCAAAAGCAACTTGATGAGCATTTATTTATCATCATATCATATCATATCATGTAAAAATAAGGGCCATTAAATGGTTCTGCATTTAATTCAAACTTTTTTATAAAGACACATTGACATATACTATTATTTTTGTATTCAACTTTCAATAAATGTTCACTAAGGCGATTATTAACCACGTGAGCCCAAATTATTTTAATCCATATAAAAATATTTAAAGTCTTAAACAAATCTTTGAAAAACTAGTAAGTGAGCTGTATAAATAGACTATAATGACATTCCCTATTTCTCACAATCTTGCCTTATAATATCTTATATCCATTTTTTCATTTTATGGTGGTACAGATTTGCATAATTTATACTGTTTTCTTATTCTTCCTTCTTTAAACATCATCTCTACTACAATTGAGAGAAATAACTTGATTCATACACAAAGCAGGAAGATACCAAATACTATTTCTTCTTATAAAAGAATATTCCAAATACAGAGTATTTTTAATGTACTTTGTTTGAACTCAAGGAAAAGAGAAAAAAGAAATTAATCACACATACAAACAACAAACATAACAACTCAATTAATCTAAACAAAGTGGAAATCTTTTTTTCCTTTTGTTTTTACCCAATTTTTTAGTGCCTCAACAAAATAAAATTGTAAATTCAAACCCTACATACTATTATGAATGGCACATATTATAGTCCAATAGTATGTCACCAACGCTATATTTAACAGCATTTTAACTGAAGCAAAAAGCACATCAATAATGGAAAACTTTCTACTTCAAAAAAGGTAAAGCATGAAAAACCAGAGAAACAGAGAGGGAGGGAAGGAGAGATTGAGAAATCTTTTACACAACCAAGCTAGTTCAAACTGCATTCCCATCAACATCTGATCAAACGGGTTGACTAGAGATTTCTTCAACAATCCAAAACTTTCTCTAACATCCTTAATGTAAAAAACACCAAATACATTCAACTCACACTAACAAAAACACAATTCAGCACAGCAAATCACAAAAAGTACATAAACCATACCAACCAAATTTCAGGTTTTGGATCTAGCAGGCTAAAACAAGTAAACATCAACAATTCAAAGCTTCCGAATCAGAAAAGAGAAATGGGTAACTGTAAAAATGGCTTACTAATTGACTATGTAAAAAAGTATTGTCTCCCCTGCTTCCAATCATAGTAAAACATAAGAGAAAAGAGATTACCTACTGTGTTAGATGGCAGCAGCAGGGGTTGGTAGCGACGGTGATGATGGCGGTGGTGGGTTGGTAGCGGCGGCAGCAAGGGAGAGACGAGAGAGGAATGGTAGCGACGGCAGCAACCAGCAAGGGAGAGAGGATACTGTGTCAGACGACGGTGAACGACAGTGAGCGACGGCGGTGAATAGTTCGACGACGGCGGCTCTGACGGTGGCAGCGGTCGGTTGATTGCGGCGGCAGAAGGGGAGAGACGAGAGAGGATGTTGAAACGCGATTAGGGTTTTTGCGTTTTCAGTTTTCACATTTTCAATTTTTGAGTTTGGAAGATTGAATTGAAGTTACTGATGTGAATAAACCAGTTTTGATTTGGTTTAAAACTAAACTGAACTATAAAAACTGGTTTTTAATAAACTGGTTTTTATAAAAAACTATGGTTTCAGTTCAGTTTTTTATTTAAAAAAACTGGTTTATTTAAAACAGTTTCAATTCAGTTTCAGTTCAGTTCAGTTAAACCAGTTTTTTTGCACACCCCTAGTTGAGGCCTTGAGAGCTTGTGGATAAGTGATTTGGAAGTGCTCCGGTTGAGCTTGGAAAATCGGCTAAGGTATGGTCTCGGTTTCTCGTATCTAATATGTAATGTGGTAGGAAATACTTAGGCTAGAGGCCCTAAGATAGGCATTGAATTGTTGATATTGTTGAATGGTTGAAATATATGATGTGGTCATATATGTGATGATGATTATTGATGCCTTGATGGTGTGATGTATGAGAAATATGCATGTTGTGATATATGCTTGATGATT
>NC_029778.3:27261756-27269799 GCF_000817695.3 Arachis duranensis | reverse complement strand
AAGGAAGACGGTATTAAGTTAATACTTGCTCCTAGATCACACATTGCTTTAGTGATGGTCAATTCCCCAATGGTGCAAGGCAACAAGAAGCTCCCTGGGTCCTCAAGCTTAGGAGGAAGCCCTTTTTGAATCAAGGCCCTGCATTCCTCAGTAAGCAGTATAGTTTCTTTCTCATCCCAACTTCTTTTCTTATTGATAAGCTCCTTCAAGAACTTGGCATACAGAGGCATTTGCTCAAGTGCTTCAGCCAAGGGAATATTGATCTCCAGCTTCTTGAAGATCTCAAAGAATTTGTGAAAATGTTGGTCCTTAGTTTCTTTGTTGAACCTCTGGGGATATGGCAGTGGAGGTGTGATGCTCTTTTCTACTTGCTGCTGTCCCTGAGTCACTTCTTTTAAACTGTGTGGTTGGTTGTCCTTCTCTTTGAGTTTCTCAGTGCTCTTGCTTGGCATCACTTCTTGATCCTTAGCTTCATCTGCCTTTGTTTGCTCCTCCTCTTCTGTTGGCCTCTTGCTGCTTCCTGCTTGCTTCTTTGTAGTGTCATTGTTGCTCATCAAGTTTTCCCCGCTTCTTAATTGTATTGCCTTGCATTCCTCCTTAGAATTTGGGATTAGCGGATCCTACATTAGCCCCAAGACGTTGGTCTCTAACTAGAAAAGTAAATGCTTGAGCTTGAGAAGCTTCTGGACCAGTGGGCCCGTAAAATTCACTCGAGTCAACCGCTAGAACTACTACTACCGGTTAAAAAAAATTAGAGTTATTGTTCAAGTGAATTCAAATTGGAATTCGCAAAGTCGTAAGACCATGTATGGGGGCTGACGCCTGCCCAGTGCCGGAAGGTCAAGGAAGTTGGTGACCTGATGACAGGGGAGCCGGCGACCGAAGCCCCGGTGAACGGCGACTGTGGGTATTCTTAATTCTATCATCTCTTGAAGCTATTTGTTATAGATCGAAAAATGAACTGAAATGACCCCTCCCCACGAATTCTTTCGAATTGTGAGGCACATTAAAAAAATGGAATATATAAGCCCCCAAATAAAAATAAAGAAAACTAAGACATTATAGGGAGGGAAGGGTCAAACTTTTTTTTCTATTGGAAAAATCTTGTCACTGGGCAGTGAGCTTGAAGGTCTCTCAGAAGAAATTTGCTTGGAGATTTGCCCGATCTGCCTCTCTAGGCTCTTCATGGAAGCTTCATGGTTTTTGGTTGTCATTTCCTGGTGTTTCAACATTTTGTCTATCAAGGTCTCCAAGTTAGTGAGTCTTTGGGATTCAGGTGGTGCTTGTGGTGGGTTGTGAGATGTGAGTGGTGGATGGTAGGCATTTTGGTTGGTGGGTTGGTTATTGGATTGGTACTGGTTGAGGTTGGGGTGGTTGTTTTGAGGTTTTATGTAAGTGTTTTGGTTAGTTTGCTGCTGGTTGTAGTTTTGATTGTTTCTTGAATTATTTTGGTTTGAGTTCCTCTGCCATGTTTGTTGGTTTTGGTTGTGACTATCTCCCCATCTGAGGTTGGGGTGATTCTTCCATGAGGGGTTGTAAGTATCACCATAGACTTCATTTGGACTAGATTGCATGTACTGGACTTGTTCTTGCTGTTGCTCCTCTTGAATTTCTTCATTCTGCCCCCATGTGTTTGATGGTTGGCTAGTGTTAACTACTGCAACTTGGAGGCTATCAATCCTCTTAGTCATTTGCTCAAATTGTTGTTGAATTTGCTGCTGCATTATTTTGTTTTTAGCCAAGATTGAATCCACTCCTTCTAGCTCCATTACTCCTCTCCTTTGTGATGGTTGGCAGTTTCTTTGATGAGCGAAGAAATATTGGTTGTTAGCCACCATATCAATGAGATTTTGAGCCTCTTCTGCAGTTTTCATGAGTTGCAAAGAACCTCCGGCTGAATGATCCAAAGCTTCCTGGGATTTCAATGTTAAGCCCTCATAGAAATTCTGCAGCTTATCCCACTCAGTGAACATTTCAGGAGGACATTTCCTGATTAGAGCCTTGTATCTCTCCCATGCCTCATGGATGGGTTCATCCTCCATTTGTGTAAATATTTGTACCTCTGTCTTCAACCTTATGATCCTTTGAGGTGGGTAAAATTTGGCAAGGAACTTGGTTACCAAATCATCCCAATTGTTGATGCTGTCTCTTGGAAAAGATTCTAACCATTGAGTGGCCTTGTCCCTGAGAGAAAATGGGAATAGCAATAGCTTGTAGCTGTCAGGAGGCACACCATTAGTTTTGACAGTGTTACAAATCCTCAAGAAAGTGGACAAGTGTTGGTTGGGGTCTTCAAGTGGTCCTCCACCAAAAGAGCAATTATTTTGAAACAAAGTGATGAGTTGTGGCTTTAGTTCAAAATTGTTTGCATTGACATTTGGAGCTAAGATGCTGCTTCCACAGTGTCTGGGATTTGCAAAAGTATAGGAGGCCAAAATTCTCCTCTGGGTTAGGTTGTTATTGTTGTTGTCTGCTCCACCTGGTGGATTGGTTGAATGTTCCTCCATATCTTGGAATTCTTCTTCGGATTCCTCTTCTCCAACAATATTTTTCCCCCTTTAAGCTCTTCTTAACCTCCTAAGAGTTCTTTCGTCTTGTTCATGAAAGGTGGGTGTGGTTCTCCTTGTACCTGACATACAAGAAGAACATAAGAAACGCACAAACCAGTGATACTTCAATCTACTGCTAGAATGAAGTTTTAGTTAGCTTAAGAAAAAATTCAAACAGTTAGTGGGTTAGTCAAAAATTAAAGAAAAAGTGCTTGATCTAGATCTCCACTTCACTTAATCATTGTCAATCTAATCAATCCCCGGCAACGGTGCCAAAAACTTGATGTGCGGAAAACGATCCGACACAAAACTCACCGGCAAATGTACCGGGTCGCATCAAGTAATAATAACTCACGGGAGTGAGGTCGATCCCACAGGGATTGAAGGATTGAGCAATTTTAGTTTAGTGGTTGGTTTAGTCAAGCGAATCAAGATTTGGTTGAGAGATTTGTGATTAATAGAATTTAAATTGCATGGAAAGTAAAGGGAATGGGTAAATTGCATGAAATTAAAGAGAACTGAAATTTAAAGTGCTGAATCTTAAAGAACAAGAAATTAAATGGCAGAAACTTAGAATGCAAGAAATGTAAATTGTAGAATCTTAAATTGCAAGAAATGTAAATGGCTTGAATTATAAAGGGAATTGGGAATTGGATTTGCAGAAATTAAACAAGGAAAAGTAAATTGCAACAAACAGAGAAGTAGAAGATAACTTGGATTGAATCGGATCTAAAAACAGAAATGTAAATGAGATTGAAAAGCATTAAACAGCAAATGTAAAATTGGAATTCGATCTCAGGACCCAAGAGACTAGATAACCTAGTCTAGATCTCAATGCCTTCCTAGATCCACCAAGAACAATTGCAAAGGAAATGAAGATTACAGAGAAAGTAGATGAAGAAGCAATTAACCGAAACGGAAATTCAATTGTGCAGTAAAATTAAACAAGATCCCAAGGTGAGATTGAAACAGAAGTTCTTCAATTCTCCACCCAAGATCCGAAGCAAGAAAAGTAAAGAGTATTCAAGCAAGAACAAGGAAGAAGAGAGATCAATTCTCCTCCCAAATTCCCTTGAATTAAAAACAACAATGCTAAAATGTAAAGTGAGCTCTCTACTAAGTGTACTACGAATTCTCCAAGGAAAAACTCCCCTAAAACTTAAATCCTAAGCTATTTATACACTTTCTTCAAATGGTCTTCAAGCCTTGAATTGGGCCTTTGCTCTTGATGGAATTGGGTTGATAGAGGCCTTGGTTGATTGCTCTTGGAGTTTGGAGAAGAACTGAAGTGAACCGGGTTGGGAATCATGAAAGCTTGAGTAAAAGTTTGAGTAAAAGTTTGAGGCAAACTTTTACTCAAACTTTTCACATCAGCCACCCTCTCTTTGCTGCTACCAACGTTTGAACCAAAGTTTGGGGTCAAACTTTTGCTCAAACGTTGGTCCCCTCATGTACACTCATAGCGCCAACATTTGCCAAAAAGTTTGAGGCAAACGTTGGCGCAAACTTTTGCTCTCCAGGGTGTGTTGATTTATGAGGCCAACGTTTGCCAAAAAGTTTGAGGCAAACGTTGGCTCAAGCTTTTCTCCCAAAAGTTTGCACAAAAGTTTGAGGCAAACTTTTGCTCAAGCTTTTTGCTCCCTGGTTCATTTTCACTTATTCCAAAAGTTTTGAGCTAAAGTTTGAGGCAAACTTTTGCTCAAACTTTTTGTTCTCTCTTCCTCCTAGCCATTCCTTCTTACTTCAACCTTTCTCCAAGCTTTCTTCACCTATCATTAATCAACCAAACACATCAAAGCTATGCTCAAAATCATGAGATATTCATTCTTTCATAATATATGATAATAATGGCATAAAACCTCATGAAATTGCATTAATTCATCTATGGTTGATTAAATCAAAGGAAACATGAAAATCTACCCAATTGGCTTGCTTATGGCTCAAGAAAGTGCATAATTCAATTGAAAATAAAAGAAAAAGACTAGTGAAACTAGGCTAAGATGACTTGTCATCAGAGGGAACCCTGAGGTGTATAAACTCATGCTCTTCCTGTTTGTTCTGAGGGATGGAGCAAAGCTATGGCTAGATTTCCAATCCAAGGATAGTTTGAATACTTGGGACAAGGTTGTTACTGAGTTTCTTACTAAATTTTTCCCACCAAAGAAGCTGACTAAGCTTAGGGTGGAAGTTCAGACCTTCAGACAAAAGGATGGTGAAACTCTTTATGAAGCTTGGGAGAGATACAAGCTACTGGCTAGGAAATGCCCTCCTGACATGTTCTCCAAATGGACCCAACTAGATATCGTTTATGAAGGTTTGGGTGAAATGTCCAAGATGTGCTTAGATAATTCTGCAGGTGGTTCACTGCACAAGAAGAAGACACCAGAGGAGACTATTGAGCTTATTGAATTGGTTGCTAGCAACTAATATTTATACTCATCTAACAGGAATCCTGTGAACTCTGAGGCTCCTCAGAAAAAGGGTGTTATGGAAGTAGAAGCTCTTAATACTATTCTTGCCCAGAATAAGCTTATGTCTCAGAAAATAAATCTACTTACTCAACAGATGGGTGGCATACAAGTCTCAGCTATCAACACCCAAAATCCTCCTCAAGAGATCTCTTATGACATGACAGGTAATTTTGTACAAAATGAGAATTATGGTTATGCTCAATCTTTTTCTGAACAGGTAAATTACATGGAGAGTGGTCCTAGAAACCCCAATAATGATCCATACTCTAAGACATACAATCTTGGGTGGATGGACCAACCTCAGAGATCTCAGAATTTCAACAATAATTTTCAGGGCGATTTCCAACAGAACAATCATAATAATCGCCAATTTCAGTCTCATCAACAACAACCACGTCAGCAGGCAAATTCTCAATCCCAACAAGATTCTAATTGGGAGATGATGAGGAGTTTTATGCAGGAAATCAGAGCCTCTATTAGAAACTTGGAGGTGCAAATGGGCCAACTGAGCAAGTAAATACCTGAGAGGTCTGCAAATACAATTCAGAACTTGGAGATTCAGATGGGTCAATTAGCCACAAAAGTTAATGAAATTGATAAGAGGACCATTAATAGTCTTCCTAGTAACACAATTCCAAATCCAAGAAAGGAATGCAAGGTTATCACCTTGATAAGTGGACAAGGGGCAAGTATGGAAGCACAAGTTAATGAGGAGCCATTTGAAAAAGAAGCCCCAGAGGAGAAGAAGGAAGAAGTAGAGCATGTCCCTCCAAAGCGTGCGGACAACCCATTCCTAGACTCTCTTGACATTTATCCTACATTGCCAAAGGCTCCTGAGTACAAGGCTAAAATGTCATATCCTCAGAGACTTCAAAAGGAGACCAAGGACAAGCAGTTTTCAAAGTTCTTGGAAGTCTTCAGAAAGTTGCGAATCAATATTCCTTTTACTGAGGTTTTGGAGCAAATGCCTCTCTATGTCAAATTCATGAAGGAGTTGTTGTCAAAGAAGAAGCCTTTAAAGGGAGATGAGATAGTGGTCCTGACTAAGGAATGCAGTGCCATAATTCAGAATAACTTGCTAAGGAAGATGCCAGATCCAGGGAGCTTTCAAATTCCATGCACCATTAGGAGCACAACCTTTGAGAAAGCGTTATGTGATCTGGGAACAAGCATCAATTTAATGCCCTTGTCTGTGATGAAAAAGTTGCAAATCCAAGAGGCACAACCCACAAAGATTGCATTACAGATGGCAGACAAATCTATAAAGTCTGCATATGGATTAGTGGAGAATATCTTGGTCGAAGTTGGTAAGTTCTTCCTCCCAGTAGATTTTGTGATTCTGGACACAGGGGAGGATAAGAATGCCTCTATAATTCTAGAAAAACCATTCCTAGCCACTGGAAGAGCTCTGATTGATGTGGAAGAAGGTGAACTAGTGCTTAGAGTGCATAATGAGCAACTAGTCTTTCATGTCTTCAAAGATATACATTCAGCAGATGAAGAAGAGAGGTGCATGCAGACTGAGCTTATTGATCCAAATCTTCAAGAAATCCCTGATGATACACAACAGAAATTGCAGCTCAAACCTCCTTTGGTGACAAACAACAAAATTCCTCCTAACACCAAACCTAAGTTTGGTGTCGGGAATGCATCATCCACCAAGGTGGAGGTTCCCAAAAAGAAGAAAGTACCCAGGGGATGAAGAAACAAAAAGATTCCCATTGAAGACTTCTTCCCAGGAATGAAGGTGGTGTTGATTAGCAATCCAGTGTTCACTTATACAGTAAACAAAATCCTCTCTCTGGATCATATTGAACTACTTTATGAGGACACAGGGAGAAGATTCACAGTGAGGGGAGAAGAGCTAAGCCCCTATGATCCTCCTTCTTAGAGGAGCTGATCGTCAAGCTAGTGACAGTAAAGAAGTGCTTGTCGGGAGGTAACCTGTTAATTTCGTATTCTTAGTTAATTTTCCGTTGCATTGATTTTACTATTTATTTGATTTTTATTGAGTTTTACTATTTTTCCTTTGTTTTACGTATGCTTGATCATGCAGAATTTTTAGAACAGGAATCGGACACTTAGAAAATTTTTTGAACACTCTGGAGAAGGTTGAGTCTGTCAGTTCCACGCTAAACTTGGGATTTTCCAAGTTCAGCGTGGCATGTGCGTGTAATTTGGAAGGGAGTCTCTGCCAAGTCCACGCTGAACTTGGAAAATTCCAAGTTCAACGTGGAGAACGACGTCAATTAGCGTTCCAGGAGCCAAGACCCACGCTGAACTTGGAAATTTTCAAGTTCAACGTGGAAAACGCGTACCAAGTGAGAGTTGCCACTGCTATACCCACGCTGAACTTGGTAAACAGCGTGGAGCAAGCGTATCACAGATAAAGCAAGTGACGCTGAACTTCAATTTTTTTAAGTTCAGCGTGGGATCTTATTGGTATGCGAAATTGTGATCAATACTTTTCACAACTCAAATAATCCCTAGTAATGGCCCCAAAAACTTGGTGCTCAATACCATGGCATAAACACAACTTCGCACAACTAACCAGCAAGTGTACTGGGTCATCCAAGTAATAAACCTTACGCGAGTAAGGGTCAATCCCACAGAGATTGTTGGTATGAAGCAAGCTATGGTCACCTTGTAAATCTCAGTCAGGCAAACTCAAATGGGTATGGTGATAAACGCATAAAACATAAAGATAAAGATAGAGATACTTATGTAATTCATTGGTAGGAACTTCAGATAAGCGTATGAAGATGCCTTCCCTTCCGTCTCTCTGCTTTCCTACTGTCTTCATCCAATCCTTCTTACTCCTTTCCATGGCAAGCTCAAGCAAGGGTTTCACCGTTGTCAGTGGCTACCTCCCATCCTCTCAGTGGAAATGTTCAACGCACCCTGTCACGGCACGGCTATCCAGCTATCGGTTCTCGATCATGTCGGAATAGAATCCAGTGATTCTTTTGCGTCTGTCACTAACGCCCCGCCCTCAGGAGTTTGAAGCACGTCACAGTCATTCA
>NC_029778.3:27260852-27261388 GCF_000817695.3 Arachis duranensis | reverse complement strand
CCACTTGGTGTGTGCTTGGGCTGAGCAATGAAGCATTTTCGTGCAGAGACTTCTCTTAGAGTTAAACGCCAGCTTTTATGCCAGTTTGGGCGTTTAACTCCCATTTTGGTGCCAGTTCCGGCGTTTAACGCTGGAATTCCTGAGGGTGACTTTGAACGCCGGTTTGGGCCATCAAATCTTGGGTAAAGTATGGACTATCATATATTTCTGGAAAGCCCAGGATGTCTACTTTCCCACGCCGTTGAGAGCGCGCCAATTGGGCTTCTGTAGCTCCAGAAAATCCACTTCGAGTGCAGGGAGGTCAGAATCCAACAGCATCTGCAGTCCTTTTTGGTCTCTGAATCAGATTTTTGTTCAGGTCCCTCAATTTCAGCCAGAAAATACCTGAAATCACAGAAAAACACACAAACACATAGTTAAGTCCAGAAAAGTGAATTTTAACTAAAAACTAATAAAAATATACTAAAAACTAACTAGATCATACTAAAAACATACTAAAAACAATGCCAAAAAGCGTACAAATTATCCGCTCATCA
>NC_029778.3:27258773-27259421 GCF_000817695.3 Arachis duranensis | reverse complement strand
ACCGGCTTTCCTCTTGAATCTCTCTTCCATTGGGCGCCCTCTTCACATATGACTGTGAGGACTTGGTCCAACCTTTGATCAAAGTTGACCCTTCTAGTGTAAGGGTGTTCATCTCCTTGCATCATGGGCAAGTTGAATGCCAACCTTACATTTTTCGGACTAAAATCCAAGTATTTTCCCCGAACCATAGTAAGATAATTCTTTGGATCCGGGTTCACACTTTGATCATGGTTCTTGGTGATCCATGCATTGGCATAGAACTCTTGAACCATTAAGATTCCGACTTGTTGAATGGGGTTGGTAAGAACTTCCCAACCTCTTCTTCGGATCTCATGTCGGATCTCTGGATATTCACCCTTTTTGAGTGAAACAGGGACCTCGGGGATCACCTTCTTCAAGGCCACAACATCATAGAAGTGGTCTGGATGCACCCTTGAGATGAATATCTCCATCTCTCATGACTCGGAGGTAGAAGCTTTTGCCTTCCCTTTCCTCTTTCTAGAGGTTTCTCCGGCCTTGGATGCCATAAATGGTTATGGAAAAACAAAAAGCAATGCTTTTACCACACCAAACTTAAAAGGTTTGCTCGTCCTTGAGCAAAAGAGGAAAGAAGAAAGTAGAAGAAGAAGAAATGAAGGAGAGAGGAAT
>NC_029778.3:27257943-27258452 GCF_000817695.3 Arachis duranensis | reverse complement strand
GGGTAGGTGGGGATCCTGTGGGGTCCACAGATCCTGAGGTGTCAAGGAAAAGTCATCCCTGCACCAAATGGCAAGCTAAATTGCGTTTTTAGCCATTTCTGGCGTTAAACGCCGGGCTGGTGCCCATTTCTGGCGTTTAACGCCAGCTCCTTGCCCTTTTCTGGCATTTAACGCCAGTCTGGTGCCCCTTTCTGGCGTTAAACGCCCAGAATGGTGCCAGACTGGGCGTTAAACGCCCATCTGCTAGCCTGACTGGCGTTTAAATGCCAGCAGGTTCTTCCTCCAGGGTGTGCTGTTTTTCTTTCTGTTTTTTCATTCTGTTTTTGCTTTTTTCATTGATTTTGTGACTTCTCATGATCATCAACCTACAAAAAATATAAAATAACAAAAGAAAATAGTTAATTATAAAACATTGGGTTGCCTCCCAACAAGCGCTTCTTTAATGTCATTAGCTTGACAGAGGACTCTCATGGAGCCTCAGAAATGCTCAGAGCTATATTGGAACCTCG
>NC_029778.3:27255137-27256142 GCF_000817695.3 Arachis duranensis | reverse complement strand
TCCTAGCTCTGTCTCTTACAGCAAAAGGGAATAGCATAAGTCTGTAGACCTCAGGGTCAACCCTATTAGTCTTGACAGTGTCACAGATTTGCAAGAATTCAGCTAAAAACTGATGAGGATCTTCCAATGGAAGTCCATGGAACTTGCAATTCTGTTGCATTAGAGAAACTAATTGAGGCTTAAGCTCAAAGTTGTTTGCTCCAATGGCAGGGATAGAGATGCTTCTCCCATAGAAGTCGGGAGTAGGTGCAGTAAAGTCACCCAGCACCTTCCTTGCATTGTTGGCATTGTTGTTGTTTTCGGCTGCCATGAGTTCTTCTTCCTTGAAGAATTCGGTTAGGTCCTCTATAGAGAGTTGTGCATTAGCTTCTCTTAGCTTTCGCTTCAAGGTCCTTTCAGGTTCAGGGTCAGCCTCAACAAGAATGCTTTTGTCTCTGCTCCTGCTCATAAGAGAAGAGAACAAGGAAATATGGAATCCTCTATGTCACAGTATAGAGATTCCTTGAGGTGTCAAAGGAAAAGAAAAATTGAAGGCAGAAGTAGAAAATTCGAACTTATCAAAGAAGATGAATTTCGAATTTTGCATTAAGGGATAGTGTTAGTCCATAAATAGAAGGATGTGAGAAGAAGGGAAATAATTTTCGAAAATTAAGTAAAAGATTTTGAAAACATTTTGAAAAACACTACTTGATTTTCGAAAATAAAAGTGGGAAAGAAGTGAAGTGATTTTTGAAAAAGGATTTTGAAATTAGAAACCAAAAAGATTTGATTGAAAACTATTTTGAAAAAGATGTGGTTAAGAAGATATGATTAGTTTTTTTTTTAAAGAATGTGATTGAGAAGATATGATTTGAAAAACATTTTAAAAAGATTTGATTTTGAAAATTAATGACTTGGCTATCAAGAAAAGATATGATTCAAACATTAAACCTTTCTTAACAGAAAAGGCAATATACTTGAAATGTTGAATCAAATCATTAATTGATAGCAAGTATCTTTGAAAAG
>NC_029778.3:27253935-27254922 GCF_000817695.3 Arachis duranensis | reverse complement strand
AATGGTGCACATTCTGGCGTTTAACGCCCAAAACTCTACCCTTTTGGGCGTTAAACGCCCAACCAGGTACCCTGGCTGGCGTTTAAACGCCCAGCTTTTTCTGTGCAATTCCTCTGCTGTATGTTCTAAATCTTCAATTCTCTGTATTATTGACTTGAGAAGACATAAATAAAAAATATTTTTGGATGAAGAATAATCAAAATGCAACTAAAATCAAATAACAATGCATGCAAGACACCAAACTTAGCAGTTTGTATACTACTGACCCTAATGAAAATGCATATGAGACACATAAACACTCAAGTCAAGAGAATTCAAAGATCAGAGTAAGAAATCATCAAGAACAACTTGAAGATCCTTAAGACACATGAATGAATGCATGCAATTGACACCAAACTTGACATGAGACTAGTGTCTTAACAAGAAAACATAAATTTTTTTTGGTTTTTTATGATTTTGTAATTTTTTTTGTGCTTTTTCGAAAATTAAGTGGAAAAAGAAAATAAAGGTATCAAAATTCTTAATGAGAATTCCAGGAATCATGCAATGTTTAGTCTAAGACTCCGGTCCAGGAATTAGACATGGCTTCACAGCCAGCCAAACTTTCAAAGAAAGCTTCGGTCCAAAACACTAGACATGGCCAAAGGCCAGCCAAGCCTTAGTAGATCACTGCTCCAAAAGCAAGATTGATAGAAATCAACAAGCTCTTGTGATGATAAGTTGAAACCTCGGTCCAATGAAATTAGACATGGCTTCACAGCCCGCCAGATTTCAACAAATCATCATGAAACTCTAGAATTCATCTTCAAGAATTTTGAAAAAAAAATACCTAATCTAAGCAACAAGATGAACCGTCAGTTGTCCAAACTCAACAATCCCCGGCAACGGCGCCAAAAACTTGGTATGCGAAATTGTGATCAATACTTTTCACAACTCAAATAATCCCTAATAATGAATCCAAAAACTTGGTGTTCAATACCATGGCAT
>NC_029778.3:27247077-27252719 GCF_000817695.3 Arachis duranensis | reverse complement strand
CAGAAAAATACACAAACTCATAGTAAAGTCCAGAAAAGTGAATTTTAACTAAAAACTAATAAAAATATACTAAAAACTAACTAGATCATACCAAAAACATACTAAAAACAATGCCAAAAAGCGTACAAATTATCCGCTCATCACTTATGCATGCAAATCCTCGTCAAATCTCTTGATTATTAGTCCCCTTCCCAACCATGACCCCCTCCCCCCACCACCAATAACATATATATCTATTACTACCCCACCCCCTACGTTTGTATATATACCTTATTCCCATTCCCCCCATACATACATACATATATATATTTTAATTATTTTAATCTTTTTTGTCCTTTTATTATTCTATTTTTTCACACTAATATTTATTTTTATTCCCCCGTCTGTCTTTTTTATGTCCCTCTCTGTTTTTAGTTCTTCTTTGCTTGAGGACAAGTAAACCTTTAAGTTTGGTGTTGTCACTTTGCTTGTGGCTTTTCTGTTTATTTTAATGGCACCAAAGGAAGACGAATCATCTTCACGGAGGAGCACAGCCTGAAGAATGAGGTGGCCTCTAGGATAACTGAGGTGGTTGAGTTCCTTTCATTCTATATTTTCTCTCATTCTTATTATGTTATATTCGTATTTTCTGTTTATTCTATTATTGCATGATCAGTTACTAGCTATTTCAATTCCCAAGGTCTAGTCTTATTTACTGTTCATCTTGTTATTTGAGTTTTATGCTGAAAAAATGTCTCATGTATTTCTCACTGAACTTGAATGTCAAAAAAAAAAAGAAAGAAGTGATGTAATGCATGAAAAGAGTGAGTTTATATTTAAGATTAATCTTATTTACTTAAATGTGGTGGTGTTATTTATAACTCTAAATAAATGACATAAACAAAGCATATTTGAAATTGAATTAAGGGATGTTGATGTATGAGGAATAGGAATTTAGAGAATTATTATGACTTCTCTGAAATAAACAAAATTTTAATCCTTGAAGCAAAAGAGGCAGCAAAATAAGCATAAAAGCAAGGTCCAAGGCTCTGAGCATCAATGACTAGGGAGTCTGAAATAATCAAAAGCTCAAAGTGTTGTTTTCCTAATTATATGCTTGTGGTATTCTTGTTTCAAGTAACCTTTCAGACAGAATATTTAGAGTCATGACCAAATGCATTCATCAGAGTATACCAAAGGCTTTGAGCACCACTGTCTAGGAGAAACTGAAAAAGCAATCAGAACTTAGAAAGAGTTTCCCAGTCAAGTGCTTGTGGTGTTTCTATGTCAAGTAAAACTTGAGACAAAATATTTAAAGTCACAGTTAGGCTCAAGGTGCAAAGCACTAAAGAAAAGAGAATTAAAGTAAATTTTGCTGTGTTCAAGGATTAAACTAGAGTATAAAGATCAGAGAATTCATAATATGATCCGGATTCCAATTCCGAATGATACTGACATTCCTCTGATTCAAAGGAGAGTGAGATGCCAAAACTGTTTAGAGTTACAATGAATAAACTCCATTTTAAGAATAGACATGAGAATCACTAAACTCTCACTTCTCATGCAAATTCACATCTTAATCATGCACTTATTTTAGTTGCTTGAGGACAAGCAACAATTCAAGTTTGGTGTTGTGATGCGTGAGCATCTTATCTATCTTTTCCTTATGAATTTGCACTTGAATTGCTAAGTTTGATCAAAAATTAAATATCTTTTGGTCACTATAGATGCTACTTTGAGTTGTCCACAATTCTATTTATTTCAGGTAGCATTAGAATGGATTTGACGAAGTTTTGTAGCAGAAAAGGAGGAAAGCGAATGATGTTGTCAATCCTAACCTCCCTGCACTCAAATAGAAATAACTTAAGCTACAAAGGTCCAATTGACGTGATTTTAGCGGCGTTGGAAAGCTAACTTCCAGTGCTTTCTAATGATATATAATAGTGTACACTTATTCTCCAGCAACCTCTGCCTCCTCCACGTTGAACTTGGCCCTTGCCAAGTTCAGCATGGAACTTGAAAGCTTCCAGGAAACCATGCGCAACACTCCACGCTGACCTTGGAAGACTCAAACGGGAGCGCTAAATATCACACTGCCTCCTCCACGCTGAACTTGGCTTTTTCCAAGTTCAGCGTGGATCCTCAATATCAGCGTGGTCCCCATATATGTCAGCGTGGTTGCACGAACAATCAATTAATTTTTATTAAATTTGTATATTATTTTTGAATAGGAAAAGATATTATTTTAGTTTTAGAAAATATATTTTTACATTAATTAGGATTAGATATAAAAGAGAAAAGAAACTTCTCTTCTAGGGATCTTTGTTCTTGGACCTCATTCCGTACTTTACAATTTACCTTAATCCTAGTTTTCTCTCTAAATCATGAGCAACTAAACCTCCACTGTTAAGGTTAGGAGCTCTATCTATTGTATGGATTGATACTATTATTTTTCTATCTTAATTCATGTACTGATTTATATTTCAAGAATTGTTTTCGTTCTTTATTTTATGAATTTGGGTGGAACAGAAGTATGACCCATATTCTAACTGAGTTCTTGTATAACTTGGAAAAGCTCTTTACTTGAACAACAGCTTGAAAACATATTCTCCTAAATTTCTAATTATCTGGACTTAACGGGATACGTGACATATAATCCTCTTATATTTGGGTAATTAGGATTTCTGTGGCATATAAACTAGAATTGAACTTCATCCTCTAATTGGAATTAAGTGACCAAGGAATTGGCAGTTGATGAACTTTAGAGGAGACTAAAAAGGTCTAAGGAATTAGGGTTTAGTCACATATAGTTTGCCATGAATTAAATCTTACATGATTAAAATAGTTAGTAAGAAAAGTCAATCCAGAAAATAGATAACTCTGAAGCCTTAACTGTTTTCTCCATATATTATTCACAACTTGTTTACTACTTGCTTTTCTGATTCTCTGAATTATTGTTAATATTTTTGAACCTTCAAACACTATTTTCTGTTTGTCTGACTAAGCTAATCACTCAATCATTGTTTGCTTGATCCATCAATTCTCGTGGGATCGACCCTCATTCACCTGAGGTACTACTTGGTACGACCCGGTACACTTGCCGGTTAGTTTGTGGGTTATAAATTCTGCACCAATATCCCCAACTTAATTCGCCAATAATACATCAGACGATGATTGACAAACATCATCAGCAATGGCCATGAAGGGGAAATCCCTCCCTCAAATAGACAAATCGTCACTATGATCTGCAACCTGTCTATTATTAGCCTATTGTAATAAATCAAAAATAGAGATCAATTCTTTTCGGTTGATAACTTCCACCAAATACTCAATCACACACTCAACCCTTGGGCTTATCATCTCAAATTTGAGAATATTTTGAGGCTCCGAACACCACCACAAAGGAAACTTCTCCCCTAAGTCTTGATCTAAGTAAAAGAGGAAATAGTCTTCAACACTTCTAACCTTCAAATACATTACCTTGAAATCCTTAAACGATAACTTATACAATTTAAGAAAAGCGAACCCTGGAGAACTGTTCAGATTGACCCAACCACCTTTCCAAATGCCTTTGGCCTGGAACATAGAAAAGAATAGCTCTAAGGAGGGTTCTTCTTCCAAATACTCCATCAAAACCTCAAAGCTTTGCAAAAAGGCCCATCCATTAGGATGAAGCTGGGAGGGAGCACAGTTCAATTGGTTTAAAACTTGACATTGAAAATCAGAAAATGAAAGCTTCACCTTCAGCTCCTCCAAGACACAACTATGTATGTAAAAGAACTCAGAAGCCTCTCCCTTGTGAAACACACGATCCTCACTGGAACAAGGTAACAACTTAACTGGCACCCCAGATCCTACCTTCACTACCTTCTTCAAATCTATTTCTTTCACAGCCTCAACATCAGTAAACAAGGAAGCCCGCATTTTGACATTTTTACTAACCCAATCATATGACCAATCTACCTTTCCTTTTCCCTCTCTCTCTCTCTCTCTCTCTCTCTCTCTCTCTCTCTCTCAAAACTTATATTCAAAAAACAAAATCTGAAAAGATAAAGAAGCAAGAACACAGAGAAAATGAAAAGTAAATGCGTACCTCTTTTACTCATTTCCAGCAAACCCTGCAATGCAAGCACTTAACGCAAGTGAAATTATAATTGACAAAAATCATTTGGTTTCCAAAGCAGTTAACTAAACGACACCTTGACCATTGGGGTTCCATCAAAACCATCCCATTAATCACCTCAACAGTTCAGATGATATTGGGAAAGCAAACTCTTCTTCTCTCTCTCTCTCTCTCTCTCTCTCTCTCTCTCTCTCTCTCTCTCTCTCTCTCTCTTCATTTAAAACTGCCACTTTTTCTAAACTATTATTCCATATTATTTTTAATAAAGTATGTTGATCTGGGAGCTCCATAACTATTCTACTCACCGAGTTATAGTTTATCAAAAGCTTAACCTGCTTCATTAAAATATTCTCAGGATAAGCTTGGGGGCTATGATATGGCTGTTACAATCCAAAAATCATAACTCGGCATCATACGTTACAACTCGGCTTAATAAGCTATAACTCTGCGAAACAGTATGAATTTGGGATAAAACGCCCGACCATATATCATAACTTTCCAACCTAATCATAATCACTTTTCAATATTAACAATTGCCAGAAGTATAACTGATCTGTTCTTTTCACCTATAAAGGTATGACATCTCACCTTTTTCAGATAGATTGAATTTATAATACTAACTTAAGCATCGGAGTGCCTTTTGCAAGTATACTCCCCCTTTCTTCTCTCCACCACATGATATATCTCTGGACGAAGAGTTTAGACCTTCAAAACCTGTAGCTCGGCGTTGAGGACAATAACTTGGCATCGACTGTCAGGGGCTGGCTTATATCTAGGTTATTCATCCGAGAACAATTATAATATATGTTATTAAACCAGCTCTTAAGTTACATGATGTGTGTGTAGAGAGAATATCCAAGTGTGTATTGGAATTAGTTATAGATTCTGGTACAAGGCTTATTAGAATATGTGTAAATATATATAACAAAGATATGAGACTATATAATCTTTAGTGTGCCAATTTTTTATAAGTCATTGATTCTGTATTTGTTGATTTTTCAGTGGTTGAAGAAAATCTTGGAGGAATCTTCTGAACATTGATGAGCGGATATTTTATACGCTTTTTTGGGGTAATTTCATGTAGATTTTAGTATGTTTTAATTAATTTTTAGTAGAATATTATTAGTTTTTAGGCAAAAATCATATTTCTGGACTTTACTATGAGTTTGTGTGTTTTTCTGTGATTTTAGGTGTTTTCTGGCTGAAATTGAGGGAGCTGAGCAAAAATCTGAGTTAGGCTGAAAAAGGACTGCTGATGCTGTTGGATTCTGACCTCCCTGCACTCGAAATGGATTTTCTGGAGCTACAGGAGTCCAATTGGCGCGCTCTCAACGGCGTTGGAAAGTAGACATCCCGGGCTTTCCAGCAATATATAATAGTCCATACTTTGCGCGAAGATAGACGACGTAACTTGGCGTTGAACGCCAAGTACATGCTGCTGTCTGGAGTTAAACGCCAGAAAAACGTCATGATCCGGAGTTGAACGCCCAAAACACGTTATAACTTGGAGTTCAACTCCAAAAAAGGCCTCAACTCGTGA
>NC_029778.3:27242069-27246995 GCF_000817695.3 Arachis duranensis | reverse complement strand
GAGAGGGTGATGATCCGTGACACTCATCACCTTCCTCAATCCATGAACGTGTGCCTGACAACCACCTCCGTTCTACATCAGATTGAATGAGTATCTCTTAGATTCTTTAATCAGAATCTTCGTGGTATAAGCCGGATTGATGGCGGCATTCATGAGAATCCGGAAAGTCTAAACCTTGTCTGTGGTATTCCGAGTAGGATTCTGGGATTGAATGACTGTGACGAGCTTCAAACTCTTGAAGGCTGGGCGTTAGTGACAGACGCAAAAGAATCAATGGATTCTATTCCAACCTGATTGAGAGCCGACAGATGATTAGCCGTGCTGTGACAGAGCATAGGAACGTTTTCACTGAGAGGATGGGAAGTAGCCATTGACAACGGTGACACCCTACATAGAGCTTGACATGGAAGGAACCTTGCGTGTGGAGAAGGATTTCAAGGAAGAGTTGAAGTCAGAGGACAAAGCATCTCCAAAACTCCAACATATTTCTCATTACTGCACAACAAGTAACGCTATTATTCTCTTTTATTCGTCCAACAATTTTAAATACTTTGACTTCTTAAAATTAAATCCAAATAATTTCATTGGCCTCCTGACTAAGATTAATAAAATAAACATTGATTGCTTCAAACCAATAATCTCCGTGGGATCGACCCTTACTCACGTAAGGTATTACTTGGACGACCCAGTGCACTTGCTGGTTAGTTGTGCGAATCACAAATTCGTGCACCAAACATCAAGGTGATCTTGAAGTTTTTAGCCAAAAAATTGTAAGAATTACTAGATGTCTCTAGTTAAGAAATTATCATTGCTGAGGTTCTCAACCAAAGGAATGAAAAGTGGTTTTGCTGTAGTAGAAGCAATTGCTTGAGTGGTTGTGATGGAAGATTGATTATTCTAAGATGATATTTCTTCTGGTTCAGCCGTAGATCGAAAACTCTCTTGATACCATGTAGAAATTTTTAAATAGAGAGACTAAGAACTAAAGAAGTAGAAAAAACAGGATATGAACACTTGTGATAATATAAATGTATAAGTTATGCTTGCATTTACACGTACCCTCATAGCTAGTTATATACATGCACACTTGACTATTCTCTCTACAGTGTGCCCTTTAGGGTCTGTGTGCTTTGTTAGGATTTACGTGGTCTGAAAATTCTTTGTGGAATCATATTGCTTCTCTTATTCTAAGTCTTATAAGTGGAATCATAATTCTTCTCTCGTTTTAAACCTTATTAGTAGAATCCTAATTCTTCCTCTTTTTTAAGCCTTTTCTTGAGAATCATTGATCGTGATATGGATAATCAAGAAGGAAGAGGGCTGAAGGTCAGGGATAGGAAAAGACTACAAACAGAAGGGATTATCCTCTTTGATGAATCAAAAGTTAAGGGTGGATTTGAAGAATGTAGGAGAAGTTTGGTTGGTAGATTATTGGCAAACAAAATTTTTAGCCTTGGCATCATTGACACTGCGATGTATGCAATCTAGAGGCAATCGAAGGGGCTGCGAGTTCTCGACCATGGTGATAATACTTTCCAAAAAAAATTCGAAAAGGAGACCGATTTATTCGAGGTGAAAAAGGAAATATTGTGGCTATTCAAAAATTAGATCCTGAATATTAAAAGGTGGTCGGTGGACATGGAGATGGCAAAGGAGGATTTCTCTTTTATTTCAATCTGGATCCAATTATGGGGCTGCCAGAGTATTGTAAAATATAAAAATTAGGAAAGAAAATTGGAGAATCTCTCGGTTCTATTCATAATGTAGGTGTCTTCCTTGTCAAAGAAAAGAAGAGAGGATAGTAAAAGTGAGAATCTCCTTACATACAACTCAGAAACTATAGCAATCAATAAAAATTGTAGGCCCTAATGATAGAGTAATGACAATTCAGCTGCGATATGAAAAAATAGGATGCTTTTCTTCCTTATGTGGCCATCTAGGTCACGAGGCTTGAAGTTGTTCTAATATTCACGAGAGTGGTGCTGAAGGTGATAGCCTAGAAGGTGAACATGGGGAATGGCTGAAGGTAGACTAGACAGAGAAAAGATTTGAGGCTATGAAAGAAAACACTAATCCTAGTAAGCCGAGATCTGGCTAGAAACATGGAGAGAGATCAAAGAATCCTATTCCGGTGTGTTTGCTTTAAAGTTTAGAAGCCTTATCAATGGAGGAAAAAAGTGAGATAAACAAGGTGGACAACCTCTAGCATTGCAGACTGGGAGAGGCAATAATAATATGTGAAATGAAGTTGAGTGGTGGTTTAGCAGTAAGGGCCAATAGAAAATAAAGTCATGGAAGACAATGAGCAGAATCTTAATCGATCACTCAAGACCATTGAGTTTTCTCTTCAACAAACAATTAGCTTTGCAGCAAAAACTTTGCATTCTAATCAGAACTGAGATATAGGAAATGCTAAAGCTTGGTTTCAACTAACAGAAGACTTCATTCAAGAATTTAACAAGGAGTACTGTGGTGGGGGAAATTCAATAGCAGGAACTAAATGATGATGCTCTGAACTAGAAGGAGAGAATGGATAAAAGTGAGATAATATGGAGGATATGATCATGGATGAAATAGGGGAGAGTGTCAAACCACAATTGGAACCCCTATCTCAATAAAAATGCTTATGTGAAACTGCCAGTGTTTAGGAAAGACCCATGTAGTTCACAATATTAAAGGAATTTGTCAATTTCATTCTTCTGTTTCTTTGTGAAACTAAAAATAGTGCTTTGTTTGTTGAGAGTCAAGGTGATAGATTAAGCTTTA
This sequence comes from Arachis duranensis, assembly GCF_000817695.3. Taxonomy (NCBI): domain Eukaryota; kingdom Viridiplantae; phylum Streptophyta; class Magnoliopsida; order Fabales; family Fabaceae; genus Arachis; species Arachis duranensis. The sequence goes on along the minus strand of NC_029778.3, from coordinate 27,244,229 downwards.
GAAACTCTTACTATGTTTACCCTCAAAGTACAGCTGGGAGTTTGGTACTAGCTTGAAAGGATGAATCTCAAATTTCGGTGATTGAGTTTGCAAGTTTCTTTATACACTGTAGCTGGTTAGATTTCAGTAATAGCAAATTATGGAATATGATGACTGTTCATTTTCATAGTGAGAAAAATCTTAAAATTTTAACAATTTGAAAGGGTAACTCAAATCCTTTCCTCAATTCTTATCACTTTTTTGGTTATTGGTGACTACAATATTATTCTTTTCCATCACGAGAAGGACGGATGTAAGCCTAAAAGCTCTAGTTCTATTGAAAGCTTTACTAATTTTGTCAATGGAGGAGGACTAAGAAATTTGGGATATGAAAGACCTAAGTTCACTTAGTACAATATGTGGAAGCAATCTTATATGTGAATGTCTTGATAGATGCCTGGTTTCATCTAACTAGCTCGGGGATCACCGTAATGGCCATGTTCTTCATCTGATAAACCAAGGCTCAGACTACTTCCCTATCTTGTTAGACTCATTTGTGAATAGTAGAAAGACAAAACAAAGATTTTGATTTCGAGAGAGGTGGTGTGACGTAACTGCAATTTCAAACATGATCAAGGAGACTTGGAAATCAGAATACTCATGTTTCCTAATGTGCATATTGTTTAACAAACTAAAACAGTGTCGTCACAACATTGTCTAATGTAGATTAGCAATCAAAGTAATTCGAAAAAGCTAATTAAAGAGACAGATGAAGTTAGAAACTGAAAAAGCTAAGAATGTTCTGGCAGGTAGAGCTACTATCCTCTCTTTGGAATCCGCCCTATAAGATTTTATAGAGAAAGAGAAAAGGTATTGGAAGGAGAAGTCTAGAGTAATGTGGTTATAAGGGGACATCAAAATACCAGATTCTTTTACTCCAAGTTCAAAATGAATTTTAGACACAGTCGAATTGAAAAGTTGAAAGATATGAATGGTGAGTATTATTCGAACACAATTGGTATGGTAGAATTGCTTAATCCTTCTACGAGAAATTGTTCACTACTTATAATCCATATGACCCTACTGAGATTTTAGAAGGTTTGACAGCTAAGATGACAAGCAGGGAGAATTGAATTCTTACAAGACTAGTAACTGAAAGAAAAATTAAGCATGTTTTTTTTTCTGTCAATCCCTTCTTAGCTTTCAAAGCAGATGGATTTAAAGCAAAAAATTTTTAGTTTTACTGGGATACTATCAAACAAGATATAATCTGAGTAGTTATGAGTTTTTTATAGGATAAAAATACTGAGGGCACTAAACCATATTCAGGTATGTTTAATCCCCAAATCCCAGGTGTCGAGACCATGAGTCAGATCAGACCTATTAGCCTAAGCACAATGTTCTACAAAATTATCTCTAATGTCTCGGTATATAAAATGTAAATGGTCATGAACAAGATTATCAGTGAGAATGAAAGTGCATTTATTAAGGGCCGATTAATAAGTGATAATATGATGATAGTTGATGAGCGGATAATTTATACGCTTTTTGGCATTGTTTTTAGGTAGTTTTTAGTAAGTTTGAGCTACTTTTAGGGATGTTTTCATTAGTTTTTATGTTAAATTCACATTTCTGGACTTTACTATGAGTTTGTGTGTTTTTCTGTGATTTCAGGTAATTTCTGGCTGAAATTGAGGGACTTGAGCAAAACTCTGAAAAAGGCTGACAAAAGGACTGCTGATGCTGTTGGAATCTGACCTCCCTGCACTCGAAATGAATTTTCTGGAGCTACAGAACTCCAATTTGCGCGCTCTCAATGGCGTTGGAAAGTAGACATCCAGAGCTTTGCAGCAATATATAATAGTCCATACTTTATTCCGAAATTGATGACGTAACTTGGCGTTGAACACCAAGTACATGCTGCTGTCTGGAGTTAAACGCCAGAAAAACGTCATGATCCGGAGTTGAACGGGGGGCTGGCCATTCGGCCATGCCTGAACCTTTCACTTATGTATTTTCAACGGTGGAGTTTCTGCACACCATAGATTAAGGGTGTGGAGCTCTGCTGTACCTCAAGTTTTAATACAATTATTATTACTTTCTATTCAATTCTCTTCTATTCTTATTCCAAGATATACGTTGCACTTAACTTTGATGAATGTGATGATCCGTGACACTCAG
>NC_029778.3:27241476-27242023 GCF_000817695.3 Arachis duranensis | reverse complement strand
TAGGCCGGGCGCATATCTCTTAGATTCCCCAACAGAATCTTCGTGATATAAGCTAGATAGATGGCGGCATTCATGAGGATCTGGAAAGTCTCACCTTGTCTGTGGTATTCCGAGTATGATCCTGGGAATCCGGAAGGTCTCACCTTGTCTGTGGTATTCCGAGTAGGATTCCGGTATTGAATGACTGTGACGAGCTTCAAACTCCTGAAGGCTGGGCGTTAGTGACAAACGCAAAAGAATCAATGGATTCTATTCTAACCTGATTGAGAACCGACAGATGATTAGCCGTGCTGTGACAGAGCATAGGAACGTTTTCACTGAGAGGACGGGATGAAGCCATCAACCAAGGGTGATGCCTCCAGACGATTAGCCGTGCAGTGACAGCGCATAGGATCATTTTCCCGAGAGGATTGAAAGTAGCCACCGCTGATGGTGAATCCCTACATACAGCTTGCCATGGAAAGGAGTAGGAAGGATTGGATGATTGTAATAGGAAAATAGAGATTCAAGAGGAGCTCAGCATCTCCACACACTTATCTGAAATTCC
>NC_029778.3:27239601-27241357 GCF_000817695.3 Arachis duranensis | reverse complement strand
GCCTGACTGAGATTTACAAGGTGACCATAGCTTGCTTCATACCAACAATCTCTGTGGGATCGACCCTTACTCACGTAAGGTATTACTTGGATGACCCAGTACACTTGCTGGTTAAGTTGAACGGAGTTGTGAACTATGGTATTGACATCATGTTTTTGGCGCCACTACCAGGGAATGAAAAGCAATGAATTTTGCAAAATGGAATAACAATTGAATCACAATTTCATCCACCAAGTTTTTGGCGCCGTTGCCGGGGATTGTTCGAGTATAGACAACTGACGGTTCATCTTGTTGCTCAGATTAGGTAATTTTCTTTTCAAAAATCTTTTTCAAAATTTTTCTTTTCTTTTTCGTTTTTCTAACCATGTTTTTCGAAAAAAATTAATAAAAATACAAAAAAATTAGAAAATCATAAAAATAAAAAATATTTTGTGAGTCTTTTTTTATTCTTATATCATGTTTTAAGTTTGGTGTCAATTGCATGCTTTTAAAAATTTTTCTTGCATTTTTTTCGAAAATCTCATGCATTCATAGTGTTCTTCATGATCTTCAAGTTGTTCTTGATAAGTCTTCTTGTTTGATCTTGATGTTTTCTTGTTTTGTGTCTTTTCTTGTTTTTCATGTGCATTTTTGCATTCATATTTTCCATGCATTAAAGATTTCTAAGTTTGGTGTCTTGCATGTTTCTTTGCATCAAAAATTTTTCAAAATTATGTTCTTGATGTTCATCATGATCTTCAAAGTGTTCTTGGTGTTCATCTTGACATTCATAGCATTCTTGCATGCATCTTGTGTCTTGATCCAAAATTTTCAGGTTTTGGGTCCTTTTTGTGTTTTTCATTAAAAATTCAAAGATCAAAAAATATCTTTTCCTTATTTCCCTCCAATTTTTCGAAATTTTGGGTTGACTTGGTCAAAAATTTTCAAAAATTAGTTGTTTCTTACAAGTCAAGTCAAAATTTCAATTTTAAAAATCTTATCTTTTTAAAATCTTTTTCAAAAATCATATCTTTTTCATTTTTTTCTATTTTTCGAAAATTTCAAAAATATTTTTCAAATTATTTTCAAAATATTTTTCTTATCTTTAAATCAAAAATTAGCTAACAATTAATGTGATTGGTTCAAAAATTTGAAGTTTGTTACTTTCTTGTTAAGAAAGGTTCAATCTTTTAAGTTCTAGAATCTTATCTTTTGGTTTCTTGTTAGTTAAGTAATTTTAAAAATTAAATCTTTTTCAAAAATATCTTTTCCTTAAAAATCTTTTTATCTTTTATCTTATCTTTTTCAAAAACTTTATCTTTTTCAAAATTTGATTTCAAAAATATCTTATCTAACCTCTTATCTTCTTATCTTTTTTTTAAATTTGATTTTAATATCTTTTTCAATCAACTAACTAACTTTTTGTTTGTTTCTTATCTTTTTCAAAACCACCTAACTACTTTTCCCTCTCTAATTTTCGAAAATATCTCATCTCTTTTTCAAAAATTCTTTTTGTTTTAAATTTTAATCTCATATATTATCTTTAATTTTCGGAGATCACTAACCTCTTTTTCAAAAATTATTTTCAAAATTTCTCCCTCTCTTTTCTTTTTCTATTTAATCATTTATTTATTAACACTTCTCTTCACCTCTCTTCATCTAAAAATCCGAACATCATATATCCCTTGTGTTTGGATTCTTCTACCCTTTTCTTCTTCTACTAACATAAAGGAATCTCTATACTGTGACATAGAGGATTCCTCTTTCTTTTCTTGTT
>NC_029778.3:27238671-27239073 GCF_000817695.3 Arachis duranensis | reverse complement strand
AAAGAAAATGCCTGTAGAAGCTCAAGAACTTATTGACATGGTTGCAAATAACCAGTTCATGTACACTTCTGAGAGGAATTTTGTGAATAATGGGATGCCTCAAAGGAATGGAGTTCTTGAAATTGATGCTCTGAATGCCATATTTGCTCAGAACAAAATGTTGACTCATCAAGTCAACATGATTTCTCAAAGTTTGAATGGATGGCAACATGCATCCAACAGTACTAGAGAGGCAGCTTCTGAAGAAGCTTATGATCCTAAGAACCCTGCCATGGTAGAGGTTAATTACATGGGTGAACCAGATGGAAACACCTATAACCCATCATGGAGAAATCATCCAAATTTCTCCTGGAAGGATCAACAAAAGCCTCAACAAGGCTTTAACAATGGTGGACGCAATAG
>NC_029778.3:27237738-27238484 GCF_000817695.3 Arachis duranensis | reverse complement strand
GAGGCACAAGTGGGCCAGCTGAGTAAGAAAGTTATTGAAACTCCTCCCAGTATTCTCCCAAGCAATACAGAAGAGAATCCAAAAGGAGAGTGCAAGGCCATCGATGTGATCAATGTGGCCGAATGCACAAGGGAGGAGGAGGACGAAAATCCTAGTGAGGAAGACCTCCTGGGACGTCCCTCAAGCAAGAAGGAGCTTCCTATTAAGGATCCAAAGGAATCTGAGGCTCATATAGAGACCATAGAGATTCCATTAAATCTCCTTCTGCCATTCATGAGCTCTGAAGACTATTCATCCTCTGAAGAGGATGAAGATGTGACTGGAGAGCAAATTGCTCAATACTTAGGAGCTATCATGAAGCTGAATGCCAAGTTGTTTGGTAATGAGACTTGGGAAAGTGAACCTCCCTTGCTCATTAGTGAACTAGATACTTGGATTCAGAAAACTCTACCTCAAAAGAAACAAGATCCTGGCAAGTTCCTAATACCTTGTATCATAGGCACCATGACCTTTGAAAAGGCTCTATGTGATCTAGGGTCAGGGATAAATCTTATGCCACTCTCTGTAATGGAGAAGCTAGGGATCATTGAGGTACAACCTGCCTTGTTCTCATTGGCAGATAAGTCCTTGAGACAAGCTTATCGAATAACAGAGGACGTGTTAGTAAAGGTTGAAGGCCTTTACATCCCTGCTGATTTCATAATCTTAGACACTAGGAAGGAAGAGGATGATTGCATCATCCTTGG
>NC_029778.3:27234951-27237397 GCF_000817695.3 Arachis duranensis | reverse complement strand
TGCCTAGAGGAGAAAAGCTGGCGCTGAACGCCAGTAACAAGCATGAAACTGGCGTTCAACACCAGAAACATGCTTTACATGGGCGTTGAATGCCCAGAATGTGCACCAATGGGCGTTTAAACGCCAGAATGGTGTGCAAAGGCATTTTACATGCCTATTTGGTGCAGGGATGGAATTCCTTGACACCTCAGGATCCTGTGGACCCCACAGGATCACCTCAGGATCTGTGGACCTCATAGGATCCCCACCTACCACATTCCCACCTTACCTCTTAATCCTATTTTTGTGGTTTGTATCCCCCATGTCACAAATCCCAACACTCCTCACCAATCACCTCAATTCCTCTTCCCAATTACCCCATTCACCATTCACATCAACCCACTCTTCCCCATAAACCCCACCTACCTTCATAAAATTCAAATTCAATTTTCCACCCATTCCCACCCAAAATGGCCGAACACACACCCTCCCCTCTCCCTATAAATACCCTTCCATTCTACTTCATTTTCACACAACCCAAACCCCTCTTCTCCCTCTTAACCGAACCTACCTCTCTCCCTCTCTACCATATTCTCTTCTTCTTCTTCTTCTTCTTCTTTTCTTTCTTGCTCGAGGGCGAGCAATATTTTAAGTTTGGTGTGGTAAAAGCATAAGTTTTTTGTTTTTCCATTACCATCAATGGCACCTAAGGCCGGAGTATCCTCTAGAAAAGGAAAAGGGAAGACAAAAGCTTCCACCTCCGAGTCATGGGAGATGGAAAGATTCATCTCCAAGAGCCATCAAGACCACTTCTATGATGTTGTGGCAAAGAAGAAGGTGATCCCCAAGGTCCCTTTCAAGCTCAAGAAGAATGAGTATCCGGAGATCCGACATGAGATCCAAAGAAGAGGTTGGGAAGTCCTAACCAACCCCATGCAACAAGTCGGAATCCTAATGGTTCAAGAGTTCTATGCCAATGCATGGATCACTAGGAACCATGATCAAAGTATGAACCCGAATCCAAAGAACTATATCACAATGGTTCGGGGGAAATACTTAGATTTTAGTCCGGAAAATGTGAGGTTGGCGTTTCACTTGCCCATGATGCAAGGAGATGAACGCCCCTACACTAGACGGGTCAACTTTAATCAAAGGTTGGACCAAGTCCTAATGGACATATGTGTGGAAGGAGCCCAATGGAGAATAGACTCCAAAGGCAAGCCAGTTCAACTAAGAAGATTGGATCTCAAGCCTGTGGCTAGAGGATGGTTGGAGTTCATCCAACGCTCCATCATTCCTACTAGCAACCGATCTGAAGTTACTGTGGATCGGGCCATCATGATTCACAGCATCATGAGTGGAGAGGAAGTAGAAGTTCATGAGGTCATCTCCAATGAACTCTACAAAATAGCCGACAAGCCCTCACCCATGGAAAGGCTAGCTTTTCCTCATCTTATTTGCCATCTATGTTACTCAGCCGGAGTGATCATAGAAGGAGATATCCCCATTGAAGAGGATAAGCCCATCACCAAGAAGAGGATGGAGCAAGCAAGAGAGACCATGCATGGTTCTCAAGAGATGCATGAGAAAGCTCATCATCAAGAAGTCCCTGAGATGCCTCAAGGGATGCACTTTCCTCCCAACAACTATTGGAGCAACTCAACATCTCCTTAGAAGATTTGAGCCACAATGTGGAACAATTAAGGGTGGAACATCATGAGCACTCCATCATTCTCCAAGAAATAAGAGAAGATCAAAGAGCAATGAGGGAGGAGCAACAAAGGCAAGGAAGGGACATAGAAGAGCTTAAGGACATTGTTGGTCCTTCAAGAAGAAGACGCCACTAAAGGTGGATTCATTCCTTGTTCTTTATTTCTTTCTGTTTTCGGTTTTTAACGTTGTGTTTATCTATGTTTTGTGTCTTTACTTCATGATCATTAGTATGTAACCATGCCTTAAAGCTATGAATAAATTCCATTAATCCTTCACCTCTCTTAAATGAAAAATGTTTTTAACTCAAAAGAACAAGAAGTACATAAATTTCGAATTTATCATTGAATTTAATTTAATTATATAGATGTGGTGACAATACTTTTTGTTTTCTGAATGAATGATTGAACAGTGCATATGTCTTTTGATATTGTTGTTTATGAGTGTTAAAATTGTTGGCTCTTGAAAGAATGATGAACAAAGAGAAATGTTATTGATGATCTGAAAAAAATCATGAAATTGATTCTTGAAGCAAGAAAAAGCAGAAAAAAAAAACAAAAGCTTGTGAAAAAAAAAAGTGGCGAAAAAAAAATAAAAAAAAATAAAAAAAATAAAAAATAAATAAAAAAAAGAAAAAGCAAGCAGAAAAAGCCAATAGCCCTTAAAACCAAAAGGCAAGGGTAAAAAGGATCCAAGGCTTTGAGCATTAATCGATAGGAGGGCCCAAGGAAATAAAATCCAGGCCTAAGCGGCTAAA
>NC_029778.3:27234134-27234893 GCF_000817695.3 Arachis duranensis | reverse complement strand
TCATGATCCAAGGCAAAAAGAGTGTGCTTAAGAGCTCTGGACACCTCTAACTGGGGACTTTAGCAAAGCTGAGTCACAATCTGAAAAGGTTCACCCAGTTATGTGTCTGTGGCATTTGTGTATCTGGTGGTAATACTAGAAGACAAAGTGCTTAGGGCCACGGCCAAGACTCATAAGTAGCTGTGTTCAAGAATCAACATGCTTAACTAGGAGAGTCAATAACACTATCCGAAATTCTGAGTTCCTATAGAAGCCAACCACTCTAAACTACAAAGGAAAAAGTGAGATGCCAAAACTGTTCAGAAGCAAAAAGAACAATTTAATTTTGGTGTTGTGATGAGCGGATAATTTATACGCTTTTTGGCATTGTTTTTAGGTAGTTTTTAGTAAGTTTGAGCTACTTTTAGGGATGTTTTCATTAGTTTTTATGTTAAATTCAAATTTCTGGACTTTACTATGAGTTTGTGTATTTTTCTGTGATTTCAGATAATTTCTGGCTGAAATTGAGGGACTTGAGCAAAACTCTGAAAAAGGCTGACAAAAGGACTGCTGATGCTGTTGGAATCTGACCTCCCTGCACTCGAAATGAATTTTCTGGAGCTACAAAACTCCAATTTGCGCGCTCTCAACGGCGTTGGAAAGTAGACATCCAGGGCTTTCCAGAAATATATAATAGTCCATACTTCATTTGGAAATTGACGACGTAACTTGGCGTTAAACGCCAAGTACATGCTGCTGTCTGGAGTTAAACGCCAGAAA
>NC_029778.3:27220941-27233726 GCF_000817695.3 Arachis duranensis | reverse complement strand
TGTGACAGAGCATAGGAACGTTTTCACTGAGAGGATGGGATGTAGCCATTGACAATGGTGATGCCCTACATACAGCTTGCCATGGAAAGGAGTAGGAAGGATTGGATGATTGTAATAGGAAAATAGAGATTCAAGAGGAGCTCAGCATCTCCACACACTTATCTGAAATTCCCACTATTGATTTACATAAGTATTTCTATCCCTTTTATTTTCTTTTTATTATTAATTTTCGAAACCATAAACCAATTTAATCTGCCTAACTGAGATTTACAAGGTATCCATAGCTTGCTTCATACCAACAATCTCTGTGGGATCGACCCTTACTCACGTAAGGTATTACTTGGATGACCCAGTACACTTGCTGGTTAAGTTGAACGGAATTGTGAACTATGGTATTGGCATCATGTTTTTGGCGCCATTACCAGGGAATGAAAAGCAATGAATTTTGCAAAATGGAATAACAATTGAATTACAATTTCGTCCACCAATAGTCCATAGGTACATGCACTATCTGAAGAATAAGAGAACTAGTGATTTTGAATGTGCATTGAAACTTGATATGAATAAAGCTTATGATCGAGTAGAATGAATATTTTGTGTAGGCAATTATGAAAAAATTGGGATTTTATGATAAATGGATAGATTGGATGAAAGAGTATATCATTTCGGTTTTCTACTTTGTTATTATAGATGGTTTTTTTTTATAAATTCTTTAAGCCAACAAGAGATTTCTGTTAAAGAGACTTTCTTTCACTTATCTTTTTCTATTTTGGTCAAAGGGTCTTTCTCATCTGCTCCACAGAGGATAATAGAAGTAATTTTTCACTAAGTTTAGAGTTAACCAAAGAGATTCCATTATCAGCCATATATTCTTTGTTGACAACTCTATATTATTTAGTAAAGCTACAGATCTGACATGTCATTATATCTATTACAAGAATATAGCCAAGTTAACGGTTAGATTGGTAACCTGAATAAGTCGCCGGTGTTCTTTAACCAAAATACCCCCGAGTATGTATAGGTGGCCCTAACTTAGCTCCTACAGGTTTTTTATGTTGGTTAACAAGATAAATATCTTAGTCTCTTTACGATTGTAAACAATTTGAAACAAGACACATTCAGATATATTGAAGATAAGGTCTCAAAAAAGTTTCAAGTGTGAAAAAAATCAATGCTATTCACGAGTAGAAGGGAGGTTCTAGTTAAAGCAATCGATACTGCTATTCATATCTACACCTTAAGTTGCTTTAAACTCTCTGATATTATAATAAAAAATATTTAAAAAATTGATATAATTCTAGTGGGTTCAAAAGAATTCTATGTCAGGATAAAAGTTAGAGAGAATTAAACTTTAAAGATCTGAAAGTATTCAACTTAGGTATGTAGGAAAATAAGATTGAAGACTAATTTCTAGGACAAACTCTCTAGTTTATAAAGTACTTAGAAGTAAGTACTTTTCTTTCTCATCATTTATGAAAGTCTAGCTAAAAACTAATTTATCCTAAGAATGGAGAAGTATCTTCGAAGGTTGTAGAGTTCTGGAAAAAAGTTTGAAATGATAAGTAAGTAGGGATAATCTAATTCCTATTTATGAAGAAGTGTGGAGTCATAATACCAGCATAATCTAAAGACCTTAATAATTGTCTCTTATCCAGAATCTTCAATAGGTTTCACACTTACTTCAGACTAATAGTCACTGCAATTCATTACTTATTAATGCCTACTTCTCCTTTTAAACTCTTTGTTTGGAAAGCTATTTATGGAGACCTTCTGATAAATCAGTGTGTTCAAGCTAGAATCTCCAATTTTTCAGTCATATGTCTTAAATGCAAGAATATCCCAGAATCAATCATGCACTGCTTAATTAATTGTCTACAGGCAACAAAGGTTTGATAAGATTTGGGAATAATGAACATACCCACGGCAGAATTGGATTTCTGACAGTATTAGAAGAGCACGGTGTTATGTTTGCTATTAAAAGTTCAAATCCCGATAGAAATTCATAATTACAATAACTTTATGGAAGATCTGGTCTAGTTCTAATTAACTAATCTTTGAGAAGAAGATGTAGCCACAAAAAATAGTTGCAACAGTAAAAAGTCTTATTACTGAACTCTTTAATATTTTTTTCCAAAAGCGAACATATTATGTTGGTCCTTTTAGTTTTGCGAAATTTTTAATTAGGTTCTTGTACTTTTTTTCCTTTTAATTGAGTCCTTGTACCATTTTTTTTAATTGAGTTTCTACACTTTTTTTCCTTTTATTTGGGTCCCTGCACCAATTTTTTTTAGTTGGGTCTCTATAAAATTAAGCCAATTATTACTAAGAGAGACTTAATTGAAAAAAATTGGTGCAGAGATCCAATTAAAAAAAAAGTATAGGAACCTAATTAAAAATTTTGCGAAACTATAAGGACCAACAAAATAATTAAACATTTACCTTTCTTATTTTAATATTTTTTTAATGTATATTTTTAGTATTTATCACTTTTTATTATTGTTGTCCAAGTTGAACCACTATTTTTGTTTAGAAATTAATAAAAAATCAAGTCATGAGATAATGACATTTATATTTAAATTTGACTCTTTTAATATATAAATTCAAATTTAGGTTATAACTCAACTCTCAAATTCATCCGCTTAGTTTCATCAAGCAGATTCTATTCATGAATTATTGTCTCATTCTCAGCATTATATACACAAACTAAGAAAAGTATTAGAAATATCTTTAAATAAATTAAATTAAAATATAGTATAACATTAACATTATCGTTCTTAATAATTTCTTTTCAGTTTTCACACTTGCTTTTTACTAATCTATCTTATGTTATCCGCACACGCTAATTTAATATGGAAATTTATTTTTACATAACTATTTAAAACAGAAATTTATTTTGGACAAAAATTTTGGATATTTGTTCCTTTTTTTTTTGTAAAAAGGAAAAAAAAATAGTAGTGTGTGAGAGGCTGAGAGCCTATCCGAGTCCGACTAATATTATTGATGGGAGAAAAAAAAAAATCAGAACAAAACCCGGAATTGGGAGCAACGAAAGCACCGCATCTCTGGACATTGAACTATTGGCGAGAAAGAGGCTGAGAGAGAGATGGGCGTGGGAGAGACCACAAAACTCGAACCTGAACCCGAACCCGAACCGAAAGATGTTCACCGCCACCAAGAAGAGGAAGAAGAAGACGACGACGACGTGGAAGAAGAAGACGAAGGCTTGTCCGACACAAGAACAGCGATAGCATTGGGTCTGTCAGCGAAGGGGAAAGGGCAGAGGCAGAGGCAGCAGCAGCAGGAGTGCGCGGTGGTCCAGCAGGTGTCGGACAAGCTGGTGAGCGGCAGCCTTCAGTGGAAGATAGAAGCAGCCAGAGAGATCCGTAAGCTCGTCAGGAAATCGCCTTCGTCCTCTAAGACGAGGTCCAGGCTGGGCGCGGCTGGAGTGGTCCAGCCTCTCGTCTTCATGCTGTCGTCATCCAACCCCGATGCCCGTTACTCCTCCCTCCTCGCTCTCCTCAACCTCGCCGTCCGCAACGAACGGTAACTAATCTGTAACTAACTCATCCCTCTCTCTGCAACATGTTTATGCTTTGTGTTATTGTGTAGTGTGCGAGTCTGAGGAAACTAGTTGGAATCTGATGTAGTGCTTCGATTTGGTTACTGTTAATTATTTTAATATCTTGTTTCTTTTGTGTATGTGTTTAAGTGGAGTTTTAGGTGGAATGGACAAAATTTAAGAAAAAGGAATTTCTGAGACCAATCCAAAAGGGAAGAAAAAAGTGGAAACTAAAAAAGAAGAGAAGAGTGTGTGTGTGAAAGAAAAGGAGCAAAGATGAAAGAGGAATTTGGTGGAATTAGGCATTCTTTTTTTTCTGGAATCCATTATTAGGGTCATGAGTTCCTGCTTCTTACACTAACTAGAGCTAAACCGAACCTCATTAAAAATAAATGTAGTTCTGCTCTAACCAAATTGTAACATGCTTTGCACCTATAAATCAGCACCATAACCATAGGAAACCTAACTATAGAATAACATGTAGAATGGATGTGGAACATAAAGGGGTAGCCCAGTGCAAAAGCATCCCATGTTAAGGTAGGATCCGGAGAAGGGCCGCACCATAAAGGTGTAATATAGGCAGCCTGATAATTGCATCGATGAATGGGACAGAGATAATGGCTTCGGCTCATGATGATGTCTTGAACTCACTAATTTTGTCAAAATGAAGGCACTATTTTACTAATAAATCTTCACAAAATCTAGTTGATAAATAATTCCACACACTGAAATTATTTTTACCTGCACTCTTTCTCTTGGGTCTGCTTAATGTTGCTCCTCTGTCCTCTAACCTCGATGATAAAAGATTGTGATCGGTTGATACATCTGGATTGTATAATTGTAAATCTTATTTCCAATTTGTATCTAAATGCTCAATCACAACCCTTTTTCTCGATTTTCTACCCAAAAACTATAAAAGTCAGTGCAGTATGTTTGCTTGCTGATTCTTTTGTACATTTTGCTTGTCATTTGGTTGTATGGAACTATGGGTGATTACTTACTACCTTTGTTAGTACAGAGAGAGATTTAAGGTTCATGTTTAGGTGTGAAATTGGTTGAGTTTACTCAATATTGTTAACTTGTGAATCTCATCCCAGTGTAAACTGTAATGGGTGGGATTACTTTCTCTGTGGTTATGATAAAGATGCTAGTCATGTTCTGTTTTTTATTAAAGTATATTAATCTTATAGTGATACTGTGCTGGCAATTGAGACAATTGTCATTATATAATCCAACAGTAGTGCTTTTATATATCTTTGAACAACGTTGCTTGGTCTCGTTATGCATATATCAATTGGGTTATTTTGGTTTCGATTTCAACTTTAAAAAGTTGCATGTGTACTGGGTATGTTGAGCATAACAACCATAAGGCATGTTCCACTATCTCTAATATTACATGTGTGAATTTATGGTTTTGGCTGATTCTCTTCACTCTTCACTATATATATATATATCATTTTTAAATTCCATGAGTCATGCAACTCATAAGTATGGATGTTTATTTTGATTTGTTAGAAACAAGGTCAAAATAGTGACAGCTGGTGCTATCCCTCCTCTGGTGGAACTCCTCAAAACGCAAAATAGTAGTATAAGGGAATTAGCGACAGCGGCAATCTTGTCACTCTCAGCTGCAGCTCCCAATAAGCCCATAATTGTTGCTTCTGGAGCTGCGCCTCTGCTTGTTAAGATCCTCAACTCTGGAAGTGTTCAAGGCAGAGTTGATGCCGTTACAGCCCTCTATAATCTCTCCACCATCATCAAGAAGAATTCTACTGAACTCCTTAATGCTAGTGCTGTTTCTCCTCTCATCAACCTCCTTAAAGAGTGCAAGAAATACTCCAAGTTTGCCGAGAAAGCTACTGCGCTACTCGAAATTCTCTCCAACTTTGAAGAGGGACGAACCGCAATCTCAGTTGCAGATGGCGGGATTTTAACCTTAGTAGAGACAGTTGAAGATGGATCACTAGTCAGCACACAACATGCTGTTGGAGCTCTGCTGTCATTGTGTCTAAGCTGCCGAGACAAATACCGGGAACTTATCCTCAAAGAAGGAGCAATCCCAGGTTTGTTACGGCTTACAGTGGAGGGCACATCAGAAGCACAAGATAGAGCACGTGTGCTTCTGGATTTGCTTAGAGATTCTCCCCCGGAAAGAAGACTAGCCTCCTCGGTTTTGGAGAAAATTGTTTATGACATCGCTGAACGCGTAGATGGAGCAGACAAAGCTGCTGAAACAGCTAAAAGGTTATTACAAGACATGGTTCAGAGGAGTATGGAACAAAGCTTGAACTGCATTCAGCATAGAGCAGCATCTTGTAATCCTTCTGTGATTCCTTCCACTTGATGCATACTCTTTTTTCCTTACAACTCAACAAGCAACTAAGAAATGAGTTTTAATCTGTATATATCTAGTTTTAATCTTGCTCTGCATAGCTAGTCCAGTGATGTTTACAAAGGCTAACTTGGGTTTAATCTATTGACCTCATCACTCATAATTTGGTTGTACACCTTGACCTCCATAATGGAAATGTGCACATCTTCAAGCAGTTTGTTCTTTTACCTCAGTTCTTAATTCTTATATATAGAAGTTAGAGCAGCACTGATAAAAAGAAGAACAACACTCAAATAACTTTTGTTTTTTTTTTTATTTCTTTCAATTACAAAAATATGTGTTCATGTATCTGTTCCAAAATGTTTCTATTTCTTACTTTTCTAACCTTCGAATATTTTAGTTACTTCTTGTCTTTAATTCTTTATATTAATTTGTTACAAGCACTTCGTGCCTAAAGGTTAAAGAGGGGAAGAAAACCTTATAAAAAAAAATTGTGTAAAATGAATATGAGTAAATAGTCATTTTGGCATATATAAAATTTCGAGTTTGATAAAATAATATTCAAAAGATGGTAATGACAAATTGATTTTCAAAAAATATATTCTATTTAATAAAATGATTCAAATATTTAGTCAATGATTAATTTATTCAGTCAACAGTTAAATTTTAAGAAAATTACCAATTCTTCACTTTCATCATCATCACCCTCATCGATTTAATTCCACTCGTTAGTTTGGCCATCACATCTATCTGTCATTACTCATCCCATTGCCTCCCATTCACTGATATCATCATCATCACTACCAGCACCATTGTACCAAACATTGTCACTACCTCAACCCCAACCACCACCTCCCCAACCTCTACTGCGAAATGACCAACTCTAATCCTTTTATCACCGTCATTAACATCCAAAACCATAATCAACAACAATAATAGATCAAAAAACATAAATTGAGAAGATAACTAGTTGCACAAAGAACATTTTCTAATGGAAAAATCTTGAAGCACTATCTATGTTGGTGATTTGGATAAGTTAGCTAGTTATAATTTTTGACTTAGTCAAAGAACAAATTATATATTATAAACAAGATAATAAGGTTCAAGTAACTTCATAAAGTTATAAGATTCAAGTTGATATTTTATCAACTTGTCATACAACTTGATAAAGTTGAATGACTTGTGACATTTGTTATTGGATGCCAAATTTCTTTTTATAAGAAGGGTAAAGTATATTTTTTGTCTTTAAAGTTTGTCAAAAATATTAAAAATTCTTAAATTTTATTTTGTTTTAATTTTGTTTTTGAAGTTTTCGATTGGCATCAAATATACTTTTGACAGCTAAATTTTCATAAAGTTTAGGACCAATCTAACAATAAGAAATGACATCTATGTCTGATTTGTTTGTGTTGAAGGTTGGTGAAATTGTTGCTAAATTAATCATAAATTTGACTGTCAATGATATATTTGATACAAAACGAAAACTTTTGAGACAAAATTGAAACAAAATAAAATTTAGGAGTATTTTTAAAATTTTTAACAAATTTCAAGGACAAAAAATATACTTTATCCTTATAAGAATTAGTGGGAGAAAATTAAAGAGAAAATTAGTAAGATACAAAAGAGTATTCGAACTTCATATATTTTTGAGAGATTGTAATATTTGCCACTTAGTCATACCATTTTCATTATTACTTAAATCATCTGATAAAGTTCCATTCGCTTCTCATAAACAAATTTTAGTGTTATTCTACCTCGTTAGCTCAGGTATCCCAACACTAGTATTAGAGTTTCAAGTTCTTAATTTTTCGCTGCAAAGTGGCAACTTACTGTTAGAAATATGGCCACAATACCTAATAGCCAGAAATTCAGTTTGAGACGTGGAGGCATCAGTTGCATCTGCAAATTAAAAAGACACGATGATGTTGCTGCATCACAAAATAGGCCACAAATCAGAACATGGTCTAAGGATCTTTCATAACATAATTTCTTTCTAGAGCTCAAATTGGTGAATCTACCATTAAGTGAGAACTACAGGACAAGCAAGCAGTATAAATTGAAGTTTGAAAGTTCTAATGACAGAAATAAGTATATAGTAGACTTGATTCATTCTAATGTTCGGAATCACCAAAATTATCTCTAGAAGCAAAATATTTTGTCTCTTTTATAGATGATTACTCAAAAAGATTGTGAGTGTTCTCCATCAAGAAGAAGTCATATATGTTTCCATTATTCAAGAAGTAAAAAACACGAATAGAGCTTGAAATCGAAAAGAAAATCAAGTGCTTGAGGAAAGACAATGGAAGAGAATATACTAATGGGGATTCTATTGCATTTTGCAAGCATAAAATTTTTAGAAATCATTTACAATTGCTTATACAGTTCAACAAAATGGTGTACCAGAAATAATTAATAGAATTATTCTAGAAAGAATTCAATCTATGTTGCAGATTACAGGATTAGCAAAGTCTTTCTAGACAAAAATAATAAATCTAGCTTGCTAGTGATTAACCAATCTGCAATTGGTTAAAAATGTAAATAGTGATGGGACAAGATAACACACCCAATTTTTCTCTTTTTTACATGTGTTTGAATTTCATGTTTACGTATATCCAAAACGTATATCTTCTTTGGTTATGCTAACAAGAATTGTGGCTATTCTTTTAGTTTTAAAGCAAAAAATTGTGACTACAAGTAGTAACAAATGCTAGAACATAAGATTGTTAAACAGACAACTTGATAAGCACAAAGAAGGCTTTCTAAATGAAAAATCTTGAAGCACTTTAGAGATGATTTCGGTAAGCTAGTTAGTTGCAATTTTTGATTTAGTCAAAAGACAAACCGTATGTTATAAATAAGAAAGATATAAGGTTCAGATAATTTGATAAAGTTGTACAAGATGATAAGATTCGAGTTGATATTTTATCAACTTGTCATATAACTTGATAAAATTAAACAATTTGTCATATAACTTGATAAAATTGAACAAATTATAATTTATTTGTTTCTCTTATTACTAATTTTAGCAAACTATATATTGGTGATTGGTGCACGAAATTGTAATCTCAATGACGCCAACAACTTGGTACGCACAATTGTAATCTCAACTCTTTTTCACAACTTCGCACAACTAACCAGCAAGTGCACTAGGTCATCCAAGTAATAAATCTTACGTGAGTAAGGGTCGATCCCACGGAGATTGTCGGCTTGAAGCAAGCTATGGTCATCTTGTAAATCTCAGTCAGACGGATTCAAATGGTTATGGAGTTTTGAAAATTAAAAGATAAATAAACATAAAATAAAGATAGAGATACTTATGTAATTCATTGGTGGAAATTTCAGATAAGCGTATGGAGATGCGTTATTCCTTCTGAATCTCTGCTTTCCTATTGCCTTCATCCAATTCTTCATACTCCTTTCCATGGCAAGCTGTATGTTCGGGTATCACCGTTGTCAATGGCTACCTCCCGTCCTCTCAGTGAAAATGGTCCAGCAACGGGTTACGTAGGGCTAATCATCTGTCGGTTCTCACTTGTGTTGGAATAGGATCCAGTGATCCTTTTGCGTCTGTCACTACGTCCAACAGTCATGAGTTTGAAGCCCATCACAGTCATCTCATCCCAGATCCTACTCGGAATACCACAGACAAGGTTTAGACTTTCTGGATCTCAAGAATGCTGCCAATTGATTCTAACTTATACCACGAAGACTTTGATCTCAAGGAATTGAAGGCTCTGTTGTTAGGAGAGGCAATCAAACACACAGACCAGGAATCCAAGAGATACACACTCTAGCTTTCGCAGGTAGAATGAAAGTGTTTGTCAGGCACGCGTTCATAAGTGAAAATGGTGATGAGTGTCACGGATCATCACATTCATCAGATTGAAGTGCGAGTGAACATCTTAGAATAAGAATAAGTTTGAATTGAATAGAAAATAGTAGTAATTGCATTAATACTCGAGGAACAGCAGAGCTCCACACCTTAATCTATGGTGTGTAGAAACTCCATCGTTGAAAATACATAAGTGATAATGGTCCAGACATGGCCGTGAGGCCAGTCCCCAATGTCTAAAGACTAAAAATGATCTCAAAGATATTCCAAAAGATCGTCCAAAGAGGATCTAAGGATAATCCAAAGATGTGAGTACAATAGTAAAATGTTCTATTTATACTAAACTAGTTACTAGGGTTACAGAAATAAGTAAATGATGCAGAAATCTACTTCCGGACCCATTTGGTGTGTGCTTGGGCTGAGCATTGAAACTTTTGTATGTAGAGACTTGTCTTGGAGTTAAACGCCAGTTTGCAGCCTGTTTTGGGCGTTTAACTCTAGCTTGTAACCTGTTTCTGGCGTTTAACGCCAGAATAGAGCAGGAAGTTGGCGTTTGAACACCAGTTTGCGTCATCAAAACTCGCGCAAAGTATGGACTATTATATATGTCTGAAAAGTCCTGAATGTCTACTTTCCAACGCAATTGAGAACGCCCCATTTGGATTTCTGTAGCTCTAAAAAATTCATTTTGAGTGCAAGGAGGTCAGAATCCAACAGCATCAGTAGTCATTTTTCAGCCTTTGAATCAGATTTTTGCTCAGGTCCCTCAATTTGATTAAGACATTTGCAACTGAATGATAATTTTTTTATAAGAATTAGTGAGAGAAAGTTAGAGAAAAAATTAGTAAAGTTTCTTGTATATATAATTTCTTTCTACTAATATTTATAATATACAAGAGAGTATTACAAACTTTATATTTTGAGAGATTGTAATATTTGCCAATTAGTCATCTCATTTTTATTATTACCTAAATTATTTGGTTAAGTTCTATCTATTTTTCATCTATAAATTTTAGTTGTATTATTTAATCTTATTAATTCAGATAATCCAACACTGGTATCAGAGCTTTAGTTTTTTAATCTTCCATTGTAAATAGGTAAATTGGTGTTAGAAATATGATCACAATATTTAAAATTTAGAAATTTAATTCAAGACATGAAGATATTGGTTGCATATGCAAATTCAGAAGACACGACGATATTGTTGCATCATAAAATATACCACAAGTCACAACATATCTACATATTCTTTAGAATATAATCTCCTTTCAAGGTTCAAATTGGTAAAGAACCTAATCTCCTTCCAAGGCTCAAATTAGTGAATCTACCATTCAATAAGT
The DNA here is from genome assembly GCF_000817695.3 of Arachis duranensis. NCBI lineage: Eukaryota > Viridiplantae > Streptophyta > Magnoliopsida > Fabales > Fabaceae > Arachis > Arachis duranensis. The sequence continues at coordinate 27,222,663 of NC_029778.3, read as the reverse complement.
ATTAGGTGATAAGTGAGCAGCATACATTGAAGTTTGAAAGATCTATTGATAGAAGAAAGCGCACAGTAGACTTAATTCGTTCTAATAGATGGGAATCACTAAAATTATCACTCAAGGTAAAGTATTTTGTCTCTTTCACATATGATTGCTCAAGAAAATTATGGATATTCCCTATCAAAAAGAAGTCATGTATTTTATAGCATTTTACCACACATTGCTTAAGTCATAAATCAAAGGTGGTTAGATATTACAACACCTAAAAGAAATATATATATATATATATATATAGAGAGAGAGAGAGAGAGAATAACATCATAATTAGGAGCCCTTGAAGAAAATTAAAACATTGAATGACCGATACTCACACATGGAAATCGTTAATATGAGTGAACGTCATATACCAAAGCAGAATGTATATATATACATAGGTTTCAAAATAAGATACATAATAATCACTAGTCTCGACCTGCGAAGACAAGGTCGACTAGAAAATATTACAAAACCAGAAGTATAAAATACAATCATGTTTCTCCAAAATAAAACCTCTAAGAGGGATGTACAATAATATTTTTAAAAATGGAGAATAAAACTATGTGTAAATAGATCTCAACAAAAGAGAAGTCTTCTTCGCTTGCCACAAGGAATTCCTACACACTCAATGAGAAGCGTCACGACTTGCATATGAAAATCAACAAATTTCACAACGGGTGAGAACATGAAGGTTCTCAATAAGGTAATAATTATAAACAGAGACTATATAAAACTACATGAACCTTCTAAGCAATCTTAGTATCTAAACACACAAATTCAAGCCCAGGATTCTCTCTAGACTTTTTGCCTCTGAACAGTTTTGACATCTCACTTTATCCTTTGAAATTCAGAATGATTGGCATCTATAGAAACTCAGAATTTTGTATAGTGTTATTGATTCTCCTAGTTCAGTATGTTGATTCTTGAACACAGCTACTTTATGAGTCTTGGCCGTGGCCCTAAGCACTTTGTCTTTCAGTATTACCACCGGTACATAAATGTCACAGACACATAACTGGGTGAACCTTTTCAAATTGTAACTCAGCTTTGCTAAAGTCCCCAGTTAGAGGTGTCCAGAGTTCTTAAGCACATTCTTTTTTTGCTTTGGATCACAACTTTAACCACTTAGTCTCAAGCTTTTCACTTGGACCATCATGCCACAAGCACATGGTTAGGGACAGCTTGATTTAGCCGCTTAGGCCTGGATTTTATTTCCTTGGGCCCTCATATCCATTAATGCTCAAAGTCTTGGATCCTTTTTACCCTTGCCTTTTGGTTTAAAGGGCTATTGGCTTTTTCTGCTTGCTTTTTCTTTTTGTTTCTTTCTCTTTTTTTTTTGCCATTTTTTCTCTTTTTTTCGCTGCTTTCTCTTGCTTCAAGAATCAATTTCATGATTTTTCAGATTATCAATAACATTTCTCTTTGTTCATCATTCTTTCAAGAGCCAACAATTTTAACATTCATAAACTTCACTATCAAAAAAATATGCACTGTTCAAGCATTCATTCAGAAAACAAAAAGTATTGCCACCACATCAAAATAATTAAACTAATTTCAAGATAAAATTTGAAATCTAAGTAATTCTTGTTCTTTTGTAATTAAGCATATTTTTCATTTAAGAGAGGTGAAAGATTCATGGAATTATTCATAGCTTTAAGACATAGACACTAGATACTAATGATCATGTAATGA